>NC_133327.1:637606944-637975694 GCF_042186555.1 Aquarana catesbeiana
TGAAGAAATTTGATTCTTAAAATTTTTTAATTGTATATGTTTTATAGCAGAAAGCAAAAAAAAAATGTTTTTTCAAAAGTGCTGGTCTTTTTTTTGTTTATAGCGCAAAAAATAAAAAGAACAGTAGTGATCAAATACCATCAAAGCAAAGCTCTATTTATGGGAAAAAATTATATAAATTTTATTTGGGTACAGTATTAAATGACCGTGCAATTGTCAGTAATGCAGTGTTGTATTGCAAGGAATGGCCTGGTTATGAAAGGGGGTAAATCTTCCGGAGGTCATGTGGTTAAAGATTACATGACTGTCAAAAATTTCTATGATTGGATGAATCTATTGTTTCTTTTGGTTCCATTTTTTAAATCGGTTGTAGTCTTTTTAGTGGTGTAGAAAAGGTTTTTGGTTTTTGAGTAGCAATTGCCCCGACCCCTAGAGGACTAATGGTGACCTCCAGAGTCAGGGAGAGCTGATATCCTTCTGTGTAGAGTGGGTTACAAGGTATGGCGGGTGTAGTGTAATACAAGGCGAAGTGATGGGCGCCAGACACTTTTTGAATGCAAAGAGATTTATTGTCTTTTAAACAAGAACTGTGGTAGAGAGGGTTAGGGCCAGGACACCCTTAAGTAGATGCAATGACAATTGGCAAACTCCAAGACTTCTATAGGTAGACAGCTATACAGTGGAAGGCCTCCAGTCAGGTACCCTGTCTGTATATGTAGGACTGCTGTCTCCTATGGCAACAAATCTTGAAACAGTCACTAACGGCAGTTGTACTTAACTATTGGTAACACAGATTAGTTCTCCTCGCACGCTACAGTCTCTCACTGTAGGTCTTCACTCGCTGAGCTCCCAGTCTCTCTGAGACTCTCAGACCCAATCACCACTGGATCCCCTGAGCTCTTCCACTTCCATTACTCAGTATCATTCTCAAGCGTCACCCCTGCTTCCCTGCTGGGTCCCTGGCTTGGCACTCACTGATGCTCCTCAAGCGTCACCTCTGCTGTTCCGCTGGGTCCCTGGCTTGGCACTTGCTGAAGTTTTCCCACTTCTTCACCGTCCCCGGCTGGTGAGAAGACTGGTCTGGTACCGGCTCCTGCTTTCTCACAATGCTCTCCGGCAACAAGGTGGATGGCCCCTTAGTGACAACATCTTCCGCTCTACCTCCAACCTCAACTGATTCCCCGTCTGGCTGAACCGTTATTCTCGGTTGGATTCCAATCCTGCAGTCCAAACCCTGCATTTGCTATCCTGCTTCTGGATAGGCCCTCAGACAGCCAAGCAGCATAGGCCTCAGGCTTCCGGCCTAGCAGCCGGGGCAGCATAACACACGCCCACCCAGACAGCCTTCCAGGTGGCACAGAACCCCGATCACCTGACTCCACCCAAATAAATAGGCTCTCCCAGCAGGCCAAGGGACTAAAGAAACCCTTGCCAATTGGCTGAGACACCCCGTTCATTCATAACCTGAGCTTGCTAAGCCCTTGTCTATCTAATGTCACCAGCATAACGCCACCTAGCAACAGAATATAGAAGGTGCAGCAAGTCCAGGACTAGAGAGGAATGAGTGGATATACAATTAACTAGGGCAACTACTGCCTCGCAAACTAAATTTACTTAGCAACCCTGCCTAAACACCAGGTTGCTACATTGGTATGAAAGTCACCACGGACTTTGGATAGGTGAAGAGGTTGATAGGCTGTCTCCTTATGGTGGTATTGTTAGAGGTGAAGAGCCCTTACAATCCAGTGTTGTCCCCCAAGGAAACTAACCACTCCCGGTTGCCTCTAATTAATTGGGGGAAAGGCATTCTTTGCCAAAAAAAGCCTAGATCTTTTAAGAGAAATGACAATAGACAATGCCATAGTGCTAGCTTGTTTTTTGTGGCATTGTTTTTACTTCTTTGTACTCTGAATAACCAGTTGCCTTTTTTAAAAAAAGTGGAAAACCAGACAAATGCTCAGTCAGCTCAGTCATACTGTTAAGCATCACTGGAAAACAAAAACAGAGGGTGCACCAGCCTTGCGCATTACCTTTGCGATAGCGATGTACATTCACAAACAGCATCAGCAACCAAGCACATTAGTATCCACTGTGCCCTGACGACCTGGTAAACTGAACAAGTCCGAAACGCAAGAAGACCCTCAAAGTTGGCTGAAATGTTTCAAGGGGGATCCCCTCTTCCTCAAAGCCAGATTGGCCCTGAAGAAAAGGGGTTCCCCCCTCGAAATGCGTCATTTTCGTCATTTTTCGATGGTCTTTTTGCATTTGGGACTTTTTCAGTTGACCAGGTCGTCAGGGCACTGTGGATACTGATGTGCTTGATTGCTAATGCTGTTTATGAGTATACATCTGTTTTTACCATAATAACAAAGCTATCACAAAGGTAATGCGCAAGGCTGGTGGGCCCTCTGTTTTCTTCTTCTGATGTGACTTCTGGGCTTCCCCAGCCCTTAGGGGGCTGCAAAGTTTTGCCAACATTGAAGTAGCTAAAGAATTTGTGGTCCATTATTGCCGATTCATTTCTCTTGAGCGCGGATTGATCTTTTTCAGTTACCCCAGCAGCTGTGATCTTCCGGGGCTGCAGGGGTTCATACAAGCCACTGGATCTGTCACAAGCACTTGTAATGCCCCGTACACACGGTCGGACTTTGTTCGGACATTCTGACAACAAAATCCTAGGATTTTTTCCGACGGACGTTGGCTCAAACTTGTCTTGCATACACATGGTCACACAAAGTCGGAAAATCCGATCGCTCTGAACGCGGTGACGTAAAACACGTACGTCGGGACTATAAACGGGGCAGTGGCCAATAGCTTTCATCTCTTTATTTATTCTGAGCATGCGTGGCACTTTGTCCGTCGGATTTGTGTACACACGATCGGAATTTCCGACAACGGATTTTGTTGTCGGAAAATTTTATCTCCTGCTCTCCAACTTTGTGTGTCGGAAAATCCGATGGGAAATGTCCGATGGAGCGTACACACGGTCGGAATTTCCGACAACACGCTCCGATCGGACATTTTCCATCGGAAAATCCGACCGTGTGTACGGGGCATAAGAGGTGCTGGCTATGCCCACTCTTTCTTCCCCCTCCTCCATTCATAGAAGCTGTACTATCAGTTCCTGCAATGAAAAGTGATTTATGAATGGAGGAGGGGTGGATGAATGAAAAGTCCATATCCTACATTCATAGAGCGCTTTTCATTACAGGAAGCTATAGTATAGCCTTTATGAATGAAGGAGGGGTCAGAAAAGATGGGCACAGTTGCCACCTTTAATAAGCACCGGCTCGTGTTACCCCCTCAGCATGTGATGATTACAGCTGTGGGGGTATCCAGGAGGGGAAAAGGAATGAAGGTTTCAAGGATCATAACAGCCACCATCACAAGGAACACTTTTCATTCATTGTAAGTACCATCCCTGGTGCTGGTTAAAAAATTTGAATATTTCTCCACACTTTTGATACCTGGGGATCAAAATGCCAGGCAGGCAACTGTCAAATCAGCAAGGGCAGCACTCATGATTGTCTCAGGAAAGATTTCCTTAAAAGATAAGCTGTTAAAGTGTCACTAAACCCACATAATAAAAACTATCAATAAACGGTGTATTACATGCTGTTCATACTCACTCAGTCACTTTTGAGAATCGTTTTCTGTATTCTGCAAATAACCTGGTTGATCCCGCTGCTCTCTATCTCCCCCTTCTGTCCAGGTCCCCAATTTAGCTAGGGATTTTGCAGCTTTGGTGGCAACTCTGCACATGCTCAGTTTTTAGTGAGTTTTTGTGATGACCATTTTCTCCCTATCACATTTGAGCAGCCCATGTGACTACAGAGTCACACATGTGGGCATATACACAGTGGTAAATGACAGCCCACTCCCTCCCTCCCTCCTCCTCCATGCTCCCTAACCAGCTAAACACAATGGGGGCGGGATATTACATGTAGATTAATGAAGGCTTCACCTCCCTGTTATTCTAAGACACAGGCTGAGGGGCCTGACACAGCTTGTGACTGGCTGAACTCTGCCCACGCCATGTTATTGTCAAAATAAAAATAAAGGTTTGATGTGGAATATATTTTTGTATGACAATGTAAAACAGTTTATCAATCTTATTTATTTTTACTATGTATCCCAAAAGCTGTTTTTATTTAAAATATTTTGAACATGTGACCAGCAGTGGAGGGCTAGAAGCTCCTCCTGCTTATGTTTCCCTGCAGACAGGCTGGGCAAGAGCTGGGTCATGTGACAGCTGTATATTAATTAGGAGAAAGGTACTTAGATGCTTTTTTTTTTATTAAAATAATTACAGTGCCATCATCCACATACAGAAATAGAAGGGACAATGTAAACAGAGTGTGTTTACTATTAATTTAACCACATGCCGACCAGCGCACGACAATATACGTCGGCACAATGGCATGGCTGGGCAAATGTACAGGTATGTCCCCTTTAAGAAACAGCATTGTGGGCACGCACACCCGCCGCGTACTCCGTGACCGCTGGTCCTGCGGACTCGATGTCATTGTAAACAAGATGTCATTGTAAACAAGGCATTTCCCCATTCTGCCAAGTGACATGACAGAGATCACTGCTACCTGTCATCGGAGCAGTGATCGCTGTCATATGAGTAGTAGCCCACCCCCCCCCACAGTTAGAATCACTCCCTAGGACACACTTAACCCTCTAGTGTTAACCCCTTCACTGCCAGTGTCATTTACACAGTAGTCAGTGCATTTTTATAGCACTGATTGCTGTACAAATGACAACGGTCCCAAAATAGTGTCAAAAGTGTCCGATGTGTCCGCCATAATGTCGCAGTCATGATAAAAAACGCAGATCGCCGCCATTACTAATAAAAAAAAAATAATAAAAATGTCATAAAACTATCCCCTATTTTGTAGATGCTATAACTTTTGCGCAAACCAAAAATATGTAGAAGAATACATATCGGCCTAAACTGAGGAAAAAATAGTTTTTTTTATATATTTTTGGGGGATATTTATTATAGCAAAAAGTAAAAAATATTGCTTTTTTTTCAAAACTGTCGCTCTTTTTTTGTTTATAGCGCAAAAAATAAAAACCACTGAGGTGATCAAATACCACCAAAAGAAAGCTTTATTTGTGGGGAAAAAAGGACATCAATTTTGTTTGGATGCAATGACGCACGACTGCGCAATTGTCAGTTAAAACGACGCAATTCTGTATCGCAAAAAGTGCTCTGGTCAGGAAGGGGAATAAATCCTTCCGGGGCTGAAGTGGTTAAATATGCAGTCAAAATACATCTGTCTTACTTAATTATTTTTTATTCTGTTCAGCCAGTCTTTTGACTCCAGTGCCTCTGCCAAATAGTACAACTGAGTTTGTCAGCTCATATTTCTCCACTGCAGTTAAAGAACATCAGTCATGAAAGAAATAGGGGATGCCGTGTTGCTGGGCTCCTTCTGAAAAATCTAATTTCCTGACTATGTTTTTGTGCATTTACAGATCTAGGATAAACTTTCTACAAATTAAAGGCCAACTCCAGCTGAACAGTAAAAAAACATCTTTATTAACCCCTGTAAAAAATGCAGTGGACTGTGATTTGAGAAGTTAATTTATAGAAAGGGGTTAATGTCAGAACATTGGTTGTACCACATACACTTCTTTACACACATCTGGTTCATTCATGCTTTCCTTTAAAGTTCAGGTAGTTTTATGGAATATTCAGGGGAGATTTGTCATACTAGTTCCTCTTCACATGCTGTTGCCTGCCAAATCACACAAAGAATTTAGCATAAGTGTGAAGCGTATGTAGAAAAATCCGTCTGTATATTATATTCACTGCTGCCATTTACCAGATCTGCTGCAATAGGACACCTGTACTGTGCTGAATGGAATGCTCTGCAGAAAGCTGCCTACAGAGGAACACCTAGCAACCTCGGGAGGAACCCTGGTTGAGAAAGAAGTTAAATGGTCTGTCCACTGAAAACTGATATTTTGTTCTTGTAGATGTTTAAAAGTTAAAGTGCAAAAGTTGTCATTTTAATAAATGCAGCCCACCCGGTCTTCTACTCATCTTCATTTTAGGTCCAACGATATTCACTGTGCATCCCCCCTGGGCACCGCACAGCCTTGCTTCTCAAACCATTCCCATCAGGCATAGGCATGCGCACAGGGTGTGCCAGGTGTGCCTGGGCACACCCTTATCACCTTGTGTGGCAGAGATTACCCGTTTAAACCCCTGATACTTCACTAAAGCTCCAAAAAGAGTGTAAAAAAAAATAAAATTGTAAAAATAATAAAAAAAGAAAATAGTACAAATAAAAACTACTGACACCATCCACTGCTCTACTGACACCGCCAGTATATATACACACATGCACACACACATACCCTGTTTCCCCTAAAATAAGACCTAGCGTGATTGTCGGCGATGGCTTCAGTATAAGCCCTACCCCCCAAATAAGCCCTAGTTAAAGTCCTTGTAGGTCTTATTTTGCAGGGTAGGGCTTATTTTCGGGGAAACAGGGTAGGGCTTATTTGGAGGGTAGGGCTTATATTGCAGCCATCACTGACAATCACGCTAGGTCTTATTTTAGGGGAAACAGGGTATGTGTTTGAGCTTTAAGGTGCACACCCTAATGCAATAGGCTGCGCACACCTATCCCATCAGGTCGTCTTAAGCTGTGTGGCTTCATTCATTTCCATAGGGAAAGCCGTACTCTGCAGGACTGCTTGAGGCATAGCTCCCAACTGTCCCCGATTTGGAGCAATGTCCCTCTGTCCCTCTTTCCTCCTCATTTGTCCCTCATTTTGGTCTGATCCATATAGTTGTATATAAAAAAGGACTTTTTATCTTTCAAAAAGTGTTTCCCAGTGCTAAACCTTTCATCCAATTTCTAAATTGCTGCATTTGTTCACTTTAAAAACCAATATAAAGGAATAGTAAATGGTAAAAAAAAAAGCACTTGTGGATTTAATTAACCTTTTTTTTGGTTAATTCTCCTTTAAGGGGGTGTGGCAGGGGGCGTATCCTATGCCTACATATGTTTGTTAGTAGGTGTCCCTCATTCCTATCTCAAAATGTTGGGAGGTATGGCTTGAGGCCACCATGGGCACAGGGCTGGTGCAAGGATTTTTGACACCCTAGGCGAAACCTCATTTCGCTGCCACCCCCTTTGGCTCCACCCCTGACTCCACCCCATTTGCCATGTCCATGTATACCCCACCTTTTTAATGAAGCACCCATCAAATGCAGCCTCACCAGCGCCCATCAATGAATGTTTGCTTGCTTCCATTAATTCGGGAGTCGGGAAACAGACACAGTCCTCTGCCGCTGCTGCGCCTCTGAGACTATGTGCGAACGGAGCAGTGGCTACCTGCTGATGCTGAGGCTTAGTTGCTTGCTGCAGAGAGAAGAGAGTAGGAACACCAGTGGCCGGGCACCCTAGGCAGCAGTGTGCCCTAGGCGGCTGCCTAGTTTGCCTAGTGGTAGCACCGGCCCTGCATGGGCATGCCTCCCAATAGGAATGACTAGGGCTGCACAATCTTGCTTCTCAAACCATTCCCATCAGGTCCTCTTCAACTGTAGCCCCCAGCATAGGCCCATCCATTAGGGCGCATG
The DNA here is from genome assembly GCF_042186555.1 of Aquarana catesbeiana. Classification (NCBI taxonomy): domain Eukaryota; kingdom Metazoa; phylum Chordata; class Amphibia; order Anura; family Ranidae; genus Aquarana; species Aquarana catesbeiana. Next base: position 637,614,551 of record NC_133327.1, read on the forward strand.
GGCACTGCCCCCCCTGTCCATGTGTCCGGCCCCCTGATCTACATACAGGGTGCCGGACTCATGGATTCCAATGGTGGGGGTGTTTTTTTGAAGCACCTGAATAGAGCCAGAGGTTCTAATAGGCTTCATGGGGCGCAGTGCTCAGTTGTGTGACAATATGAATATTCGCTATCGCCACACTCATCCTCCACCCGGCCAGTCAGGAAGCGGGTCTTGAGGCTCACCACCTGATTGGCTGAAAGGAGAGGCAATCCTATTGGACACCTAGGAGGAGGAGGGAGGAGCCGCACGATGGAAACCGAGGAGGAGATGACACAGAAGCCGCTGCCACAACCCGCCCGCTGCCCGCCCTCGAGGAGGAGAGGACACAGGAGCCACGCTGCTCGCTACCGAAGCCGTGGAGGACAGGACACAGGAGCTGCTGCCCGCAACCCGCCCACTCGCTTTATCAAAGACACAGCAGTCCTTTAAACCACTGAAAGGTTTGTTACTGTGTGTCTCTGAATGAGCCCCAGTGGTGAGTTTTCCAGGCTCCAGTGCTGTTGACAAGGGCCAAAAGAGGCATAAAAACAAGAAGATGCCAAAATACCCCCAACCCCTAGAGCTGAGGAGAGGAACAAGCAGCATAAGGAGCCAACCAATTCATGTACTGACAAGGAACATGCTGATAGGCGGAGGGAGCAGAGTGACAGAGACATTAACTTATTAGTGTGCTGCTTCTCTTTTTACTGTCCAATCATAGGCTGTGGGGCAGTCCATTGGCTAAGGGAAAGTAGGTTGAATGATGCTATGCAGAATTCAACATGAAAGACTGGGAATATCTACTGGTGGTAAAAAGTATGGTGAGGGACAGCTCCAAAATTACAGTTAGTATTGCAGTAAAAGCAAATGTATCTTTTATTGGTGCACGCCCGAGTGAGATCAATAATCTTAACACAAGACCTCCTCCACAACACTGGAACTACCACTATTTTCTTCTCTAGGGCGTCTACTTTCAGGAAAGACATAATGTTTGGGGGTTTTGTGTAATCTTCAAGCCTAACATTTGTACAAAAAACCCGCAAAAAACGGCTCTGGCAGCGAAAAGGGTTAATGATGTATTCAGAATAATTTTTTAATCCCAAAGGGAAATGATTAAATACAATTACATTCAACGAAGACAATACAGGATCACAATGACAAACGGAGCAAGACACAATAACACAATACAATACAAATAACAGCAAATAGTACCAAATAAAACTAAATTAAAATGATACAGTAATACCTCGGATTGCGAGTAATGCGGTTTACGAGAGTTTTCGCAATACGAGTTATTATTTTTTTAAAATCCTAACTTGGTTTGCGAGCGTTGTCTAGCAAGACGAGTAGGATTCAAGCCAATGGGGTGTGCAGTACTGCATTTGGCCAGAGGTGGGGGGGGGGTGGCGGAGACACTCGGAAACACTCCGTTCTCGAGTGTCTCTGAACCTCTCCGAGTGCATCCGAGCGTCTCCGAATGTTTCCGAGTGTCCCTGGCACCCCTCACCTCTGACCACATGCGATACTGCATACAATAGCAGTCATTGTGGAACGAATTATCTGAGTTTCCATTGACTCCTATGGGGAAACTCACTTTGATATACAAGTGTTTTGTATTATAAGCATTCTTCTGGAACAAATTATGCTCGTAATCTGAGGTACCATTGTACTCTAATATACCGTCCATACTATTACTGCTTGCAGACTGCCCCACGCACATAAGGCAGGGCGGCCGCTCTGTGCCAGATCACGTACCTAGTACATGATCTGACACTTTCCGGTCTGGAGCGCAAGTGTACTATACCGGCGACCCGCTCCCGCTCTGATTGGACACAGCAGGAGCCAATCAGTGGGTCCAGCAGACGCAATGTCTGCCAGGACCCGCTGATCGTTGGGGAGACAGGCAGAACGGCAATCTGCCTATGTAAACAAGGCAGACTGCCATTCTATGAGAGGGGAATGTACTGATCCTGTGTTTCTGCTAAGCAGGAACACGGATCTTTACCTTCCCTCAGTCAAAGCACCTCCCCCACAGCTAGTAATCCCTCCCAGGGAACAGATTTAACCCTTTGATCGCCCCTGATGTTAACCCTTTCCCTGCCAGTGTCATTAGTACAGTGACAGTGCATATTTTATAGCACTAATCACTGTATTAGTGTCACTGGTCCTCAAAAAGTGTCAAAAGTGTTAGTTAGGTGTCCAATTTGTCTGCTGCAATATCGCAGTCCTGCTATAAGTCGCTGATCACCACCATTACTAGTAAAAAAAAATTAAATAAAACCCATAGTATGTACAAGCTATAACTTTTGCGCAAACTAATCAATATACACTTACTGGGATTTTTAACCAAAAATATGTAGCAGAAAACATATTGACCTAAATTGATGAAGAAATTAGATTTTTAACATTTTTTTCATTGGCTATGTTTTATATATTTTTTTCAAAATAAAAAAGAGGTGATCAAATATGGTGGTATTTAAACACCTCTGTTTTTATTTTTTGCGCTATAAACAGATCATTTTGAAAAAAAAAAAAAAAAAAAAATATATATATATATATATATATATATATATATATATATATATATATATTTTACTTTTTGCTATAGAACATACTCAAAAAATGTAAAAAAATGAATTTCTTCAAAGTATTTAGCACAAAAGAGTAAATGGTAGGACTTTAAACTGGCACATATTTAGTCAAAAACCCCCTCTATACACATCCAACAAACAAACTTTTGTTAACAAATATCACCAAAAGAAAGCTCTATTTGTGGGGAAAAAAAGGACAAACATTTTCTTTGGGAACAGCGTTGCACGACCGTGCAACTGACTCTTAAAGTAACGCAGTGATGTATCACAAAAAATGGCATGGTCATGAAAGGGGGAGGGGGGGTAAAGGGGGAAAGGGGGTAAACCTTCTGGAGCTAAAGTGGTTAAATTCCAACATAAAATAAATAACATAAATTTATTACAGATTTAAAAATAACAGAAAATCTAATTTCCAAAATCCAAATAGTACACCCCTTTCTCTAGCATTACCCAAAATCATAAATAATCTAATACCAACATACTATATTGTATTGATGTATTGATGAATATTGTGTTGTATTGATTTATGGATGAATACAGAGCTGCATTATTTTGTGTTTTTTAGATCTGCTTCGCGTTCAACTTTAACAACAATCATTAGAGTGCGGCAGCTTTGACACTTTTGCATTGTCTAAAAAAAAAAAAAAAAAAAAAAACCCATCATGGTGTAGGCTAGGATTTCTATTTATTATATGCACAGCTGAAAAAAAAAGAAGCAAATTGCAGATTTCAGCCTTAAACCCGTGACTTGGATATAATGCAGCCGATGCAGACATTTGGTGGAGAAAACTTACTGGGAATCCGGGGCACATATTAGAGTAAGTGCAGTCTAAGTCTGATAATGGACGCACACATCTGCCGCGGGTGCTTGGCCCGAGACCGCAGTATTAATTATATTGATGCACAAAGCTGCAAAGTGAGTTGACCGTTATTTATAGTGATCTTTGCTAAGTAAATCATTTTAAAAATGGCTTTCTAAATGTAACGTTTGCCTCTTAAGAAGCCCTACAGAAATTAAAAAAAAAAGAGAGAGGCTTTACAATGGAACATGAAACATATTGTGATAGAGGCCAGAAGCTGCCTTGATTAATGCCTGCGATTACCCGTGATGCAAATCACTTTCACTTATTAAGTCGCGTTTAATATCCTAATGAAGGCTTCCCGAGCAGATTTGGTAATTTCAGAGAAAGTGATTGTGAACCGGTGCCCTTTTAGCGTGTTCTGAGCACGCCGCGATAGAAAGAAAACCTCATTTAGCCCAATAACAATTCGCATCAAACGTGTCGGCCTCCTTCTCAGTTGCGGCGGCACAGCGGGGCGTCAATTAACCTTTTCAGGTCCAGAAGTGATCCTTCATCAATTCCAGCTGTGGGGCCAATGGACCATGCATAAATGAAGATTACCTCCAGCCCGTTCTTCTAAACAAGCATTAGACACATGTTAAGGCTGTAATGAATGCCATAGATAACAGTGTGTGCGCGGGGAGCGTACCGTATCATTGTCACAAGCTAACACTTCACGGTTTTTGTATGGTCATTTTTTTTTTAATGAGGAGAAGCAGAGGTGGGGGCTCGTTTCTAGATATTAGGTATTTAAAATATTATGTCTGGGTTCTTTCATGTAGAAACAAGGGTGCTGGTGTATGGGCAGGTCAGTCTTATTCAGCACCAAGATCTACCAGGAGCAAAGAGTGTGACCCGATGCTTTTGGCATGGATGCTTCCGGTGTTATTTAATGTTTGGGGGCTACGTTGTTGTAAGGACCAAATGTCAGGGGTTAAAACCAAACCCAAGGCAAACATCTAAAGCTGTTTTAACTGCCAAAGGATTCATATTTCTGTTTATGCAGTCCTCAGATTTACACAGCTCTGCCACCTAGCACATCCCTAGAAAAATGGGGAGGAGATGCTGGAACCCTGAGAATTCTTTGTGCGATCGCTTTGTATCCATGTTATGATCTTTGAACCCCATTCAAGCAGTTCAATCTGTTATACCTGACACAGTATTTGTATTTCTGTCCATCCAGTCCTAAGATTTACACAGCTCTGCCTCCCCTCCCCCGACTAGGGGGCACCCTCAAGGGCCACAGCCTCCTAAGCACTCCATCTTCATCTTCCATCCGACCTCCCTGCTGTCATGGCCAATGTCTATTTCTGAGGTGGCGAGGGGGGGGGCTGCAAGGGTAGGATTGTGGGGAGGCAAGTGGAGCCAGACATCCGGGGGAGGATACGAGGAGGAGAAACATTCCTCCACGGTTCTCCCATGGTAGACTCAAGGCAGCTAGAAGAGCAGCTCCACCCCATGGCGGATTCTATGGGGACAGATTGGCTGCAGCATCAGATTGCAGCCATGCTGGGAGCATCTGCCACGGCTTTGGCTGACACACCAGCACGATGGGCTTGGCAGGCACGCCTCTCGGAGCGTCTTAGCCCTTTACCTTCCCCCTGAGCTCAGCGTCACTCAGGGAGCCCAGACCTGGACCCTCCAGCCCAGCTGGCTCAGCCTCCTCTGGCTAGCTCCAGTGCGAGCGCTGGGATGAATCCCTATCACGGCGGAGCTCTGCGGGACGGGGACATAGCTCTGCTAGACGGAGGACTCGGGAGCATGCGGCCGCCTCCCAGGTGGGGGTCGTGACGGGAGTGGCGGCTCAGCGTGGGAGGATTCGCCATGCGGGTCACAGCCAGTCGGTCAGAGCAGCCGGAGACTCCCTCACCCCCTGATCTGGGCAGGATCAACAGAGCAGGTCAGAGCAGCAGGGCCCCTCCCACCAGTTGGGGGGAAGAGGAGCCACACAGCAATGGCCAGGTATGCAAGTCCTGCAGGGCAGAGGTGCAGGAGGGACAGTGAACTGGCTGGGCCTTCTTCACCAGTCTGCGGCGCAACTTCGCCAGTCCTGAGTCCAGAATTTCAACAGGATTCCTTGCGCTCCAAGGTGGAGCTGTCCAGTGCAGAAGATGGTGTTGCTCCACTGAGGTTGTCAACGGTGGATTCCGAAACATTGGCTGTGGGATCTGGTCCTGGTCAGCCTGGTAAGTCCATATCTAATGTTGTCCCTTCTTTACAGCTTTCTGTGTCCCCTGTGTTGGGTGTTAGGGGTGGGCAGGGCCCTGGGGTTGGTCCAGGTATCCCTACCTCTCCAGTGGGCAGGGCCTCTCCTCCCCCACGGCTGGAGGGGAGATTCCGCAGCCGTCCATGATGTTTTGGTCGGGCGACCTTCCTTGGTGCAACGTTTGATGCAGGTTCGTCTGCTAGCTCTGCGCCGGTATCAGCTTAGGTTCCGGACTCGCTGGGGGCGCTGACCCAGGTTCCAGCAGTTTCTGTGCCTGCGCCTGGTCAGGGGCAGGTGGCTGGAGTGATGCTGGGGGGTATGGCCTCTCCGGGAACGGGTGCCACTACCTCGGCGGACTCGCCGAGGGACGCTAGTAAAAATACGGACTCGGTTCACTTGGCCGATTCGGCCAAATGTGAGGTGCATGCACCTCAAATCTGAGGTGCGGAAAAAAATTGGTGTGGGGGACTATGAGGAGATTTTCAGCAATGGCTCCATCTTCGCCATCTTTACGAGCGTTATCAGGGAAAAGTCCTTTGAGAACTGTTCCCCCTCTTTTGTTATCTGGATTCCATTAGTGAGGCCCAGAGGGTTTATGGGGGCGAGGCTTGGCTGAGGTATGACAAACAGTTTTGTAACGTAAGGCTATCTGGCCCTCGCTACACTGGGATCATAAACACATCAGTTTATGGATGAAACTTATGTCCTCTCCACGGGCCTCTACTTCGTTCTTTCCAGCGGGGGGCTGGGAGTCCGACCGCTCCAAGACAACTGGCCGCAAAACGGCAGGGCCAGTGTTGGCAGTTCAATGAGGGTTCTTGTAGATTCGGCACCGGCTGCCAATACAAACACAAAAGCTCTCACTGCGGGGGGGCTGTCTCGGCTGTCCCGGCGATACTGTGGGAAAAAGGCAGGACCCCAGTGAGGGTGGACAGGATGGCCCCCTTTCTAAGTGAATATCCAGATCGGCCTGCAGCTCGGTTGTTGCAGGCAGGTTTTGCAGAAGGTTTCTTGATCCCTTGCTCCCTTTCTCAAATCCCTCCCGCAGCTGACAACTTGAGGTCAGCTCTTTTACACTCTGAAGCGGTTTACGAAAAACTCGCTAAGGAGGTGTTAATGGGCAGCATGTGCGGCCCTTTTACTCATCCCAACTTGGAAAATTTGGTGGTTTCGCCTTTGGGCATTGTTGCAAAGAAGGAGCTCAATAAATTTTGCCTAAACTACCATCTTTCATTTCCAAAAGGCGGGTCAGTTAACGATGCTATTGATCCTGAGGCGTGTGCGGTGTCTTATACCTCGTTTGATGCCGCAGTTTTTTGGGTACGGCACTACGGTCAGGGTGCCCTTATGGCTAAGACCAAGATCAAGTCTGCCTAAGATCGAGTCTAAGCTAAGATCGAGTCTGCCTTTCGGTTGCTGCCAGTCCACCCGCGCAGTTTTCATCCCTTGGGTTGTAGATGTTTGGGCGCCTTTTATGTGGATTGCTGCCTGCCTATGGGCTGCTCCATCTCTTGTGCTTTTTTTGAGACCTTTAGCTCTTTCCTCGAATGGGTGGTTCGGGACATGATGGGGGTCAATTCAGTGATTCATTACTTGGACGACTTTCTGTGTGTTGGCCCTCCCTCTTCAAATTTATGTGGTATTTTGCTGGCTATGGTTCAGCACCTCGCTGAACGTTTTGGTATTCCTCTCTTGGCGGACAAAACAGAGGGCCCCACGTTGTCAATCAAGTTTCTGGGGATAGTGATTGTTTCCCAGGCGATGGAGTTTCGGCTGCCTGATGACAAGTTGCTTGCTCTTAAGGATGAGGTGCGTTTGGCATTTGGCAAACATAAGATCCAGCTCTGAGAGTTATGCCCTGTATACACAATAGGATTTTCCAAAAACAAAATCCATGTTTTTTTTCCGACGGATGTTGGCTCAAACTTGTCTTGCATACATATGGTCACACAAATCTTGACGAAAATTCCCGAATGTCAAGAACGCGGTGACGCACAACACGTACGACAAGCCGAGAAAAATTAAGTTCTATAGCCAGTGCGGCTCTTCTACTTGATTCCGAGCATGCGCGGAACTTCGTGCGTCGGAATTATGTACACACGATGGGAATTTACAACAACGGATTTTGTTGTCGGAAAATTTGAGATCCAGATCTCAAATTTTGTGGGTCAGGAAATTCCGATGGAAAATGTCCGATGGAGCCTACACACGGTCAGAATTTCCGTTAACAAGCTCCCATAGAACATTTTCCATCGGAAAATCCTATCGTGTGTACGGGGCATTACAGTCGCTCCTCGGCAAGCTTAATTTTGCATGCCGTATTATGCCGATGGGCAGAGTTTTTTGTCGGCGGCTATCTACCACAGCTGCTGGGGTCAGTTTGCCTAGGCATTTTGTTCCGCTAAATAGGGAGCATAGGGCCGATTTGCTGGTTTGGCACAAATTTTTGGGTACTTTCCATGGTCGATCAATTTAAATAGATGGGCCAGTCTGCAACTAGGATCTTGAGCTTTTCACAGATGCCACCGGCTCTAATGGCTATGGAGCATTCTTAGGGGGTCGGTGGAGTGTGGAGTGCTGGTGGGGGGAGGCGGTCTTCCTAAAGAATTTAGTGCTTCTGGAACTTTTTCCGGTTGTGGTCGCCATAACACTCTGGGGGGAGTTGTTTTGTGACAAAAAGGTTCGTCTCCACTGTGGCAACCTGGGTGTGGTTCAGATTATCAACTCTCTGTCAGGGTCCTCCCGCCCCTGTAATACGTCTTTTACAATATCTGGTTTTGTGTTGTCTTCAGCAAAATGTGGTTCTGTATGCTGTGCATATTCCAGGAGTGGAGAATACGTTGGCTGACGCTCGCTTTCAGTTGGACAGGTTCCGGGAGTTGGCACTGGGCGCGGAGCAACATGGAACCCCTTATCCTCTTTGACTATGGCGGATTGCGTTGGAATTGCCTCCGGTTTGATTCTAAGCTCGACGTGGTCTTACTACACTAAGGTCTGGCGGGAGTGCTGGGAGCTGCTACAGTGGGCGGGGGTTGAAATGGTCAGTTCTGAGGTCAGACATCTCATGATTTATTTCGTTTGTCTGTGTTTCGCTGCCTTTGTGTCCATTTCTGCTATGAACCAGAAGTTGAAATCGCTCCCCCTTGTGTTCAGTAGAGGGGAAGGGGGCTCGATCCATGCAGCCAATGAATCGGCTTCTCATCTCGCACGGATCGGCCTCTCCCCTCTCCACTGAACACACAGCGGCTGTATGTGCTCACTGCTGGGGCCTGGGGAGCATTATGGGAGGGAGGGTCTGCACTGATGGAGGGGGGTCTGCTGAGGGCGTCTGCACTAATGAAGGGTGGTCTGCTGAGGGGGTCTGCACTGAGGGAGGTCTGCACTGAGGGGGGTCTGCTCTGAGGGGGTCTGCACTAATGGAGGGGGGTCTGCTGAGGGGTTCTGCACTGAGGGGGGGTCTGCTCTGAGGGGGTCTGAACTGATGGAGGGGGGTCTGCTGAGGGGGTCTGTTCTGAGGGGGGTCTGCTCTGAGGAGGTCCACACTGATGGAGGGGGGTCTGCTGAGGGGGTCTGCACTGAGGGAGGTCTGCTCTGAGGGGGTCTGCACTGATGGAGGGGGGTCTGCTGAGGGCGTCTGCACTGATGGAGGGGGGTCTGCTCTGAGGGGGTCTGCACTGATGGAGGGGGGTCTGCTGAGGGCGTCTGCACTGATGGAGGGGGTCTGCTCTGAGGGGGTCTGCACTGATGGAGGGGGGTTTGCTCTGAGGGGGTCTGCACTGATGGAGGGGGGTCTGCTTTGAGGAGGTCTGAACTGATGGAGGGGGGTCTGCTTTGAGGAGGTCTGCACTGATGGAGGGGGGTCTGCTGAGGGGGTCTGCACTGATGGAGGGGGGTCTGCTCTGAGGGGGTCTTCTCTGAGGGGGTCTGCACTGATGGAGGGGGGTCTGCTCTGAGGGGGTCTGCACTGATGGAGGGGGGTCGGTCTGCACTGATGGAAGGGGGTCTGCTCTGAGGGGGTCTGCACTGATGGAGGGGGGTTTGCTCTGAGGGGGTCTGCACTGATGGAGGGGGGTCTGCTTTGAGGAGGTCTGAACTGATGGAGGGGGGTCTGCTTTGAGGAGGTCTGCACTGATGGAGGGGGGTCTGCTGAGGGGGTCTGCACTGATGGAGGGGGGTCTGCTCTGAGGGGGTCTTCTCTGAGGGGGTCTGCACTGATGGAGGGGGGTCTGCTCTGAGGGGGTCTGCACTGATGGAGGGGGGTCGGTCTGCACTGATGGAAGGGGTTCTGCTCTGAGGGGTCTACACTGATGGAGGGGGGTCTGCTCTGAGGGGTCTACACTGATGGAGGGGGGTCTGCTCTGAGGGGGTCTGCACTGATGGAGGGGGTCTGCTCTGATGGAGGAGGGTCTGCTCTGAGGAGGTCTGCATTGATGGAGGGGGGTCTGCACTGATGGAGGGGGGTCTGCTCTGAGGGGGTCTGCACTGAAGGGGGTCTGCATTGATGGAGGGGGGTCTGCACTGATGGAGGGGGGTCTGCTCTGAGGGGGTCTACATTGATGGAGGGGATCTGCACTGATGGAGGGGGGTCTGCACTGAGGGGGTCTGCACTGATGGAGGGGGGTCTGCACTGAGGGGGTCTGCACTGAGGGGGGTCTGCACTGATGGAGGGGGGTCTGCTCTGAGGGGGGTCTGCATTGATGGAGGGGGTCTGCACTGATGGAGGGGGGTCTGCTCTGAGGGGGTCTGCATTGATGAAGGGGGTCTGCACTGATGGAGGGGGGTCTGCACTGATGGAGGGGGGTCTGTACTGAGGGGGTCTATACTGACTCTACTGGGGGCACCTGATGCAAGGACGGACTCTGCTGGGGGCACCTGATGCAAGGAGGGACTCTGCCGGGGGCACCTGATACGAGGACAGACTCTGCTGGGGACACCTGATGCAAGGACAGACTCTGCTTGGGACACCTGATGCAAGGACAGACTGCTGGGGGCACCTGATGCAAGGATGGCTCTACTGGTGGTACCTGATGCAAGGATGGACTCTGCTGGTGGCAGGCGACGTGGCAGGTGACACGCTCAGGGATCCCACTGATTCAGCATTATGGTGAGTTGAATGATTTAATTTTATATTACAATGTAATAATAGAAATAATGCGCTTCAATCATCCTGACACCATAACAATCATGGTGCCGGGATGATAGAAGCGCTAACACCAGGTGTTTTGGAGTATCTTTATCTGCTGATTGTTAAAATTTCTAGAATACACATATTTCTATTGTTGTGTAGGATCTGGGGCTGCTGTCCCTTAATTCCTCTCTCCGCCTTTCCATCCCCATCCCTTATTCATCTCAGACTCTAACCACACTCTCTTTGAGCCATGCCCATTTAAGCCACACCCACTATTTCGCGTAAACTACGCCCATTTTTTTGCCGCAACGCGCTTCGCGCGCCTTAGTTTTATTTTTTGTGCTAAGCCATGCCTACAAACGCATGCCCCGCCCCCAATTATTATACGGCTCCACCTACAGCCAAAAAAGTGTCCCACATATTTTTTTTGCAATGTTGGCAACTATGCTAATGGTTGTCAGCTGGGCTTTCCTAGGTCCGAGGCTAATAATCAGGTGGATAGGTGTTCCGGGATTGTTATGGAGCAGGGTGCTCCCAGAGGTACATAGGGTTTCAAGATGGAACAGGCCCCCTGATGTTCTGGTCTTGCACGCTGGAGGCAATGATCTGGGGGTCAGGTCCAGCCGACACCTCATTTGGGACGTCAAGTTTGACATACTCCGTCTGCAGCTGGCCTTTCCTCATACTGTGGTGGTTTGGTCTGACATTATAGGTCGCACGACTTGGTGTTTTGCCAGGTCTGTGGATAAATTGAATAGGGCCAGGGTGAAGGTTAACAAGGAGGTTGGGAAGTTCATAGCGTGAAACGGTGGTTTCATAGTACGGCATCGGGAACTGGAGGTGGATACGTGGCGGTATCTCTGCAGTGATGGGGTTCATCTGAATGCGGTGGGCACGTATCTGTGGTCCCTGGGATTACAAGACAGGGTACAAAGGTTATTGCGTTTTTGGCGGGGCACAATGGTGTGAGGTTTTCACACTTTGCGCTGTGATGGTTGGGTCTTTGGAGGTATTTTAAAACAACCTGCTGTGATTAGATTATTAGGGTCCCATCTAAGGTATGGAGTTCCCAGTGGAATGCCAGTTATGGTGGATTAACCGGTAATTACAATGGTGGTATCTGCAGAATGTGGTTCGTCCCAAGCCGGTGCAGTGCGGCAGGGACCTTGAAAGTAGTTACGCAGATACAAGGGGAGAATTAGATATTTGGTGCCTCCAAGGATCGGCAACCTAAAAAGTGTTATGTTTTTGTTTGATAATATTTGTTTACATAATTTGTTATTGTTTAATAAAGGGGCCGAAACAGGCAATTTACTCCAACCTTTGTGTCAGGGTATTTTTGGTAAGTCTAGTTGGGGTAACAGGATGGTGGTGCAGCATTTAGTTATACAAAAGTGTTAGGATACATCTGGGATACCTTTGTCATGTCTCTTCCCCCGGCTGTCACTGGACAATGAAAGAAGCAGAAGATGGATGAGCTTCTTTCTCTTTTACTTTGCTCTCTCCTCCTATCAGAATGCTCCTTGTAGTGCAGCACAGTGGATTGGCATTTTGAGCTCCGCTTCACTGGAACTGCAAGAGACTGAGACTAAGCCAAATTCAGGTACATACATTGCTTGCATTAAAAATGGATTTAATGGTCTATTAATAAATAATGAGCTTCAATAATATGTGCCTTGTATATTTTCCTGGAGATCAGCTTTAAGTGTTAGGGTTAGGCCTCGTTCTAGTGATTTGGGATCGTGGCAAGATCGCTGCGATTCTGCCCGCTATTCCAAATCGCACTACAATACTAACAAAACGCAGCATGCATATTCGGGTGCCATTCGTGGTCAATGACACCTATGCACGGTGCAGTTTTGCCATAATTGTCATGCAATAAATCGCATTGCAATCGTGGCAAAACCACATCATGTGAAGCTTGTCACGCTTCTTTTGGCGACAAGCTTAGAGCGATGCAGTTTCTTGCGATTGCAGCGCGATTTGTCACGCGACAATCGTGGCAAAACCGCCATTCTAAATAATGCCACCCAAACACGCTTGCAACATTTCGCCAGCATTGCAACGCGATTTGAATTCACGGGCAGAATCAATAGATTCTTTTTTTAATAGACTAGAGTTTAACCGCTTCCGGACCGCCCACCGCATACTGCGGCATGGCGGCATGGTGGCCCGGCTGCTCAAAATCACATACCTGTACGTGATTTTGTGCACGAGATCTGGGGCTTGCGCATGCGCCGCCAGAGTCAGCAGGTCCGGAGGCCGCGATGGTCGCCGGGACCCGCCAATTGTTCCAAAGAGAGGCAGAACAGCAGTCTGACAATGTAAACAAGGCAGATCGCTGTTCTGCCAGAGAGGAAAATGGAGATCTTGTGTTTCTACTGAGCAGAAACACAGATCTCCGTTTTCTTCTAGTGCATTCATTCCCCCCCCCACAGATAGAAAACACTCCCTAGGAGCACACTTAACCCTTTGATCGCCCCTGATGTTAACCCCTACCCTGCCAGTGTCATTTAGACAGTGGCAGTGCATATTTTTTAGCACTGATCACTGTATTGGTGTCACTGGTCCCCAAAAAGTGTCACTTAATGTCAGATTTGTCCGATGCAATGTTACAGTCCCGCTAAAAATCGCTGATCACCACCATTAATAGTAAAAACAATAAAAAGTCCATAAAATCTATCCCATAGTTGTAGACACTATAACTGTTCCGCAAACCAATCAATATACGCTTATTGGGATTTTTTTTACCAAAAGCATAGCAGAATCAGGGCTTTTTTTTCAGCGGGAACACCGGGGAACGCATATCTGGCATCTCCATTACAGAATGTATACAATGGCAAGGGGTGCCAGGTGTGATGGGGGGTCTACAGTACTGATGCTGGCTGCTGGGGATCTATTGTTGCTGGAGGGGATCTACTTTTGTGTAGCAATCTATTGTTGCTGGTGGAGGATCGTTTGTTACTGGGGCGGGTCAATTGGTGCTGGAAGAGAGCTCCTGTTTAGGGAGGGGTCTACTGTTGCTTGCTTCCTGAGAGTCTATTGATGCTGGCTGCTGGGACATCTCTTGTTGCTGCTAGGGGGTCTATTGTTGCTGGCTGCAGGTGATTTATTTTATTGCTTTTCTTGTTATCATTACCAAATTCCATACAAATTACTTAGCACTAAAAAATGATACTTGGATCTATATTCTAGAGGGGCTGTACTTGGAGCTGGGTACTTGGAGCTTGGTAGGAGGAGGGTAGGGGCAGAACCAAGGGTCATTGCTCAAAGGTGAGTAGGGGCGGAACCAAGGGTCAGTGCTCTGAGGTGGGTAGGGGCGGAACTAAGGGTCGGTGCTTGGAAGTGGGTAGGGGACGGAGACACAAAGTGACTTAGAAGGGGGTGTCCCTACACCTATTCTCTGAGAAAAAAAGCACTGAGCAGAATAGATATTGGCCTAAATTGATGAAAAATTTTGATTTTTTAAATTTTTTTTATTGGATGTGTTTTATAGCAGAAAGTAAAAAATATTGTTTTCTTTTCAAAATTATTAGTCTTTTTTTTTGTTTTTAGCGCAAAAAATTAAAACCACAAAGGTGATCAAATACCACCAAAAGAAAGCTCTATTTGCGGGAAAAAAAACACATCAATTTTATTTGGGTATAGCATTGCACAACCACGCAATTGTCAGTTAAAGAAACGCAGTACCGTATTGCATAAAGTGGCCTGGTAAGGAAGGGGGTGAAACCTTCCGGAGCTGAAGGAATTAAATAGAGAATGCAGGGGTGAGAACCCCTATTATATTTAAAAGTCATTGCTATGGTAGCTTAAAGCTGAATTCCAGGAATTCAGACACTTTGTAAAAAGTTCAGGCACTCAATGAGTTAAGGCCAAGGAGGTGCATGATGTTGCCTGAACTTATCTCTATTATTTATATCTGGCAGGTTTATGGTTCTATTGGAGCATACATTGACATATACATGAGCAGCTATGCCTGGCCCTCCCCTCTGCTGCCCATTCAGGGAAGCCTTTGTATTTTATGAAGTTCAAATAATACAAAGGCTTCTGTGATTGGGCAGGAGGAAGGGAGGAGCAGGCAAAGGAGCTGCACCAATGTTAATGTTGAAGATGCTGAGACCTGAAGCATCAGAATTGGGCTTTCGAAAATACAGCGATAGGGTCTTCTGGGAGTGCAATAAAACGGTCAGATGTTAATAATAGAGATAAGCCCAGGAGATGTCATGCAGCTCCTTGGACTTAACTCAGAGTGTGTCTTTAGTTTTTAGAAAGGAGCTGAAGTCCTGAAATTCAGCTTTAACCTTAGTGAATTTGCTATTTCTTAGGGAACATCCAGAAATAGTAATTGCACATAAGAAGAAGCCTGAAAGATTTACCTTTTGTATTGAATTCTTCTGGAAAGATAGCAGTGCACTTCCTGTGCCTAGGCACTCCTGTGTTTCGAGCCTTATAGGTGTATATCTGCGGGGTGGGATAACATAGGGCACTGCTATTAGTTTATTTAGATGTGGAGTGAGACCTACTTCAAATTTTGAAGCTAAAAGCCAACCATACATGGATTGAAATTTATCCGTTTCAGCAGGGACCGGCTGACTTTCGATGCATGTATGGGCAGGGAGGTTGTACAAAAGTTAATCTACCAATCAACTTTTGTACAACAAGATTGTCAGATTTTCCCCTCTCAATCAGTGCCTGTGACGCTAATCAGTATATTCTGACAACGGGGAAGTTTCTCTTGACCGTCTGGATGGGGAAATCAAGACTTTTTCTTGTTCAAACCACTGGTTAAACAAAGTAAAATGACTGATCTATGGGATACCTAAGAGATTTAAATAAATTAAGTTAAAGACCCTTAAATTAAACTTACAGCAGAGTTCCACCCAAAAATTGAACTTCCGCTTATCCGGTTCCTCCCCCCCTCCGGTGTCACATTTGGCACCTTTCAGGGGGGAGCAGATACCTATCTAAGCCAGGTATTTGCTCCCACTTCTGTCAAAAGATCGCTGCAGAATCCTCAGTGATCTACGCCATGTCCGGCCCCTCCCCCCCTTCTTCTGGGAGACACACAGCTCCTAGAAGACAGCAGGAACCAGTCAAAATGCGCAGCGTGACTCACGCATGCGCAGTAGGGAACCAGTCTGTGAAGCCGCAAGGTTTCACTTCCTGATTCCCTTACTGAGGATGCCAGCGCCTGCACCCGGAGCCGAGGGACAGGTCGGGTGAGGTTTTTAAAATAAGTGTCCTTATTTTAAAAGTCAGCAGTTGCAGCATTTGTAGCTGCTAACTTAGAATTTTTTTTTTCAGAGGAACTCCGCTTTAAATTAAACCAAAGGGGAGATTTTCTATTCCATAGGGAACTTCTACAAATATTTACCTTTTGTCTTGAATTCCACCTTAAAGGATTAGTTCACCTTTACAAGAAAACTGACTATGAAGTTAAGCCGTCCATACATGGATCCAAATTCAGCCGATTCAGAAGGGACCAGAAGAATTTCGATCCATGTATGAGCAGGCTTGTTGTACACAAGTCTATCTATTGATCTATTGTGTACAACCAGCTTGTCAGGGTCTTCCTGAATGATTAGTGCCGTCGGCGATATAATACCACAGCGGGAGGGATTCCCCAATTCATATCAAATGTGTGGATGGGGGAACTGAGAAATAGTTTTCATTAAATCCGCTGGTTAAACAAAAATGAAAGCATAATGTATGGGCAGCCTTAAGGGGCACTAGTAGATTACAGCAAACTGTGCAGCTTTGATTATGGGCATAATGTATGCGCTGCTTTAAAGGGCCCCAGTAGATGACAACAAACTGTGCAGCTTTGATTAATGTGAAATAATGCAATTGCTATAGTTGTAGGCAATCTATGTACCCCTGGAAGCCTGGCCAAAAAAACTCCCAGAGGTGTCGTTCACCTGTCCTGCCTTATTTTTACAACATTGCTAAGAT
Source organism: Aquarana catesbeiana (assembly GCF_042186555.1). NCBI lineage: Eukaryota > Metazoa > Chordata > Amphibia > Anura > Ranidae > Aquarana > Aquarana catesbeiana. The sequence goes on from NC_133327.1 coordinate 637,631,291, forward strand.
GCTCCCAGCCATTACTGCTCGCCCCGACCATAACAGGCACTATCTCTCTCTTATTAAAAACCCTGCTCATGCACTCTCCCTTCCTCTTAGCAGTGACTCTGAGCTCAACACTGCTGCAGTGGGGGAGATAGCACACCATACATGCATGGGTGTTTGAGTCAGAGACAAAGAGCTTTGGTCTTGGTGGGGGGCAAGCAGAAATGGCTGGGAACATCTTAGGGGCTGTGGGAGTTTTTCGGTCAGACTTCAGAAGGTGTGTATGGCTTACAGCTGTGTTGGAAGTACAACATCATGTACTATGCACTCCAAACTATAGATGGCACTGGAGTGATATACTAGTGTCTGTGTGTATATTATATACGTTTGTATATTCTGCACAGGAAGGAAGTTTTTTTTCTCTTTGCTCTCTTCTGTAATGCTGTTCTCATACACACATGCTGTTTTCTTATGCAAGTAAAGCGGAATTCTCCATTCCTCAGGATTTCAGTGGCTCATTTTATCATATAACCAACATATGGCAAGTGCATTATTTCACATCAGTCAAAGCGGCACAATTTGTTTTTTTTATCTACTGGTTCCTCTTAACCACATAGGCAGTTTTCTATCCCTTAAAAAACAGAAGTTCACTTTCTGACTTTTAACTGTGCCTAGGCTATCCCATGTCAACAAACTTAAAGAGGAACTACAGTCTGCTCACGTAATTTGTACTAAAAACATCTTTGCCATTATGAAGACTCCCTCCAACCACTTTGAATATTATTTTATATATACTGGTATTCTGTACTTGCCAAATATGCAGCAGAAATCTCCCTCCACTGAGTCTGGCTACAACCATTTTAACTGTGGGCAGCTGAGGGGCAGCTGAAGCTGCTGCCTGTTCACTTCATGGATTTACACAGACACACAGAGACACACCTCCAGCTCTGCAGCTCTCCATGGCCCTCTTATGACTCATCCACCTACCTTCCTGGCACACTCTCATGAGAGTGAGTGAGAGAGAGCTGTGCATGATGTCATAAGCCTAGGGTTTCTTCCAGACAAACAGGAAGTGGGCTGTATAAGGTATTTACTGGCAGAAAAAAAAAGTTTTATTATCCAAATTTAAAACAACAACGGCAGAAGATTTAATAGATAGAAGGTTGAAAAAATGACTGAACTTTAAAGCTGTACATCTGCAATGTAAGAGGTACTGTAGTCTGTGAGTTTTAATCTCACAAGATTTGGAGTTAGATTTGATGATGTTATTACTGTTCTGCTCACTGTTCTCCTTGCTGGAGAGGAATCTGTGCCTGTAGACCTGCAGTACAAGTATCTCCCTGCATTTGTTTAATCCATTCTGTGGATCTGTGCTTCCTCCACATCTCCTCCTGCTTCTTGAATATTCCTCCATCAGACATCAAGGGGAAACATCTGACTCGAGGGAGCAAAGCCTTGCTCCTCTTCCAAGGTGGCCACCTCCACAAGTAGACAAAATGCAGAACAGAGCAAAGTAAGTCAGTAATGGTAAAAAGATCATGTGCAGGGACACCACAGGCAGTTTTTGTGACCAGTGCTGAGACAAGGTCACCTAGTGCCCAGGGCAAACATGTCAAACGGCGCTCCCCCCAAGATGTATGAGCATTGTGTCAGCAAAAATCCCCCCCCCCCCCAAAAAAAAAAATTGAGCACTAATCTGCATGCTTACCCCTAAGCATGAATTCTCCTCCTCTAAGTACAACTCCACCTTCCTGCTGAAATCACTCCTCCTAGCACAAATCCTCTACCCCTTAAATTTCCCCTCTGGGTACACATCCTCACCTCCCCCTCCAAGCACAAATTCCACCCCATCCCTTCTCCTAGCACAAATAGCCCCCAATCATCCCTACTAGCACAATTCCACCCCCCAAAAAGTAAAAATCCCCTCTTAGCACAATTCCCCTCCCCCTTCTACCATATCACCTCTTCTAGAACAAACTGACCAAATCCCCCCTCATAACACAAATCCTTTTTCATATCCCACCTCCCAATCCAAATCACCCTAAAGCAGCACTCCTAGCACACCCCCAGATTTTCGCTCCTAGAACAATTCTTATCTCCTGCCCCCCCCAAATTCCCCCTCCCAAATTCCCCCCTCCCAATATAAATCCCCTCCCCCAAAGTTCCTTGTGGCACCCCCCCCCACCTCACATGATACCACAGTGCCCAGGGCAGCCACCCCTCCTGCCCAGCTCTTGTCCCAGCCCTGCTTGTGACTAATCCTTTGTTCTCTACTTAGTGTCTTAAATCTAAAGTAAGTAATTAAAGTAATTTTTTTACATTTGCACAGTAAAAATAAATAAATAATTAATGTAGTGGCTGCTCCAACTTTTGCCATATCTTTTTTATTTATTTAGCTCACACTCCCCTATTGGTACACAACGTCCAGCGCTGAGGTTTGTAGTTCTGGCCATAGTACCAATATCACAGGAGGTTGTGCGTAGCCACCTCCCACATTTATAAAAAGTCCTGCATTCTTTTTATTCTTGTTGCTTTGCTGTAATTGTTTTAAACCCTTTTTTTACTTAATAAACCAACTGGTTAAAGTTTGTCTACACTACTGGAGTCCCGCTCTCTCTTTTTTTGGGATCTGTGGCTCACCTGATTTGGGAAGAAGAACCGGTAGCGTCCCTGGGAACATTTTCCCTGCATTGGTGCCCTGATTACTGGTGACTAGCTGCCTGAGAAGGAGACCGGCAGGACAATCCATGGGATCTATTGTGGGACATCTCTAGGAGTCTACCCTCCACTACTAAGCCTGTTTTGACCCCCCTGAATAAGGGCGGTCGCAGGCTTTCTGGTAAGCCTCCAACTTTTATCATCTGGTGGCGGGCTGCATTAGCGGTGGATTATACAACCTCGAGTTCTACATTGACTTATCTGTGGATTCATTTCTTCAAAAACATCTTATTATGAATTTTATTTTACACATGTGTATTTGTGTTTTTTATCACCTACATGCTTTGTATGGCATAGTTTTCTCACTAGCTATTATCACTTGTGGGTCCTTTTTTTAGGTTAATTTAATGCTAAAAACAATATTTTTTGGCCAAATTAAGTTTATATGTGCATAATCAAAGAAAGGGGGGGACACAGGGAAGGGAAGGGAGTGCTGCTCACCCCTGGTGATCAAGACAAAAAGGAAAGGATTCTCCAAGTGGGGTTTTTAGGCAGCAAAGAGGAAGGTAGGAGGCCAATATGTAAAAGTAGATAAATTTTATTGTACAAAAGTAGCTTCAACACACTGGTTAAAAAATGAGCTCCAATACAGAGTGTTTACAAATCACATGACACTCAACACATACAATGTAAGCACGTATTCATAACAACATTGCATATGTGTTGACAAATATCTGGATTGTAGAACTGACGCGTTTCGACCTATATATTCCAGGTCTTCTTCAAAGGTCAATCTGCTAAAATTATACCACAAAGGTGCATATGTCAAAAATTAAATATGTATATTTGAAAACAAGTATATCACACATTGACATGGCATAATTACCCAATGATGAGTGTCCTAGAGCGAAAAGCTTTCTGTTAGAGAGATCCCCTTAAAATCAAAGAGTTGCCTGTTCACCTTCCCCCAGAGGTCCCATGGCACACCGCCGCAGCCCCCAATCCCAGGGGAAGATCCCAAAGATGTGGCTTACAAGAGATCACACTGTGAAGCACCCCCTATCTATGGCACGGACTCCACGGTCAATCCGATGGGGAGGACACCTGCAGCAATAACCCAGGAAGGAAAAAACAGTTCGAAATGATATACATTGTATGCACTCCAACGTTAAGTTTAGAGAGTGTATATATATATGTATCTGCTTGGTTGTAAACTGCCATAGGTACATGTATGCACCTATTGAGCTGGCCATAGCCTTCATATACTGGGTGTGTATGTGTGTGTGTAAAAACCTACACACATATGTATGTACACACATATATATATTCATACTTGTAATTTATAATACATCTTTAAGTATAGAGAGTATCGCAGAGTGCATGCGTAGGGTATGTGGAATAGGAAAGAGTAATTGATGCCAAAAAGAAACCTCAACCATATAGGTAAGGGATGTGAATAGAATAGTCAGTGTTGGTGGTGAAGAGTAACGCTTAGATGTAAAAAGTGGAGGAAAGTGTGGAAACAAAAAACCGTAGATCCCTGGTGTGGGCAACAAGGATGTGTAAAAAGTGAACACACAGGAAGTGTGAACCAAAGGTAGTGTAGGTGATGAGTGAATAAAAAAAGAGAAAAAATGGTGAGAGGGTGCCCACATGTGGGAAGAAAAGAGGAAAAGACAAGTGAACGAGGTATATTACCTAGTAGACAAGGTGAAAATAAGTGTAGAGACCGCACTGTGTTGCCCTATGTGCTTGCACTTGGGTGTGACCTGACCCGGGATTGGTCACAACCTTGAACTGGGCTCAATAAACGCCCGTCCAAGTTAGCATTTAGCAAGTCTGAAAATATAGAATAGAAAAATGTTGTATACATTCAAGTATTTAAAATGTATGTATGGTCATTGTAATAGACCAAGTATTATATATGGGACAACAACAGTGCGAAAACAATTTGTCATAATGTGTACTTACAGAGTGAGACTGCAGAGTGAGCCACCAACCAAACGAGAGGATACTCGGCATAGTGTGGAAAAGGATGGAAAGATATATATGCCCTTGATGTAGGGCGTGTATCCGACGAGGGTTAATTGATGGCAGGTGCGGACGCCCCATCCGATAGGACCACTCAAGGGGGACCGTGCTTGGGGGCATGGCAGCCGTAGGCGGCCTCGTGTGGCCCCCCCGGCGTTCAGGGCGGGTCGAGACTCCGTCCACTGACGTCATCGCCGTCGCAATTGCGTGACGCGTCCGCATCACGTGGCATGCGTGGGGCCCCGCGCATGCGCAGTGAGCGGAAACGTCCGGGGATGTCCCTGAACGCCGCCGGCAAGGAGGAAATCCCCAATGTGGTAGCCAGGACCAGCCTGGGTATCCAATGGGGAAAAGGGGGAGGAGGAGCCGGCCATGCAAGGGGCCCTCCCCCCCGCCTTACCTTGCCGGGAAGACACATCTAGGGAAGAGAACCCTGGTACGTGGGCAGCGGCAGCAGCCATAATGACTGCTCATGTAGGAAAAGGCGAGCAGAGCATAGATGGAGCAGGGGCTCAATTGATATACAAGATCAAAAAAAAAAAGGAAAAATACATATGGACTGATGGTCCATCACATATATAGACATATCATCTTATGTTATTACATACATTAATTGGCATTTTGAGAGAATTACACATGAGGTATCCATTATGCAGAGTAAATTCACATGTCTGGGTGTATAGAGAATAAAGAATAAAACACATGTTTGAGGCAAAAACAAAAAAGAACAAAAAAATAAATTAAAATATAAACAATATATACACTAAATATGCAGAAAAAACAAGGATCAGTACGTAAATAATCATAAATGTCACTAGGCTACCTGGGGGAGAAAGAAAGGGGAGGGGGAGGGGGAAAGAAAGAGGGAGGAAGAACAGGGCAGAATATTCGGAAGTGGAACAAGGGGAAGAACCATAAAAAGCAGGATTCCTTTATGTTGCTTACAGAGGGCAAAGAGGGCTTTATTGGGTCTTGCCCTAAACAAACCCTTTTAAAAACGGAGCAAATGAGATGGCCTCATTTAGTCCCGGAAACGAGGTGGCATTTAATTTAAATATCCACCTTTGTTCGTGTTGCAACAGGATTTTGTTCCAGTCACCGCCTCGGTTTGGTATGTGTACCCGATCAAGGGCGGTGAAGGACACTTTTGGCATTCTGTAGTTGTGTACTGACACTACATGTCGACCCAATGGTAGATAGTAGTTGCCAATCTGCATATGATAAATATGCTTGGACATACGGCGGTGGAATTCCTGCTTGGTCTTACCAACATAGTAAGCACCACATTCACATGACATAAGATATACAATCCCTCTTGTTTGGCAATTAGTGAAGTGTTTGGGCTTGAATAGTGCCCCATTTGGAAGACGGAAGGTTTTATCACGTCTAATGTATTGGAAAGTAGAGCAATGTCCGCAAGGAAAAGATCCCAAAATTGAACAGTGTTTGGATCTTTTTAATTCATCTTTAAACTCACTTTGAACCAATCTATCCCTTAACGAGACAGCGCGCTTGTAAGTAATTGATGGTTTATTGGAGATAAAGTTGCGGACTTTCGGATCATTCATCAATATGGGCCAATGTTTTTGGATGATATTGTTGACCGCCTGATGTTGTCTAGAGAATCGTAGAATGATCCTGGTGGGGCCGGTGTTAGGGCCATCCATTGACTTTTTTTTGGATAAAAGTTCAGACCGGGATTGTACAACCGCTCTGTTATATCCTTTCCGTAGGCTATAACAGAGCGGTTGTACAATCCCGGTCTGAACTTTTATCCAAAAAAAAGTCAATGGATGGCCCTAACACCGGCCCCACCAGGATCATTCTACGATTCTCTAGACAACATCAGGCGGTCAACAATATCATCCAAAAACATTGGCCCATATTGATGAATGATCCGAAAGTCCGCAACTTTATCTCCAATAAACCATCAATTACTTATAAGCGCGCTGTCTCGTTAAGGGATAGATTGGTTCAAAGTGAGTTTAAAGATGAATTAAAAAGATCCAAACACTGTTCAATTTTGGGATCTTTTCCTTGCGGACATTGCTCTACTTGCCAATACATTAGACGTGATAAAACCTTCCGTCTTCCAAATGGGGCACTATTCAAGCCCAAACACTTCACTAATTGCCAAACAAGAGGGATTGTATATCTTATGTCATGTGAATGTGGTGCTTACTATGTTGGTAAGACCAAGCAGGAATTCCACCGCCGTATGTCCAAGCATATTTATCATATGCAGATTGGCAACTACTATCTACCATTGGGTCGACATGTAGTGTCAGTACACAACTACAGAATGCCAAAAGTGTCCTTCACCGCCCTTGATCGGGTACACATACCAAACCGAGGCGGTGACTGGAACAAAATCCTGTTGCAACACGAACAAAGGTGGATATTTAAATTAAATGCCACCTCGTTTCCGGGACTAAATGAGGCCATCTCATTTGCTCCGTTTTTAAAAGGGTTTGTTTAGGGCAAGACCCAATAAAGCCCTCTTTGCCCTCTGTAAGCAACATAAAGGAATCCTGCTTTTTATGGTTCTTCCCCTTGTTCCACTTCCGAATATTCTTCCCTGTTCTTCCTCCCTCTTTCTTTCCCCCTCCCCCTCCCCTTTCTTTCTCCCCCAGGTAGCCTAGTGGCATTTATGATTATTTACGTACTGATCCTTGTTTTTTCTGCATATTTAGTGTATATATTGTTTATATTTTAATTTATTTTTTTGTTCTTTTTTGTTTTTGCCTCAAACATGTGTTTTATTCTTTATTCTCTATACACCCAGACATGTGAATTTACTCTGCATAATGGATACCTCATGTGTAATTCTCTCAAAATGCCAATTAATGTATGTAATAACATAAGATGATATGTCTACATATGTGATGGACCATCAGTCCATATGTATTTTTCCTTTTTTTTTTGATCTTGTATATCAATTGAGCCCCTGCTCCATCTATGCTCTGCTCGCCTTTTCCTACATGAGCAGTCATTATGGCTGCTGCCGCTGCCCACGTACCAGGGTTCTCTTCCCTAGATGTGTCTTCCCGGCAAGGTAAGGCGGGGGGGAGGGCCCCTTGCATGGCCGGCTCCTCCTCCCCCTTTTCCCCATTGGATACCCAGGCTGGTCCTGGCTACCACGTTGGGGATTTCCTCTTTGCCGGCAGCGTTCAGGGACATCCCCGGACGTTTCCGCTCACTGCGCATGCGCGGGGCCCCGCGCATGCCACGTGATGCGGACGCGTCACGCAATTGCGACGGCGATGACGTCAGTGGACGGAGTCTCGACCCGCCCTGAACGCCGGGGGGGCCACACGAGGCCGCCTACGGCTGCCATGCCCCCAAGCACGGTCCCCCTTGAGTGGTCCTATCGGATGGGGCGTCCGCACCTGCCATCAATTAACCCTCGTCGGATACACGCCCTACATCAAGGGCATATATATCTTTCCATCCTTTTCCACACTATGCCGAGTATCCTCTCGTTTGGTTGGTGGCTCACTCTGCAGTCTCACTCTGTAAGTACACATTATGACAAATTGTTTTCGCACTGTTGTTGTCCCATATATAATACTTGGTCTATTACAATGACCATACATACATTTTAAATACTTGAATGTATACAACATTTTTCTATTCTATATTTTCAGACTTGCTAAATGCTAACTTGGACGGGCGTTTATTGAGCCCAGTTCAAGGTTGTGACCAATCCCGGGTCAGGTCACACCCAAGTGCAAGCACATAGGGCAACACAGTGCGGTCTCTACACTTATTTTCACCTTGTCTACTAGGTAATATACCTCGTTCACTTGTCTTTTCCTCTTTTCTTCCCACATGTGGGCACCCTCTCACCATTTTTTCTCTTTTTTTATTCACTCATCACCTACACTACCTTTGGTTCACACTTCCTGTGTGTTCACTTTTTACACATCCTTGTTGCCCACACCAGGGATCTACGGTTTTTTGTTTCCACACTTTCCTCCACTTTTTACATCTAAGCGTTACTCTTCACCACCAACACTGACTATTCTATTCACATCCCTTACCTATATGGTTGAGGTTTCTTTTTGGCATCAATTACTCTTTCCTGTTCCACATACCCTACGCATGCACTCTGCGATACTCTCTATACTTAAAGATGTATTATAAATTACAAGTATGAATATATATATGTGTGTACATACATATGTGTGTAGGTTTTTACACACACATACACACCCAGTATATGAAGGCTATGGCCAGCTCAATAGGTGCATACATGTACCTATGGCAGTTTACAACCAAGCAGATACATATATATATACACTCTCTAAACTTAACGTTGGAGTGCATACAATGTATATCATTTCGAACTGTTTTTTCCTTCCTGGGTTATTGCTGCAGGTGTCCTCCCCATCGGATTGACCGTGGAGTCCGTGCCATAGATAGGGGGTGCTTCACAGTGTGATCTCTTGTAAGCCACATCTTTGGGATCTTCCCCTGGGATTGGGGGCTGCGGCGGTGTGCCATGGGACCTCTGGGGGAAGGTGAACAGGCAACTCTTTGATTTTAAGGGGATCTCTCTAACAGAAAGCTTTTCGCTCTAGGACACTCATCATTGGGTAATTATGCCATGTCAATGTGTGATATACTTGTTTTCAAATATACATATTTAATTTTTGACATATGCACCTTTGTGGTATAATTTTAGCAGATTGACCTTTAAAGAAGACCTGGAATATATAGGTCGAAACGCGTCAGATCTACAATCCAGATATTTGTCAACACATATGCAATGTTGTTATGAATACGTGCTTACATTGTATGTGTTGAGTGTCATGTGATTTGTAAACACTCTGTATTGGAGCTCATTTTTTAACCAGTGTGTTGAAGCTACTTTTGTACAATAAAATTTATCTACTTTTACATATTGGCCTCCTACCTTCCTCTTTGCTGCCTAAAAACCCCACTTGGGGAATCCTTTCCTTTTTTTATATGTGCATAATCACACATTTATTCACTTTCCAGCGCTGCACCACTCTTCTTGATAATTCTGTTTACCTAATGCAAGGCATTCTCTAACTGGAGGAGGGTCATCGTGATGTATGTCCTCATTTCCTCCATCCAGATGTAACGCCCTCCCACAAAGGCTGTTAGGTAAATTTAGTATGGGCTTCTGCTGCAGCTGCAGGTTCTGGAATTGTTTAGTTTGGTCTGCTCAAGGCTGCACAGGCTGGGAGTTTGAGAACCTTCCCCTGACTGTAGGGGAAGCTTCTGGAGATTAGGGCAGAAGGATTCAAATACCTGGCCGGAAGATTTAGTAGGCCTGAAGAGGTATGCCCAGATGATGGATGGGTTCCGTTCCTGTCAAGTAGGCTCGAGCCCAGAGGAGAGGGTTCTTCTCCTGAGTAAGAATGGATCTGTGAGTTCCAGGGGAATTCTTGCTCTGGGGCACTCCTAGTCTGGATGCTAGACTGCTTTCTTGGGGCTGCATTATGGACTGTGTGTGCATTCTAGGACCCCATGAGTAGAGCCCTTTTGCTTGTGCTGAAGTTCTCATGGTCCCCAGCCATGAAACATGGAGTACTGCATGGTCCCCAGTTGTGTGCAGAGAGACTTTTCTAGCTTGCTACTACTAATGTGATTACTATTGCTACTACTAAGATAGAAACCTCTGTTACAACCTGCTTTGTGCTCTACTAGCAATACATTTACAAAAAAGACATCCCTAGACTGTGTATTATATATACCTGAGTGGATGAACTGCTGTGTACCTGGCTGCCTCTGCACTACTTTGGGAAAGAAGCAGCTGAATTATAATGGCTCCTATGTGTGGTAGCGCTACACAAGGATAGTGGGGTGCCAGCTTGAGTATCTGAGCCCAGTGTTTGGCTTTAATACTCAACCCAAACTCTAAAAAAATAATATCTCAACAACTCCTGGTAAAGAATACTCATAAAAGAGAGAAGATACGTTTCCTCAGCAAATGTTATTTTCTGTAGCTGGCAGTACGAAGAGGGCGAGGCAGTCAGCACGCAAGTCTGAGTCGACTTCAAGACAGAACGCTTTATATAAATTTGTGAGCAGACATTATCCAATTAACAAATATTTTAGATCACATACATTAAAATACTTATGTAGTTTCATAGCAATTCTTTTAAATAAAAAGCACAGTTGCATTGGGCGTAAAACCAATACTATTCAAAATCTTGTCCAAACGTTGTCGTTATTGAACAATAATGAGCGTGTGGAACAATCGTGATTGAAACTACCTTGAACTACCATGTTATTGCCTTATTGGCATTTCAAAAAATAATATATATCTCTTGACATCTGCCTTGGCACAGGGTGGAATGACCTTCTGGCCTCATTTTTTATTAGAACTTCAGGGCCACAGCATCTTATGAAACTGATAAGGGAGGAAGGGGTAGGTGTCTTAATGTCAAATGGTGACTGTTCATTGGCTAACTTTCCCTTATGATGAATCAGTTCGAGGCACAGACGTCTATATATGCGTACAAGCTAATTATTTTAGAGTCTTCTTAGCTCTTGTTCAAGGACAGGAGATAACATAAAAGAGAACAAGGCAAAGATATTTGTGAAGCTGATAAGAAACCTTTTGCTTAAAGATTTTGTTGTATTACTCTGCAGGAACTCAAGTAATATTTATTATTAAAAGATTAGAAATTAAATAAATACATATTTATGCATTATATTTAACCACTTCACCGCCAGAAGATTTAACCCCCTTCCTGACCTGGCCATTTTTTGCGATTTGGCACTGCATTCATTTAACTGGCAATTGTGCAGCGTTATACCCAATTAAAATTGATGTCCTTTTTTTCCCACAAATAGAGCTTTCTTTTGGTTGTATTTGATTACCTTTTTATTTTTTACCTATATACAAAAAAAGACTGACAATTTTCCTACTTTCTGCTATAAAACATACCCAATAAAAAAAATTAAAAAAAATCAAATTCCTTCATCAATTTAGGCCAATATGTGTTCTGCTACATATTTTTTATTAAAGAATATCCCAATAAGCGTATATTGATTGGTTTGCCAAATGTTATAGAGTCTACAAACTATGGGATATTTTTATGGAATTTCTATTTATTTATTTTTACTAGTAACAGCAGTGATCAGCGACTTATAGAGGGAGTGCGATATTGCAGCGGACAAATCGGACACCTAACTGACACTTTTGACACTTCTTTGGGAACCAGTGACACTAATACAGTGATCAGTGCTAAAAACATGCACAGTCACTGTACTAATGACACTGGCTGGGATGGGGTTAATATCAGGGGCGATCAAAGGTTTTTCTGTGTTCCTAAAATGTGTTTTCTGACTGTCGGGGAGGTGCTTTCACTAGCGAAAGGCAGAGATCTGTGTTCCTGCTTTACGGGAACACTGGATCCTTGCCTTCTGTACTGACAGAATGGCAATCTGCCTTGTTTACATAGGCAGACTGTCATTTTGCCTGTTTACAGAACGATCAGCGGGTGCCGGCGGACATCGGATTTGCGGGGCCCGCTGTGTAGAATCACAGTGGGAGCAGGAACCCGGAAGTGCAGGATCACGTATATACATGATCCTGTGCAGTGCGGCATCCCTGTAGAAGTAAATGCACTATGGGATGGTCATCAGGTGGTTAAGCAGAACTAAAAAAGGCTGGCTTTTATTGCAGATGAGACTCTTTTGCCATAAAAGCTTCTGCCTTATATGCTTGTAATGATGAAAAAAATCTGCTTAGCTTTCGAATTGTGGGCGGGTTTGGCGAACATGTAAAAAAATCAGCAAATTGAAAAATGCAAAATGAAGTCAAAAGGATGAGAATCTTGAAAGTTAATTCTCACCATTCCCAAGGCTAATAGGCAGGGAATTGTCTAGCAAAGAGCATGGAGAGGTGGGCACCTGCCTGGGAGAACATATACCAATTGAAAATATTTTGTTTTTAAATACCATTTAATTGGTAGCAGCTATTATACGGTTTAAAGTAAAACGTTAAAAAAAAGCACAATTCCTTTAAATAACATGCCTAGGATGCCTTAAATCTGTCTTTGAAGTGGCACAACTGTAAGATGTACTATAGAAAACTGAAATTTAAGAAGAAAAAAATACCATTTGCCACTAAATGGCATTTCCCTGCAGGCTTTTTTGTACAAAATGGCACGGGGTGTGGGAAGCTAGGTACCACCCTGCGGGTATGTAAAAATACAATAAATAAATAAAAGATACCATGCAACAAGTAGCAGCTCTTTTAATAAGTCTTAAAGGGAAACACTAAAAATACACAATTTTCTGGGGAAAAAACACTATTCTTTCAAATAACATGCTTCAGGGATGCCCTAAGCCTGCCCGTGAAGTGGCACACCTATGGGATGTACAGTACACAAGAAAAGTTACATACAAGCCACCTTGTCTTAAACAGGGCTACTAGTCAAATTTAGTTCTGCTTGGGTGGTAGACAACCTAGCTGGTTTCTCCCTTCTGCCAGTAGGTGTCACAGATGACTCTGGTATTAGTATGAGAAACTACAGTAAAACTGGCTTATGAATATTCATACCTCATCTAGCCAACCAGTAGGAGTTTCCTGGCCACTGGTGCATGCTGGGTGAGAGTATAAATGTTTGGGGAGGGCCAGGTGCTCACTCTCTTCCACCCAGACCGTGGCTTGGGGTGGGTGTATGTGGAGCAGCTGTGTGATGAGGCCTGGAGTTGGGGACTAGCGTAAAGAGCCACGGAGGATCTCCACATGTCATGAGGGTCTCAAAGAAGCTGCGGAGTGGAGCTTGGACCACAGTGGAGTATGTTGTGGTGGCTGATTCTTTTAGTGCTTAAAGTCAGGAGCTGCTATCACAGAAAGCTGTGATGGTTTAAAGGTTCTGTCATCTGTGAGGACTGTGAGTACTTTGTTCTAATTTTGTGGGGTCTGCACGTCTACTAGTTCATGGGTGTCCTGTGCCCTATCCCTCTCTCCCTGGAGTTTTTGGTATGAGCAATGAACTCCCTTCTGTTTTTGTCCAAAAGTGACTGGTGCCCATCTGTTCACCTGTCCCATCATACCTAAGAGACCTACCCCTGAAGTGAAATGTCAGACCACCCTGTCTCTGGGGGTCAGGAGGGTGCGACAAAAGAAATTGAAATGGCTGGCTACTAAATGACATTTCCCAGCATCTTCTTTCTGTTTGTAAACAAAGTGGCTGGGAATTCCCTTAATCTAATCCACCATTAAATTAATGACTTCTGGCTACAGCCAAAGATTTGCTTTAGCAGACCAACACCCTTTTTTAGTTTGCCTATTTGCTAACTGTGAACACTGAACGTTCATGTGAAGCCTGTACAGCCATGAACGGGAACTCCATCCTTAACTGCTAGCAATTTTCTTCTGATTGCATTGCATGCCTGCCTCATCATGTATGCTTTATTAGTGGCATGTCTTCCTAATTTTTTTGCCTTACTATTGGCTTGTCTCCTTCTTCATGTATGCTTCATTAGTGGCATACCTATTTCTTCTTGTATGCTTCACATATGCCATGTCTGCTTCATTATGTATGCTTCATCAGACAGGCCTGCCTCGTACTGTACAGTTCACCAGTGGCCTACTTGCTTTGTCATGTATGTTTCATCAGTAGATATCCTGCTTCATCATGTATGCTTCGCCAGTGGCATTCTTTCTTTGTCAAGTATACTTCATGAGTGGCTTGTTTCCTTTACCATGTGTGCATTACCAGTGGCATACTTGTTTTATCATATACACTATGTTACCAAAAGTATTGGGACACCTGCCTCTACATGCACATGAACTTTAATAGCATCCCAGTCTTAATCCGTAGGGTTCAATATTGAGTTGGCCTGCTCTTTACAGCTATAACAGCTTCAACTCTTCTGGGAAGGCTATCCACAAGGTTTAGGAGTGTGTCTATGGGAATGTTTGACCATTCTTCCAGAAGCGCATTTGTGAGGTCAGGCACTGATTTTGGACAAACAGGCCTGGCTCACAGTCTCCGCTCTTATTCATCCCAAAGGTGTTCTCCCGGGTTGAGGTCAGGACTCTGTGGATGCCAGTCAAGATCATCCACCCCAAACTTCCATGCCTTTATGGACCTTGCTTTGTGCACTGGTCCAACTCATTTGGTGGAGGGGGGATTATGCTGTAGACTTTACCTTACACATTACCCGTGTGTGGGGAGCTGTGTCAAATGTTTTTGCAAGATCTAAGTATAACATGTCCACAGCCACCCCTCTGTCCAAGGTTTTACTTATCTCTTCATAAAAAGAAATCAGGTTTGTTTGACAACTTCTGTCTTTCATGAATCCATGCTGTCTGTTGCTTAAAATATTTTTTCCAGAAACAACTCATCTAGATGGTCTTTTGTTAAACGCTCCAATATCTTCCAGACTATAGAAGTTAAACTAAAAGGTCTATAGTTACTTACTTGGTAAATACTTTGTAACCTTTTTAAATATGGGCACCACAATGGCACTACGCCAATCCAGTGGTACTACTCCAGTTATTAACAAGTCCCTAAAAATTAGAAACAATGGCATTGAAATGACAGAGCTCACTTCTTTTAGTATCCATGGTTGGATGTCACTACCACCCCCATTATGGAGATGAGCTCCCCCATGCTCCTTTGTATACACAGAGCTGAAGAAAGTATTTAAAACATTTGCCTTCTCTTTGTCCCCAGTCACTCACTCTATACTATTTTGTAAAGGACCTACGTGCTCAGACCTGACCTTTTTACTTGTAGCAAGGTCTCGGCCTTGTCCAGTCTGTTGAGGACCTCCAAGGCCAAAGATAGCTGATATCCTTCAACATGTAGTGGGTTGTGAGGCATAGTTGGTGCAAAGATGGTGAAAGTCATTGGGCACTAAACACTTCTTGGATGTAAAAGAGTTTTTTTTTCTTTTGACAGTCCTTTTTGTATTTTCTGGAGAAAAAGCCAGGACACCCTTAAGTAGTTATAGATTCAATTGGCAGACTCCGAGACTTCAATAAGAGGACAGCCGTGCAGGGAAAGGCCCCAGCAAGGCGCCACTTCTGCACATGCAGGAATGCTGTCTTCTATGGCAACAGTCCTTTAACAGTTCCTGACTCAAACGTAACAGTTCTTTCAGCTCCACTACAACTGCCTCTTGTAGTTCTTCAACACTGAGCTCTGGTCTCTCACTAGACTCACTGATTCACTGACTCTAAATCCCTTGAGCTCCTCCAAGGTTGGCGGTGGTATCTCCCTCAAGCATCACCCAGGCTTCCCTGCTGGGTCCCTAGCTTGGCACTCCAGACAAGTCTCAAGCTTCACCCCTGCTAACAGGCAAAGTCCCTGGCTTGACTCACAAGGCTGCAGGCAGCCCTGCAAGCGTCTCCTCTGCAGGTTGGGTCCCTGACTTTATCACCGCCTGATGTTTCCCGATTCTCCACCGTGCCTGTTCGGTGAGAATGTGGATCCGGTACTTTCTTCAGCTACTCACTATGGTCCCTGGTAAAGGTGGTTGGATCCTTTGTGGCGACAGCTTCCCTTCTACCTCCAACCACTGACAGGTTCTCCAGCCGACAGAACCATCACTTTAGGTTGGACTGCAAGCCGCAGTCCCAACCCTGTGCTGCCCTCTTACTTCTGGATAGGCCCTCACACAGCCTGGCAGCCAAATGCCCCCCAGATAGGCCCAATCTCCGGCCTAGCAGCCCGGGACATACAACACACTTCCACCTAGACAGCCATCCACGTGGCACAGAACAGTGATCACCTGACCTCACCCAACTATATAGGTTCTCCCAGCAGGCCAAGGCATTCAAGAAAACCCCTGCTCATTGGCTGAGATACCCCATATACCCATAACCTGACCTTGGGTTGCCCTTCTCATATCTAGTACCACCAAGTTCCTGGCCACCTAGTGGTAGAAGAGAAAAGTGCAACAAGGCCAAGCTTAGGGAGAAATTAATAGATCTCTATCAATTGAGCAAGATAACTACTCTTGGCAAATACATTTGTGAGGAGCTCCCTGACTAAACCCCAGGGTGCTACATACTATTATTATGTTTGAAGAATTTTTGGGGGTTTGTCCTACTATCTTTTGCAATCTGTTGTTTGTTTTGAATTTTTGCATCCTTGATTTCCTTTTTACATATTCTGTTAATATGGTTCTTTTAGCTCCAATTAGAAAATTTTAATTTAATCCAAGAGTTCAAGTCAACAGAATTATGATGCTTAAATCATACCTATCAAATAACTTTCATCTAATGCCTTAGGAAACCTTTACCCCAGTCTAACAAAATGCCATTAACCAACTTTGACTGAGACGGCCTCTCTAATTTGTCTTAACACAGAACCTGCATTGAGAGACACACAACAATGCCTTCTGATGAAAAACATGTTCATTTCTTATCTTGATTATCCTCAGCTTGCTTGTGTAGCACAAGATTTACCGGTGGATTTGTTTAAAAGCAAGTAATCTCCCGGGAAGAATAGATATTGAAAGGAGGTAAAAGAAACAGTTAGGAGTGAGATAAAAGTCTCTCATTTTTCTTGTGTTAAAGAATAAAAAAGCCATTCTTTAAAGACTCCCCCTGCTCCTCTTTAATTGGAAGCATCTCGACATGACGCGGGACTTTGTGAAAGCAGTACATAATATTATTCTCTTGCATATCACAAGTGTGAAGATGAAAGGGATGGTATAGAAGATCCGTGACAATTGAATGGTGGGAAGTTTTGATGTATATCACAGAACAGACACAGAAAGCGACAGCTGACGCAGACAATTTCGAAGCCATTTGTCTCCTAATTACTGTCAGCTTGCCACCTTAAATCATCCTCGTCCGTCTTATGTAATTTTCCACAATAGCACATTTAGAGGGTCGCATAGTGCAATCTGAAATACAGCGTGGATCAAAGAGGCGGTCCACCAAAAACTGATATTTCATTAACAGGTTGAAACTGGCAAACTTATTAAACCTACTATCTTCTGGAAAGAGATGCTCTTGCCAATGTTCTAAATGTCTCCTCTTCTATGTAGTCTAACTTCTCTATTCTTTATGACCACCAAACAATGTTTTGGTAGGTGGTACATGTGTCACGCCTACCTCTAGCGTAGGTGGTTAGGCACTATAGCTGGTTTCTGTGTTCTTTGCCTATAGCAGCCCCCTTTTCAATTAGGCAAGCAGGCCTACTGGTACTCGGTTGCCCCCAGGTCTTATACAAAATGCTATAGTGCCTGGTACCACGCTGGGGCAGGCGCGAACTGAGCAAAACAAACAGGTACTTGCAGTTAGCAGACAGGCAGTGTGGTCGGTGACAGTCTGGGTTCAGGGCAGACTGAATTCTGAGCATAGGAAATATCCAATCCAAGGTCATCAACAAGGGAATACAAACTAGTGGGTACAGGAATGGGGCATGCATACAGGGAGCTTGAAGCACATGTTACACACACTATCACAAGCAAGACAATGAGGGTTTGGCTGACTTAAAACAGGTATGGCTTCCACCCAGAGACTGGCTACATCAATCACCTTGCAGGTGGAAAGGCAGTGTAGAAAACAGATAAAAACAGAGGGTGCACTGGCCTAGTGCATTATTCAATAACAAATTTCTTGAAGATAAAATATACAATATACCTACTCACAAACTAAGGTAGTAAAAGCGCTCATCAAGCCACTACAAGTGGCTGCAATCTCCCAGCTTTGCCAAAGCCTCTAGCTCAAGGAGAACCTCACCAGATTCCCTGCTGGCTCATGCGTTTTGAAGGTATGTCCTTGTTCATTAGAGCCCACTTGTAGTGGCTTGATGAGCACTTTTACTACCTATGTTTGTGAGTAGGTATATTTTAATGAACCAAGGCGCTAAAACTTATGTGAGGATTACATGTGAACAAAGGATAAAAAATAATTCAAATATACTTAAGATAGATTGCTGTTGGTAAGTGTGTATTTTGTACACTTTGTGGTGCACTTATATGAGGAGTATCTGAGGCACCTTTAAGACCAGGAACACGGTGACTAGCAAGATTTAAGGAATTTTTTTTTTTTTAACTGTGTAATATTTATTATTAATTCTTATAAATAAACTTAAGTATATTTGGATTGTTTTTAATCCTTTGTTTACATGTAATTTTCACATATGTTTTAGTGCCTTGCTTTTCATTGGTTTGCTTTTCAGAGGTGGTTTATTCATTTAAAGGGGCAGCTTCACATTTTTTTTTTTTTTTAGCATATTGTCATTTTTGGTTGGCGCCAGGGTTTACTAATATTTTTCACAATATTTTATATTTTATCTTCAATAAATTTGTTGTTGGATAATGCACTAAGCCAGTGCGCCCTCTGTTTTTAATTATTTTCCACAGTGTTCTGGAGGAAAGTAAGGCTTTAAAGTAATAACCACTACGTTATTTTCTGACTTGGACTATCACACCCATGCGCAGGAGAATATTGTTGCTGTTGTTCAAGGTGGAAAGGCAGACAGGGGGAATGCAGCTTAACCAAAATCAAGAAGCTGGAATGAGACCAGCAGCTATCATGGAGCAGGAGCATTACATGCTCCTGACAACATGCCAAAATAACATCCACATGAATGACAGGGCCAAGGTTTCTCAGCAGAACATTGCCCAAAGAATCACATATTCAGCATTCCCATACTGTACACTGGTGCCATCTCTTTCCCAGGTAAGCGACTCACCCGCACACATAATGTAAAAGAAAAGCGTGATTCACCAGACCATGCCACCATCTTTCATTGCTCCACGGTCCAGTTCTGATGCTCGCGTGCCCATTGTAGACGCTTTTAGCTGTGGACATGAGTCAGCATGGACACCCTAACAAGTCTGCAGCTACATAGCCCGATACACAACAAACTGAGATGCCCATTTTTCTGCTTTCAACACATCAACGAAGTCGGTGCCACGTTGACTACTGTCTTCCGTGTCCGCATTGCTGTGGGCTTCCGCCCTTTCTGTTTCTCTCTGTCAGAAATCTCACGCATGCCCAGTGAATACAGTGTCTGTATTCAAAACAGTTAATCTCCTCTTGTGGGATTACGGAGCAATGCCACAGAGAGGACATGATCAAGGCATGGCATGTTATCACAGGAAATAACGGCACGAGACACGTGCCGTAAACAGAGGTCATCATGCGCATTCGCCGGTGACTTCATACAAGTAAACATGAACGGTTTGCAAGAAAAGCAAACAGCATAGAAGAGACCTAAAGACAGCGATTTGAGAGTTTACTACCACTTTAAAGGAAAAGTCCAGCCAAACCTCGTTTGGCTGTACTTCTCCTATGGATCACAGGAGTGCAATTTGTTTTCAGCAGACAGCGGGCTGAAGTACACCCTCTGCTGACGTCATGGATGTCAGTCCAGGCACCGCATCATCGCAACAATAACGTTTGGATCTGTCAGGTGCCTGGACCGACAACTGGCTCAGCCTCTCAGCTAGCAGCTGAGAGGCTGAGCCTGAGACGGGCGCTCCTGCCCCCTCCACAGCCCAGCACTCCAATAAGCGAGGAGGGGGCAGAGCAGAGAGCTGTGACTGACAGACTGAACACCGAGTGATCAGCGGTGTTCGATCGATCAATTCTCAGTGCAGAGGCGCCGAGGGACAGATGCAGCATCCACCGAGGTAAGTATGATTTAAAAAAAAAAAAAAAATCCTTTACTTCTCTTTTAAGTCCCCAGTCCCCAATGCCGCGTACACACGATCGAAAATGCCGCCAGCAAAACTCAGATTAGAGCTTTTTGTTGGAAAATGCGACCATGTGTATGCTCCATCGGTCTTTTGCTGACGGAATTCCAGCCAGCAAAAGATTGGGAGCATGTTCTCTATTTTTCGGTCGGGAAAAGTTCCTATCCGAAAATGCGCTCGTCTGTATGCAATTTGGACGCGCAAAAAATCACACATACTCGGAAACAATTTGACGCATGCTCGGAAGCATTGAACTTAATTTTCTCGGCTCGTCGTAGTGTTGTACGTCACCGCGTTCTTGACAGTCGAAAGTTCAGAGAACTTTTGTGTGACCGTGTGTATGCAAGGCAAGCTTGAGCGGAATTCCGTCGGAAAAACCATCCAAGTTTTTTCTGATGGAAGTTTCGATCGTGTGTACGCGGCATAACTGTGTCCTGTCAACATATCTCCAGTCTCCAACCACACATCAATTGATAAGCTAATTCCAGCACCTAAAATTCAATTTGCAGTGATGGCAGGTCCATCCATCTGGTTCAGCGCTTTTTCAGGTTCCCACTCATCTGGGCTTTAGATCCATGTCAGGAAGCACTTAGATACTCGCAAACAAGTGTTTCCTGAGACCTCTTCATCTTCAATGATTCCAGACCTCTTCCACAAGGGGGTTCTGCTAAATAGGGATGGGCTGTCTGTTCGGGTCGAACATAAGTTCGATTCGAACATTGGCTGTTCGCCCGTTCGCCGAATAGCGAAAAATTTGGGGTGTTTGCAGCAAATACGAAAGCCACGGAACACCCTTTAAAAGTCTATGGGAGAAATCAAAAGTGCTAATTTTAAAGGTTAATATGCAAGCTATTGTCATAAAAGGTGTTTGGGGACCTGGGTCCTGCCCCAGGGAACATGTATCAATGCAAAAAAATGTTTTAAAACCGTTTTTTCGGAAGCAGTGATTTTAATAATGCTTAAAGTGAAACAATAAAAGTGAAATATTCCTTTAAATTTCGTACCTGGGGGATGTCTATAGTATGCCTGTAAAGTGGCGCATGTTTCCCGTGTTTACAACAGTCCGAGGGCAAAATGACATTTCTAAAGGAAAAAAAAAGTCATTTAAAAGTACTAGCGGTAGCGCATACTGCTATAATGAATTGTCTGGTCTCTGCAATACTCATAAAAGTTATTGAAAAAATGGCCTGGGATTCCCCCACAGTGCATTACCAGGCCCTTTGGGTCTGGTATGAATATTAAGGGGAGCCTCGAACCAAAATTAAAAAAAATAAATGCATGGGGGGTCATGATAAGCAATGGTCAGTCCATAGCTAGCGATCCCATGTGGCACCCCAAATTTGACCCAGGAGTCCCACATTCAGCACTGGTAGACAATCCTTGTTCTGGTTTGCAAGCTTTTGACACAGTCCCCCTACAAGGGCAAGCTTTGAATAGCTCTCTAGAAGCTCAGCCCATCCAGTACCCATCACCTACTCCACACATATGGCAGTCACTTCTGGCTCACCAGTAGTTCTCTCCTCTGGAAGGGGTGCTCTCCTAAGTGACTGGAGATAGGTTTAAGTGGAGCACGTTTGAACAATGTACTTTGGAATCCCCCTCGTTGTAGAACACTAGGTCCAAACACACACACTATTACACAACACACTTTTAAAATTTGGGATTGGATGCACACATTAAATGGGTGGGAGTACAATTCACCATTAATTTTTTAAAAAAATAACGAGCTGTTCCCCCCGGGGATGGAGGAAGTGGGGGGTAACTGGATCTTAAACAACAAAACACAAGTTAAAGATATTATGAAGAAAGGGAAAATAGGCACTTACGAGCACTTAGACACACGTAGAGAGCTAATGAGACTCAATGGATGGCGATACGCCCAACTCTCGCACTTTGTTAAAAGTCTCCCGGCTCCGATAAGGGAAGAAAACTATTTATTACCAATAGAGAAGATATTTAACAGTAATAAGCTGAAAGGATATATGTCGGCCATATATAAAATATTATCGATCAGTGAGGAGTTGGAAACGCCGCCATTCATTAAGAAATGGGAGAAGGACTTAGGGGTACCATTAGAAGAAAATGCAAAGGGCAACATATTAACAGCTACACACAGCACGGCAACTGACATAAAAACGATAGAGTCAAACTATAAATGCCTATCCAGATGGTACGCCACGCCCATAAAGATCAATAAATACCAACCAGATAGGTCGCCTAATTGTTGGAGGGGATGTGAGATGCCGGGATCCATGGCTCATATTTGGTGGAGCTGCCCAGTGGTCAAAAAGTTTTGGGAGAAAGTAATTCAAATAATTAGGATGATAACGGGTAAATCAATACCATATGACCCATGGATATGTCTGTTCCACAGCTCGGAAGGAGGCAATCGGGAGTACAATACGTCTATAATCCCAGTACTATTAAATATAGCAAAAAGTGAAATTCCTAAGAATTGGCAGAATACTGAAGGCCCTAAGGTCAGAGACTGGTTGCTCAAAATACAGGAAATACATATTTTAGAGAAAGGGGAGAAAGACGGGTTATTTAAAGATGATGCGTCGAGGGGAGGAAGATGGGCAATTTGGACGACCTTTAGGAATTCGCTCTCTTATGCCGAACTGACGATGAAGTAATCCGACCCCAAGGGGTATTCCAGTAGTTTCACCCTAGTAAAGGAAACAGCAACAGATGTCTGCGGGGGGGAAGGGGGGCGGGGTACGGGGAGGGGAGGGCGGGTAGTGGGGAGGTTTCTGAGAGATGATGTTGTGATTACTGAATGTTTTTGTCTATTTTTTTTTTTCTTTTTTGGCTACTCTCTCACGTTTTGTATGGCCTTGTGAAAATAAAGATTAAAAAAAAAAAAAAACTAAGTGGAGAGTCTCCTCCAACTCAATGTCAGTGA
This sequence comes from Aquarana catesbeiana, assembly GCF_042186555.1. Taxonomy (NCBI): domain Eukaryota; kingdom Metazoa; phylum Chordata; class Amphibia; order Anura; family Ranidae; genus Aquarana; species Aquarana catesbeiana. The sequence continues at coordinate 637,654,521 of NC_133327.1, forward strand.
TAAGGCCCAAACATGGGGAGATTCCTCAACAAGTTAGGGCTCAGCCAGGGAAGCTGTACCCCAGGCTTGAGGGGGAGGCATCCCAGGTCTCTGAATCTGTGGTCATTAATTCAGTACATGCTACAACCTCCTGGAAATCCCTGGGTGATGGGGCTTCATCCACTGGAGGCAATATATAGAGGAACCTACTAGATAAGGCAGCTCAAAATTCTGAGCCCTACAGTTTAATTTTCAGTGATGGTGGGTCCAAGACTCCAGTAATCATCCCTCCAGTTCACAATTTTTTCAGGATCCCACTCAACTAGGCCCTCAGACCATGTTGGGAAACACTCATTCACTTACAAGAGGCCTCTCTTTAGGGGGTGCCACCAAACACTTGAGGCCCATGAGACATGGAAGGGTTACAGAGGAACCTTTCCTACCAAGCAAGCAGACCCTCCTCCACTAGGCCACTACTCATTCTTGAGAAGAACCAGTTTTAGTGTCTATACTTCCCCAGGTATTTTCTGCATTGCTATTTTCTCAGAAAGAATAGAAGGCCAGCCCAGCACTTATAGCAGCAGCATGTAAATGATCACCAAGCTTAACTTTTTTTACTCATGCTGACAGTTCCCACTGAACACATCGCAGAGACACAGCTCATTTAAAGTATTTACGGACTTTCCTTACCCTATATCTTGTTGTCATGAGGTCCAATTTCCCTCTAATACTTAAAAATTCCTCCCTTAATACTTTACTGTCTGTGCATGGCCGACAACAACACTGAATCCTCAGAATAGTGACCTCATCCCAATGGCATCCATCACTGTAAGGTTTTGACAGCTCTAAAAGAATTGACATCTTCCTGCAGTGCCGACAAACACAACCTTTGGAGCTTTGAGCTCACGGGACCATTTTGAAGAAGATTAAAAAAAGATATTTACATTGACATATCTTACAAACTGTATACAATAGGTATAAGAGCAGCGGGGAGGCAATGTAACATTGCTTATTTTAGCCTTTGCTTCTACTATTTGGTTCAAAAAGAGCTAGCAATCTAAATGTCATTGGGCTGGGACCCATACCCAGTGTATCCTCTGCTTATATTATGAATATTTTATTTTCGCTCTGTTAGATTCACTGTCAGAAAAGAAATTCTATCTTCTTCTTGTATACACAACAAGCCGTACTTACTAGCAAATCAAAGGTCTAACAAGGTCTCAAGATAATTGAAGATTTCACTTTGCTGTAAAAAAGATCTGCTTGGGGATGTGTAAAGCGATAAGAGCATTATTTACACATTTTAAAAAGATTAGATCGCTGCAGAGAATTCTCTAAAACAATGGTAATAGTTTCAAAGTCATCTGCCCCTTCTTTCACAATGGGTCCTCCTTGTCCATTAGGAAACCCTATATCTAGTTTGTCTCATAATTTATTTTGAAATAATGACAAGAAGAACCAAAAAAAACCCCCCCACCATTAGACTGCAATAATGTTGTACACAATTTCCCCCAATCAAGTAATTCGACGATTGAATTTCAGCTCGGAAAAAGCTTTTAGGATACAAGGTGAAAGACAGATTAAAAAAAAATATAATATTATTGGAGCAACAATGAACTCTAGGGAACATATTATTACCCTCAAATTGAACATTGATTTCCTGCTTCTCATCACATCTGACAAATGTAATTGTGTGATTTTAATGCCCTGTTGTGCTTCAGTATATTGTGGCCGGACACAATAGGAACCGTTATCAATAGTGAGGACACGCCGTGCTGCAGAACGAATCCACGCCCCACAGCAGGTCAGGTACCTGAAGATGCAAGTCGCTTTAAGATGCGTTGGCATTTCTTAAACATCCCCCTTGCTGTTTTCATCTGATGGGTCTCTGAAACAAATGTAAAAATAAAATCAAGAGCTCGTGTTTTTTTGCACTTGCCGGCAAAAAGAGGGCCTTTTAAAGTTAAACAGTAGGTCAGGGGATGTTTAGAATTGGAGACGTTGGCCTTTTGTGTGCAGTGCTCTTTGAATTCTTATATGTGTCCACAGCGTAGGGGCTTGCTCTGTCCATTCTGTTGGGGGGCCATCAAAGCCTTCTCCTCTTTAATTGGTGAACCTGTTGAACGGTAAGTGCAGGAAAATGGCCTTAAGAAGCCGGCATGGTCATCTCCATCACCAGGAGACCTTTCACATAAATTCAGCCACACGTGGCTACCAAAATCCTTTAACCTTTTAGAATGTGGCCTTTGCAACCAAGCTCATAAGATGTACAAAGGACAAGAGTCTTTTTAAGAACAGAAGAGTTTTGGGTTTGATCATTGACGTCTTTTACTAAACGTAATATTTACAAAAGAAGATCAAGTATAAAGACTTCTATATCTTAATACAAAAAAGTTTAGAGGAGTTGAGCTTTTTTCATAATAACTATTATGTCATCTAATTATTGACACCTACATAAGGTACGACTCAGCTGTTAATGCTTGTTTGATAATTGCAGCGTGCTGCTTTGTTGAATGGAGGTAATGGACTTGACGGAAAGCTGTGGCTTTTATAACCAACTGATTTTCTGAACCCAATTACTGATCGAAAGGAGTAAAACATGAAGCTTTTCTTCTTCTAACTGCATGCATCATTGTGTATTAAAGAGTAACTCCAGGCAAAAAGTTAAACCAATTATCAATGTTGTCTGGGGAAATATTAAAGGTGCAGAAAGTTCCCTCAGTCTACCTGAAATTTCAGTTTGAGGTTAGTGATTCTAGTTCACACTCCTGTGCAGAAGGGGGGTGCCCAGGAAGAAAGCAGAGAGGTGGAGGTCAGAGAACAAGACATATGGGGATGACTTGCAGTCGACTTTTTGAAGGAGACTGGAGTCCTCGCAATTGGGAATATTAAATGTATAAACTGGTTTACTGGAAAGTCTCTTTCACAATCATCAAACCATTCTTGAAACGTCACCATTTAGGTTTACACTATCATAATAGGTAGCAAAAGCAAGGGCATTCTCTCTTTTGACTATTAACTCTGTAGATGATAAGAATTGTATTTCTTCCATGTCACAATTGCATAGAGGTGGAAAACTCAAAAACCTGGCTAATGATGCTACACACCTTCCAGGTGGGAGACACTGAACACCGTCTACAAGGCAATTTTTCAGCAGAAGCAAAAAGACAACTCTTCACCCACTCCAACACTGCCCGTGTTGGTTTGCTTTCTCTTAACCGTGAAAATCCCATCAATCACACGGGGGAACTCCTTAAAGGAAATTGATGAGATCTCTTTAAAGTAGACCTAAATAAAAAAAGATATGATTTGTTATTGTAGCAAGGTCCTGGGTTTCCTTTGGTCTATAGAGAACCTCCAGAGTTAGGTACAGCTGACATCCTTCTGTGTAGAGTGGGTTACAAGGCATGATGGGTGTAATGCAAGATAGATTCAAGGGCGCCAGGCACTTCTTGAATGTAAAGAGATTTATTTTCTCTTGAACAGAACTGTGGGAGAGAGGGTTTAGGACCAGGACACCCTTGAGTAGTTGCAATGTTAATTAGCAGACTCCGAGACTACTATAGGTAGACAGCCATGCAGGCAAAAGCATCTGGCAGGACACCACATCTGTATGTGTAGGATCGCTGTCTCTTATGGCACAGTCTTATAACAGCTTCTATAGGTAGACAGCCATGCAGGGAAAAGCATCTGGCAGGACACCACATCTGTATGTGTAGGATCGCTGTCTCCTATGGTACAGTCTTATAACAGTTTCTAACACAAGTTGTAACAAACTTCTGTACTCCCTCTACAATCACTTCTTGTAGATCTTCACTTCACCGAGCTCCCATTCTCTCTTACTAGACTTGCTGATTCACTGCCACTGGATCCCCTGAGCTCCTTCAATCTTCTCACTAAGTAAATTCCTCAAGCGTCACCCCCGCCTCCTTGCTGGGTCCCTAGCTTGGCACTCACAGATACTCCTCAAGCGTCACCCCACTGACCTGCTTGGTCCCTGGCTTGGCACACAAAGCTGTTCTGCAAGCGTCACCTCCGCTGGCTGGGTCCCTGATTTGACACCCGCTGAAGTTTCCCAATTCTTCACTGTCCCGTTGGTGAGAATACTGCTCCGGTACTTGCTTCAGCTACTCACTGTATTCCCTGGTAATAAGGAGGTTGGTCCCTTAGTGGGAACAGCTTCCCCGCTACCTCCGACCATGACAGGTTCTCAGGCCGGCAGAACTGTCACTTTTGGTTGGACTGCAAGCTGCAGTCCCAACCCTATGCTGCTCTCTTGCTTCTGGATAGGGATGAGCCGAACACCCCCCGGTTCCGTTCGTACCAGAACCTGCGAACGGACCGAAAATTCGCACGAACGTTAGAACCCCATTGACGTCTATGGGACTCGAACGTTCGAAATCAAAAGTGCTCATTTTAAAGGCTAATTTGCATGGTATTGTCCTAAAAAGGGTTTGGGGACCCGGGTCCTACCCCAGGGGACATGTATCAATGCAAAAAAAAACTTTTAAAAACGGACGTTTTTTCGGGAGCAGTGATTTTAATGATGCTTAAAGTAAAAAAAAGAAAAAGTGAAATATTCCTTTAAATATCGTACCTGGGGTGTGTCTATAGTATGCCTGTAAAGTGGCGCATGTTTCCCGTGTTTAGAACAGTCCCTGCACAAAATGTCATTTTTAAAGGAAAAAATCTCATTTAAAACTGCTTGCGGGTTTAATGTAATGTCGGGTCCTGGCAATATGGATGAAAATCAGTGAGACAAAAGGCATGGGTACCCCCCAGACCATTACCAGGCCCTTTGGGTCTTGTATGGATATTAAGGGGAACCCCACACCCAAATTAAAATAAGGAAAGGTGTGGGGCCACCAGGCCCTATATACTCTGAACAGCAGTATACAGGCGGTGCAAACAAGACAGGGACTGTAGGTTTGTTGTTAAGTAGAATCTGGTACATTTTTAACGTGTTTAGCTCCAGCCAAAAAATCTTTTTTAAGCTTTTTGGAAAACATAGGGAAGGGTTATCACCCCTGTGACATTTGTTTTGCTGTCTTTCCTCCTCTTCAGAAGATTTCACCTCACTTTTTGTCCCAATGACAAATGTTTTTTGAAAATTTGGGGTTTTTTTGGAACAAGGATTGGAAAGCATCAGTGGAAAGGAGAAATGTTTTTTCCATATTAACTCTTACAGGAGAGAATTTCCCTTCCTAGGGGTAGATTTCATCTCACTTCCTGTTGTCTCCTTCCGTTTGCAAGTAGGAGTCGTTTGTAAGTTAGATGTTTGAAAGTAGGGGCCTGCCCTATATACTCAGCAGAAATTTGGGCCTTAGGTGTTGTTGTGGCCACGACACTGTAAGCCCTCACAGGGCCCTGCTGTGAAATATTAGATCAAGAATTGTAATTACATGCCCCTGTTGAACAAGGGCAGAAAAATTGGGCCTTTGGTGGTGGTGGTGCTGGTGCCACAACACTGTAAGTCCTCACTCGCTCTTGGAGGGTGCAGAAATGGGCCCTGCTGTGAAATATTAGATCAAGAATTGTAATTACATGCCCCTGTTGGACAAGGGCAGAAAAATTGGGCCTTTGGTGGTGGTGGTGCCACAACACTGTAAGTCCTCACTCCCTCTTGGTGGGTGCAGAAATGGGCCCTGCTGTGAAATATTAGATCAAGAATTGTAATTACATGCCCCTGTTGAACAGGGGCTGAAAAATTAGGCCTTAGGCACTGGTGCTGGTGCCACAACACTGCAGCCCTTCACAGATACTCTAGTTGGAACGCAGAAATGAGCCCTGCTGCAAAGTATTGCATCAAAAATTGTAATAACACGCCCCTGTTAAACAGGAGCTGAAAAATTAGGCCTTAGGCACTGGTGCTGGTGCCACAACACTGCAACCCCTCACAGATACTCTAGTTGTAACGCAGAAACGAGCCCTGCTGCAAAGTATTGCATTAAAAATTGTAATTACACGCCCCTGTTAAACAGGGGCTGAAAAATTGGGCCTTAGGCACTGGTGGTGGCGCCCAGAACCAGAAATGTTCTTACAAGCTATCAGCGTGATGATTGAGGAGGAAGAGGATAATTACTCAGAGATAGTCACTCAGCATCAGCATAGCCAGTCTTTGAAGGGATCTGAGATTTAAAAAAAAATTATTCAGTTACATCAGCATCAGGTGCTTGGTAGCTGGTGGTGATCCAAGACTGATTCATTTTAAATGATGGTCAGTCGATCGACCGAGTTGGTGGACAGACGCACCCTGTGATCGGTTACAAAGCCTCCAGCAGCACTGAATGTGCGTTCCGAAAGAACGCTGGATGCAGGACAGGCCAGTAGCTCAATTGCATACTGTGCAAGTTCTGGCCAGTGTTCCATCCTCAAGACCCAGTAACCCAGAGGATTTTCGGTGGGAAAGGTGTCCAAGTCAGATCTTGCCCCTAGGTATTCCTGCACCATGTAAAACAGACGCTGGCGATGGTTGCTGGAACCGATCATACCTTGGGGCTGCGGACCAAAAAATTGTCTGAACGCATGGGTCAGACGGCCACCTTCTCCACCGCTCCTTCTTTGATTGACCGAAGCCTCAGCAACACGTTGTCCAGAAACAGGAGTTTGTAACCTCCCAGTCTCTGGGAACGCGTTGCACAGACCTTTCTGCAAGGCCTCCCGAAGATGTTTCATCCTCTGCTCCCTCTGCGATGGCAAGATAAGGTCCGCAACCTTACCCTTGTAACGTGGATCAAGGAGGGTTGCCAGCCAGTATTGGTCCTTCTCCTTGATACCACGAATACGAGGATCCTTACGCAGGCTTTGCAGGATCAGGGATGCCATGCAGCGTAGGTTTGCTGAGGCATTCGGTCCAGAGTCCTCTGGGTCACTAAGGACGACGTGGTCCGCAGCCACCTCCTCCCAGCCACGTACAAGTCCATGTGTTTCTTGGGACTGATCCCTTAAAGACTGCTGCTGATGCTGAGTGCCAGGCTCCCCCTCTATACTGACACAATCTTCCTCCTCCTCCTCCTCCTCTTCCTGTGTGATCGGCGGGCACGCAGGAACACTGTCTGGATAAAGGGGGCCTTGAGAGCTAAGGAAGTCCTCCTCTTCCTGCCTCTGTTCTGCCTCAAGTGCCCTGTCCATTATTCCACGCAGCGTTTGCTCCAACAGGTGGACAAGGGGGACAGTGTCACTGATGCATGCACTGTCACTGCTCACCATCCTCGTGGCCTCCTCAAATGGTGACAGGACAGTGCATGCATCCCTGATCATGGCTCACTGGCATGGGGAAAAAAAACCAAGCTCCCCTGACCCTGTCCTAGTGCCATAGTCACACAGGTACTCATTGATGGCCCTCTGCTGCGTGTGCAGCCGCTGCAGCATGGCCAACGTTGAGTTCCACCTGGTGGGCATGTCACAGATTAGGCGGTTCTTGGGCAGGTTAAACTCCTTTTGGAGGTTTGTCAGCCGAGCACTGGCATTATATGACCAGCGGAAATGCACACAGACTTTCCTGGCCTGCCTCAGGACATCCTGTAAGCCCGGGTACCTACCCAAGAACCGCTGCACCACCAAGTTAAGGACATGAGCCAAACAGGGCACATGGGTCATTTGTCCCTGTCGGAGGGCAGAGAGGAGGTTGGTGCCATTGTCACCAACCACCATTCCTGCCTTAAGTTGGCGTGGCATCAACCACCTCTGAACCTGCCCCTGCAGAGCTGACAGAACCTCTGCCCCAGTGTGGCTCCTGTCCCCCAAGCACACCAGCTCAAGCACCGCATGGCATCTTTTGGCCTGCGTACTTGCGTAGCCCCTTGAATGGCTACGGCGCACCGCTGGTTCCGAGGACAAAGCACAGGAAGAGGCCATGGAGGAAGAAGAAGAGGAGGGGGTGGAGGAGAGAGGTGTGTCACAATCATTAGCATTTTGGAGGCGTGGTGGCGGAACAACCTCCAACACTACTGCACCTTGTCCTGCATCCTTCCCAGCTGCCAGCAGAGTCACCCAATGCGCCCTGAAACTTAGGTAACGTCCCTGTCCATGCCTGCTGGACCATGAGTCAGCGGTAATATGCACCTTACCGCTGACCGCCCTGTCCAGTGAGGCATGGACATTGCCTTCCACATGCCGGTAGAGAGCCGGAATCGCCTCCCGTGACAAAAAGTGGCGTTTGGGTACCTGCCACTGAGGAACCGCACATTCCACAAACTCACGGAGGGGGGCAGAGTCTACCAACTGAAAAGGCAGCAGTTGAAGTGCTAGCAATTTTGCCAAGCTAGCATTCAACCGCTGGGCATGTGGATGGCTGGGAGCAAACTTCTTTCAGCGGTGCAGCAGCTGGGGCAGGGAAATTTGCCTGGTACAATCTGACGTCGGTGTACCAAAAGCAGATTGCCCACAAGTAGTTGGCTGTGACACACCTAATTCTACACCTTCATTCCTCTCAGTGCAGGTCTCAGAGAGGACTGAAGGTATAGTGGGGTTGGAGATCTCAGCTGATGAGGAGCAAGGAGAGGCCCTCTTTGTTCTTTGGTGTGGGTCTTTTAGATACGCTTGCCAACAAACTGCATGGCAGATCAACATATGTCTGGTCAAGCATGTGGTACCCAAGCGGGAGATGTTTTGGCCACGCAAGATACGCTTGAGACATATGTTGCAAATAGCAGCGGTGTGATCTGATGCACTCGTCTCAAAAAAGGCCCACACCAAAGAACTTTTTGAATAACGCGCAGAGACTGCAGCGCCCTGCACATGTGGAGCTTTGGGGTGTGATGCAGTCAAGGTGCTGCCCTTAGGCTGGCCCCTGGAGGGCATCCTGCCTCCTTGGTGATGTGCCACCTCCTCCTCCTCCTCTCTCCTATCAGGCACCCAAGTTGATTCAGTGACCTCATCATCCCCTCCCTCCTCATCACTGGAGCAAACCTGGCAGCATGCTGCAGCAGGGGGAGCATGACTGCCAGATTGCTGTCCTTCTTGGGCACCCCCTCTGTCCGTGCTCACATTACTGCCTTCATCGAGCTCAGTATCATCATCAGAGCCTTCCAAACGCTGGGCATCCTCCTGGAGCATGTACCCAACACTGTGGTCAAACAGTTCGAGGGACTCCTCAGGAGGACATGGTGGGGCTAGGGAAGGAGTCACTGATGACATTGAGCCAAGGGAAGAGGCCACTGCTTTGCCAGACAAAGTACCCTGGGCATGGGTGAGAGAGGATGAGGAGGATGAGGACGGCTTGGTCATCCACCCGACCAAGTCTTCCGCATGTTGCGGCTCAACACGGCCAGCTGCCAAAAAAAAGGCCAAGCGTGTCCCACGGCCACGTGCCGATGAGGATGCACCGTCTCCACGACCAGCACTAGACACAGAGCCTGCTTGCCCTCTCTTATTGGCTTGTGACTGTCTGCCTCTCCTTCTTGGCCTTCCAGACATACTAATGGCCTGTAGCTGCACTAAGCTGGGATATATATATATATATATATATATATATATACTGATACTGCAGCTAGCAAAATCAACTGCCTGCCTGTAGTATGAGAACACCACCAACCTTCTACAGGTAGCTTTAGCTGAACACTGTGCAAAGCTCGCAAAAAACTAACTTGTAGCTTTTTTTGCTGCCTGCGGTAGTGATAGGATCAGGAAAACACCACCAACCTTCTACAGGTAGCTTTAGCTGAACACTGTGCAGAGCTCGCAAAAAAATAACTTGTAGGTTTAGCTGGACACTGTGAGGAGGACTGACCACACTAACTTGTAGTTTTAGCTGAACACTGTGAGCAGGACGCACCGCACTAACTTGTAGTTTTAGCTGAACACTGTGAGGTGGACGCACCACACTAACTTGTAGTTTTAGCTGAACACTGTGAGCAGGACACACCGCACTAACTTGTAGTTTTAGCTGAACACTGTGAGGTGGACACACCGCACTAACTTGAAGTTTTAGCTGAACACTGTGAGGTGGACGCACCACACTAACTTGTAGTTTTAGCTGAACACTGTGAGCAGGACGCACAGCACTAACTTGTAGTTTTAGCTGTACACTGTGAGCAGGACGCACCGCACTAACTTGTAGGTTTAGCTGAACACTGTGAGGTGGACGCACCACATTAACTTGTAGGTTTAGCTGAACACTGTGAGCAGGACGCACTGCACTAACTGTAAATAGTCTAGCTGCCTGACTGTGGTACTAATAGGATCAAAAGAACACCAGCAATTTTCTTCAGGTAGCTGTAAATACTGTAACAAGACAAGCCTGCCTGTCAGTAAGAAGATAGGAACGGATCTAGCTGAACACTGTGAGCAGGACGCACCGCACTAACTTGTAGGTTTAGCTGAACACTGTGAGGTAGACGCACCACACTAACTTGTAGTTTTAGCTGAACACTGTGAGCAGGACGCACTGCACTAACTGTAAATAGTCTAGCTGCCTGACTGTGGTACTAATAGGATCAAAAGAACACCTGCAATTTTCTTCAGGTAGCTGTAAATACTGTAACAAGACAAGCCTGCCTGTCATTAAGAAGATAACAGGAACGGATCTAGCTGAACACTGTGAGCAGGACGCACTGCACTAACTTGTAGGTTTAGATGAACACTGTGCAGAGGTCTCACTACGCTAACTTGTAGGTTTAGCTGGACACTGTGAGGGGGACGCACAGCACTAACTTGTAGTTTTAGCTGAACACTGTGAGCAGGACGCACCGCACTAACTTCTAGGTTTAGCTGAACACTGTGAGGTGGACGCACCGCACTAACTTGTAGTTTTAGCTGAACACTGTGAGCAGGACGCACCGCACTAACTTGTAGGTTTAGCTGAACACTGTGAGGTGGACGCACCACACTAACTTGTAGGTTTAGCTGAACACTGTGAGCTGGACGCACCACACTAACTTGTAGGTTTAGCTGAACACTGTGAGGTGGACGTACCCCACTAACTTGTAGTTTTAGCTGAACACTGTGAGCAGGACGCATTGCACTAACTGTAAATAGTCTAGCTGCCTGACTGTGGTACTAATAGGATCAAAAGAACACCAGCAGTTTTCTTCAGGTAGCTGTAAATACTGTAACAAGACAAGCCTGCCTGTCAGTAAGAAGATAACAGGAACGGATCTAGCTGAACACTGTGAGCAGGATGCATTGCACTAACTTGTAGCTTTAGATGAACACTGTGCAGAGGTCTCACTACACTAACTTGTAGGTTTAGCTGAACACTGTGAGCAGGACGCACAGCACTAACTTGTAGTTTTAGCTGAACACTGTGAGCAGGACGCACCGCACTAACTTCTAGGTTTAGCTGAACACTGTGAGGTGGACGTACCCCACTAACTTGTAGTTTTAGCTGAACACTGTGAGCAGGACGCACTGCACTAACTGTAAATAGTCTAGCTGCCTGACTGTGGTACTAATAGGATCAAAAGAACACCAGCAATTTTCTTCAGGTAGCTGTAAATACTGTAACAAGACAAGCCTGCCTGTCAGTAAGAAGATAACAGGAACGGATCTAGCTAAACTGAATACAGTGTATATATATATATATATGCAACACCTGGGATGCATATATATACACAATACACTGTAAGTGCAGCTAACTGACTGACTTTTCTGCCTAATCTATCTAACTCAAATCAAATGACACTGTCTGTCTCTCTCTCTCTCTATCTATGAATGCCGGAACATACACTACACAGGGCCGCCATGCAGGCGGCCTTATATAGTGTGGGGCGTGTGCTAAATCCCCTGAGCCATAATTGGCCAAAGCCTCCTTGGCTTCGGACAATTACGGCTCTCTGTTCAGATGGCGCTGTGATTGGCCAAGCATGCGGGTCATAGTGCATGCTTGGCCAATCATCAGCCAGCAATGCACTGCGATGCCGCAGTGAATTATGGGCTGTGACGCGCCACACGAATTTGGCGCGAACGGCCCATATCGTATCAATTAGGCGAACGGGCGAACAGACGATGTTCGAGTCGAACATGGGTTCGACTCGAACACGAAGCTCATCCCTACTTCTGGATAGGCGCTTAGACAGCCTAGCAGCCAGATGTCCCTGGGATAGGCCTCAGACTCTGGCCTAGCAGCCCAGGGCAGCACAAAACAGGTCCACCCAGACAGCCGTCCAGTTGGCACAGAACCCCGATCACCTGACTCCACCCAAATATATAGGTCTCCCCAGCAGGCCAAGGGATTTAAGAAACCACTGCCTATTGGATGAAATACCCCATAAACTCTTAATCCGTCTTTTCATTGCCCTTGTCTTATCTAATGTTGCCAGATACCCGGCCACCCAGTGACAGAATTGATCCCTAGCAATTAGCCAGGGCCACTATATCTGGCAGGTAAATTGAAGAGCAACCCTGCCTAAACATCAGGGTGCTACACTATTTAACAGAGAATGTCTAGAAAAAATGAACCTTTTGTCTTCAATTCCACCCTAAAAATAGCAATGTAATTCGCGAAAATGTGATTTTGCCTGCAGACTCTCTCACTACTATACTGCTCATTGTTCTCCTTACTGGAGAGGATGCTGTACCTGAGGATCTGCAGTCCAAGGATCTCCCTGCTTCTGCTTCATTCATCACATTAATCTAATGTTCCTCTACCTCTCGTGCTGTTTCTTGATCATTATCTCACTAGTCAACAGATCACCAATCATCAGGGAGAACAGCTCTAACATGAAGAGGCAAAGTCCTGCATCTCCACTTAAATGGCTGCCCCCACACAGAGACACGGTGCAGTAAGTCAGAAATTGAGAAAAAAGAGCTTCACTGAGACCACAGACAGGACTACAATATTAAAAATGTTTATGCAGGTGTAGTGCTACCCCCATAGGAGCCGCTGGTATTGGCACAAGGTAGATTCGCACTGCCAGGTGCACACACTTTCCCTTGTTGTCTTCAATGATCAGTCTAGGGGGTTTTCTTTGTTTTATTTTTGGAGAACTTGGATAGGGAAGAGGATTGGAGTGGGATACTCCAAGAAATAGAACTATTCACAACTGAGGACATCTAACTGATCTCTTGGTTAAGCTATGGTGAAGTCTTTGCTGAAAGCAAATAGAAGACTTCTCCTTGACTGTAGCAACAACGTAGATTCAAGATTGAGCAAAGTTCCTTAGTAGCAGCAGTAAATGGACAAGGCTCTTCAGAACACAAGCCAGTATTCCCTTTTCTGGACCCTTAGCTGACTATATAGCACACCAGAAGGGGTTAGGAGCACAAGTCTATACATCCTTTAGGTTGTCTGTACTCACAAAAGGTCCAGGGACAGCTGGTTGCCTCCTTCCATCTTCAGAGAGACACTCTATACCAGTGATACCAGACCAGATCTTCAATAGAGAGCCCCCTCAGTCAGCTCTCTGTAGAACCAAGATTACTCTCTTTGACTTCAGGCCCTCAGGTCACCCACCAGAGGCCGCATGGCCTCAGACAGGAACTCTCCTTTCCAGGAAAGACCTCATGCTCAGTGGGTCCAAAGAATAAATACCCTCTCCCAGCATCCCTCAGGGCCACCCTCCCTGCGATTGGATCGAGTGACATCAATATTCATTCTGTGTTCTTCATAACATCCATCTATTCATCCAGAACCTTCCTAGGTTTCTTGGATACAGGGAAGGCCAGAGGGAGAACCAAACAGCAGCTGAGCACACTGAGCAGGCTACACTAGTTAATCACAGCTCTCTGTTAAGAAGAGAGGTAAGTACATTTCCCCAGCAGTTCTCCTGTTAAGCAGGGGAACAAAACTATATTTCACTAATCCTAGCACCTACCTAGGAGGGTGCTACACAGGAATGATATTGACACCACCTTTCCCTAAAGGCTTTGCCACAGGTTTATATATGCAGCATTTCAGCAAGTGGCAAGGGGCCACCCTAAACAATTGCTATTGCCGTGATATTTAGTTGCAGGTAAACATATGCTTGTCGTTTTTTTTTTTTTCTTTTTTGTTTTTTCTCCCCGCCACTTCAGTTAACTTAATCCAGAGACAGCTTTCAGATTGATGGTCATGTGTGTTTCTTGCAAAGTCACATCATTGTGGCCTTTCAGACTTTTCTTTTACTTTATACATTCCATATATGAGTGATTACAATAGTACAAAAGTATAACACGAAAAACACCCACTTTATACATCCTGGCCAGCCGGCCACACAATCTTTTATTATTACTATACATGACTGTATATTATTGCTTTTCAATTTAATAAACCCCCCCCCCCCCCACCCCCCAGTGACCCACCCTAATTGTTCCGAGGCACACCTTACATCAAGCTATTATTCTTTTCATTGTTCTCTCTTGACTTCAAAATTCTAAACTATGCCTAATACAACATCTCTGCCTTGGTAGAAAGACGATTGCTCTCGGCACTAAAGTAGCACTGGTAAAGAGCATGGCATTGCTTGGACCCACGGATTCCATAGTTTCACGAACGTGTTCTAGTTACCTAGCCTTGTGTGGAATATCCTTTCACTCCATATTGTAGAGTTGACAGTTCCGACCCAAGCTTTCGGGGTTGGAGGTGTTCTTGATTGCCAGGCTTGTGCTATTAATTTTCTGGCTTGAAACAAGCATCTTGCTATCGCTACGGCTGTGCTCCTGTCCCTCAGCCGTTGTTAACGTAGCCCAACACACAGATCTTAGGATCAAGCTCTAGAATAACTCTAAACGTGGTATTTATTTTCTTTAAAATCTCGGTCCAGTACCTGACTAGTTCTGGGCACCTCCAGACCATATGGATTAGGTCGCCTGTTCCTCTGTATCTAGGGCACTCATCATTGGTTCTACGACCCGACATAAACAGCTTTTTTGGTGTATAGTAGGATCTGTGCAGCAACATCAGATGGGAGGCTTTTTGTGAGGGAGAAACCGACACCTCTGATCCAAATTCAAGAATCCTCTTCCACTGTTCGTCCGTTATCTCCCCCACATCGGCCGCCCATCTGCCCCTTCCCCCCGATAGGCCTAACTTCATATTTCTTCTCTTTGTTAGTTGGGTGTATATCTCTGTAATTAAGCCCTTGGTGGTCTCTGACCTAATTATTGTTTGTAGTAGTGGAATCCTGCACCATATTGGGGGTTGTCTTCTGAACTGCTTACTCAGGGCATGCCTAATCTGTAGGTAACTGTAGAATACTTAGTTTGGTATCCCATACTTGTGTCTCAGATCCTCAAAAGATTTCAGAGTGTCCCCTTCGTATAGTTGTATCAGCCGGCTTATCCCACAACTTTCCCACGTCTTATTCCTATCGACTGTTAGTAGTTCATGCAATTGCTTGTTGTTCCACATTGGCGAGTATTCTGAAATTCCTTTATACCCCATTATTTTCTTAGCTGCCTGCCAAGCCCTAGTGATCATTTTGAGTGTTGGGATTTCTCCTTGCAGTGAATCTGCCTCCAGTGCTCCCGCTAATGAGCTGTGTGGATTCCCCTGTAGAATAATTTTGACATTATTGCTTCCCCCTCCCTCAGTGGCGCATCCACCCAATTGTTGTAACTGGGCTGCCAGAAAATAGATAAACGGTTGGGAAACCCCCAGTACCCCCTCCGTGTCGGGGCGCTGCAGTTTTTGTAGGCCGATCCTGGCCTGCCCTTTTTTCCATATTAGCTCCCTGAAAAGGGATTGAATCTTTTGAAACCACTTCTCCCCGATCCAAACTGGGGAGTTGTGGAGTAGATATAGCAACTGCGGCATCCAAACCATTTTTATCAAATTGGCTCGACCCGCCACAGACAAAGGGAGTCTGCTCCAGATATCGCATTTTCTCTTAAATTTTGATAAGAGAGGGACCAAATTGTCCTCAATAAACGCACCGGGGTCCTTGGACAGCACAACGCCAAGATACTTCATTTTCCCCATAACCTTCAATTGAGGCAAACACATCGAGGTAGGATTAGCCAGTAAATCAACCCGGTAGGAGCGATGACTTCTCCCAGTTAATAGCTAATCCCGAGAACTTTCCGAAGTCCTCCACTAGATGCGTCACTTTCTCCAGTGAGGAGGTCGTGTCCCCCAGGAAAAATAGAACATCGTCTGCAAAAAGTGCTATTCTCTCTTCCCTCCCTTTTCTTTGAAATCCCTGTATTTCAGATGATGATCTCACTGCTCCCGCCAATGGCTCCATAACCAAGACAAACAGCAAAGGAGATAAGGGGCACCCCTGTCTTGTCCCTCTTTCGAGGGGGAAACTTTCCGAGTATTCGCCGTTTATCTTGAGCCTTGCCCTTGGATGGTTGTATAGGATTTTTACCAGCTGATAAATACAGGGCCGAATCCAAACTTCTCTAGCACCCTCCAGAGATATTCCCACTCCAGGCTATCGAAGGCCTTGGCAGCGTCCAAAGACAATATAGCTCTGGATCCCGCATTATCTGTTGGTACCTGAAGATTCAGATAGGCCCTTCTGATGTTTGGGCTAGTGGACCGGCCGGGGATAAGCCCCGATTGGTCCGGGTGCACAAGTTTCGCGATACATTTATTTAATCTGGATGCCAACACCCTTGCGATAATCTTGACATCTGTACACAACAGTGATATCGGTCTGTACGAAGAAACTTCCGATTGATCTTTCCCCTCCTTTGGGATCACTACTATATCCGCCTCCGACATTGATAGAGGCAACCTTCCATCCTTGGTCGTCTGCTCCAGCACTTTTAGGAGCTCCTGGAGCAGGACCTCCCCGTATTTCCTATAAATCTCCAGTGGCAGCCCATCCAGGCCCGGAGATTTCTGGCCTGACAACTCCGCGACTGCCTTTTGCAGCTCCTCCAAAGCCAGAGGGGAGTCTCCCTCTCCGAGAGTACAGGCAGGTCTACCCCTTCTAAGAACCCGTCCATCTCACACCGGTTCGAACCCCGGCGCGACCTGTACAGGTCTCTATAGAATGTAAAGAAAGTTTCTAAGACCTCGGCGGGATCAGATGTAATCTTTCCGGCCGGTGTCTTGATTGAGGAGATGGCCGATGAGAATAAATTGGACTTAGCTAAATGGGCGAGCATCCGGCCTACTTTCTCCCCCTCACCAAAGTAGTTTTGTTTCTGGAAAAGTCTCTTGTTCTCTGCTCTTCTATCGATTACTTCTTTATACTCTTGTTGTTTGTTGAGCCAAATCTCCTGTTTTTCAGGGGTTGGATCTAACACATATTGTGCTTCTGCTTCCATGGCTTCCCTACTGGCCCTCACCTCCCAATCCCTTGATGTTTTCTTTACTATAGCAACCTGCTGGTGTAGTAGTCCCCTAAGGTATGCTTTTAGGTTATCCCACACTACCCCTACTGGTGCTGTACCTGAATTAAATGTTACAAACTCTTTTAGTTTGGAGGCTACTTCTGCTGGGCTGCTTATCAGGTCCAACCATAGTGGGTTTATTGTCCACCTTTTCTGACTAGATCTAATACTTAAATTTAGGGTCAAGGTCAGGGGTGAGTGGTCCGATATTCCCCTTGGTCTATACTCTATATTTCCTGTTAATCGCAGGACTTCACTGTTACCCACTGCCATATCTATACGCGAGAGAGTAGAATATGACCCTGAGTAGCAGGAATATTGCCGAGTGTTTGGATTATGAGATCTCCACAGATCGCACCATCCAATCTCTTCAAGAAGTTGGCCTAGGCGCCCCTCTGATACCCTTTCTGTGCGGGTCACGGGCGGGAACCGATCCATGCTGTTATCTAGAACTGCGTTAAAGTCCCCCATCACTATTATAGGAATATTCACCATACTATCCACAAACTCCAACAGGTCCAACATGGTCTCTGTTTTGAATGGAGGAGGGATGGAAACATTTGCTATCACCAGAGGTTTATTTTCCACAACACAGCTCAAGAAGACATACCTTCCCAACGTGTCTATCCTGGCTTCCCTGCAGGAAAATGAAATACCTCTCCTCACCAAGATACTCACCCCTCTTGAATAAGAGGTATGAACTGAGTGGTACTGTTCTTGAAATTTGTTGCTCCGAACATGTAATTTAGTTTCGTTAGTGAGGTGAGTTTCCTGCAGACAAGCCAGTTCAACACCATAATCTTCCATCACCGAAAGCACAGTTGCCTTTTTAGCAGAGTCACCCATACCCCTAATGTTCCAAGAACCTATTTTTAGAGTTTTAAAAGGCATCTAAAAAGAAAAGTAAATAAAAATGCAAAAAAAAAAAAAAAAAAACACCCAGAAAGAAGGGGCAATACATTTGTGCAATTGTGTCTACAAAACTTGCCATCATCTCTGTGATTGTGACAAAAAAAGTGAAAAGGGGGAAGGGGCGAGAGGCCCCCGCGTCCAGGGACCGCTCCACCCCCTCCCCTTGTGTTATTTAACTGCAGATATAAACAACATGTGCAAATATGCTTTGTTTTTATAACCCCCCTCCTCCTAAATACGTGTGCCTTTCGTTTACCCCATTGTCTAGCCCTATATCTCACTATGAGCCCCCCTCCCCCCCCAACCTCTGCTTGGCCTATCCCCCTTCTCCCCACCCTTTTTCGTGACCCCCCCTCCTGCCTAACTAGGCTAGCCCTGGGGGCTTTATTAGTGACCTTTTTCCTTCCTCCTAACCATTCAATAAGAAACACCCTGCTCGAATACTGAGCAAATACTTTGTGACTCGCTTCCAAACTCCTCACCCCCTCCCCCCCTCCCACAGCCCGATTCCAAAACATCAAAGCAACACCTTCCAAACTCCTCCCCCCTCCCACAACCCAATTCCAAAGCATCGAAACAACGCTCAAAACATACGTAATTAGTGAAACCCCATCCTTAATCCGTGCTTCCATCTGTTACACCCCCCCCTTCCCCCCTCCCCCATGCCATCCGCTATATGCTGCAAAATGAAGAAAAAAAAAGAAAAAGAAAAAAGAAGAAAAAAAGAAAAAAACAAAAATATTCTCCTTTCCTTTCCAAGCTTAACCAGCCTTATTCAACCCATGACTCTACAGGTCCATTTTATTGTCTTCAAGCCATTTTGTTGCCCCTGTTGTTGTATCAAAAAAATGGGTAGCCCCTAGGGCAGTGATACGAAGGCGTGCCGGATATAGCAGGGCATATTCAATTTTGTAGTTCCGTAGGTTACGCTTAATATCCCTGAATTCAGCCCTTCGTTTCTGCAAGTCTGGAGAGTAATCGGGGAAAAATAAGATTTTAGCTCTGTTGTGCAGGATATCCCCCAGCTCTCTTGCCCTGCGCATCAAGATTGCCTTATCTTTGTAATTAAAGAGTTTCATGATTATTGGCCTAGGATACCCCCCTTATAATGGGGCCCTCGTCGGCACTCTGTGGGCTCTTTCAATAGCAAAGAGGTGAGAGAAGGTTTCCGTCCCGAATATTCCCCTAAGCCATTTCTCCAAGAACTCCTCAGGGTGGGGACCCTCACACCGCTCCGGTAAGCCCACCACCCTCACGTTATTCCTGCGAGCCCTGATTTCCATTTCCTCCATTTTGGCTTTATGTAGGCCCATCTGCGTTTGCATTGCTTTAAGCTCTAGCTTCATTGGGGCTAAATCATCCTCAAACTGGCTCAACCTCTCCTCCAGTGTAGTTGTTCTAGCAATAGTCCTTTGCAGTTCTTGGCTTACTGTTATTAACTCTTCCTTTAGCCCCTTCAGCTGGTCGCACAGATCACTTAGGGAGGCCTTACATGAATTAACAGCACATAAAACATCTTTCAATGTAGGCTCAACTGTTACTGATGCGTTTTGTTTAGCGACATTATTAGTTGCTATTCCCGAGGGCTCACCCGCGGAGCTTTTACTGCTCGCAGTTTTTGTGGTATGCATTACCGCCGGTCCTTTTCCTAGGCTCTTCCTATCCCCGGGACCCCCCGCACAAGACTTCTCCTGCTGTTGCTGGGTGCTTTTAAGTGGTGATGAAGTGGAGGGGTGCGCAAATTTCTCCAATTTGGCCGCTGCTGCTGCTACTGCCTGGTTCCCCTTCTCTTTAGATGTACGGGTCGTTTGGGAGCTGGTGTTCTCCTGTTGTTGCAACTCCTCGCCCTTTTTTCTAGTCATAGTTTGTTATATGGGCCAGGGGAATATGTGAAAAGGATTTAACAACCGTCAGGCTGACCTTGTTTTTAGTAATATCACAGTCCCAATGTTATCCTACTAGAGTTCAATCAGCGTTGGGGCTATCACCCAGCCTGATATAATGGATAATTCAGCGCTGTTAGGTTTTTACATTATAACCGTGGGTCAGCATCTGTCCTGTTTGTACAGCCCTCCACAAGCCAGTTGGATGTCTCTCTCCCTCACAGGGGGCAAGCCGCTGTATAGCGATATGTCAAGCCACCTGGATCTCCACCCCGCCGCATTAAAGGCATGGTTCAGCCCTTGGAGGGAGAGAGGAGACCACTTTTTAAATGGAAAGAGTAGTTGGTACCTTAATGCTGCCGGGCCTCCTGGGCAGTGCAGGGACTCTCCTGATGGTCGCCTCCTTTGCAGTCGGCGAACGCCATCTCCGCCGCCTCCTCCGCAGGTGTCGGAGCCGTTACCCCGGCAACTTTTCCGGGCACGGCGGGCATCCCAAGTTCCTCCTCACTGCTCCAAAGGGGGAGTCACCAGCGCCGTCCTTCTCTAAGCTCTCGCTGTCCAAGCGGCAGCGTCGATGTTCCGCGTTGTTCACAGGCACAGGCAGGGTCTGAGGGAGCCAGGTGGCCGGACAGGCACAAAACTTTACGGGAAGAAAGAGTGCATCCAGCTAGGCTAGATCCACCAGGCTGGTTCAGATGGTCACGGAGGAGTTGAGCTGGGGGAAGATCTCTCACACCTCCTCTCACTCCAACATCCGGTCACGCCCCCCATGCTTGTCGTTTTTAGTCAGTTAAATATAAAATATTGCACATGCACATTATGTGTTCTATTCAGCCACCCGCAGATGCAATTTTGAAAAAAAAGACAAAAAATTTACCCAAACCATTATAGTTTCTATTTAAGCGGTAAAATCCTCCATGACTGGGGTTTGAATTGTACTTTTTAGAGCTATGCTTCCCTCCCAATATTTGCATTTTTCACTTTTTCCTGTCTCCATACCACCACCAGTAATATGTCTGTTTTTTACAGTGCTCAATAGCTAAAGCTGAATGTTTACACACATAGGTTAGCCATACAAGTGATTGCCCCTATATCCCATGGCTCCCTCTGAGGTTTATATCAGCCAGAGCCTCAAAACAAGCCTCAATACAGGTAAGCACTGCTGTGCTGTCTTTTAAGATAACCCATAACACCATGGAAATCCTTTGCCACGTATCAAATGTTTTCTGTAATATGAAGATATAAACGTAGAATTCTATATAGCAGGGGTCTCCAAACTTCCTAAACGTGGGTCCAGTTTATTGTTCTTCAGACTTAAGGGGTTGGACTGTGGCCATTGGGAGTAGAAAACGTCCTGATATCTTTGGTGTCAGTGGGAGGAATTGTGCCCCCTTGATGTCATTGGGCCCAATTGTTGGTGTCATTGGGTCATTGGGAGGATTCGTGCCCCTTCAATGGTGTTAGTGGAAGGGGAAATTATGCTCCATTGTTGGTATCAGCTGATGAAATGGTGCTCCAAGGGCCGGATAAAAGCAAGCAAAGGGCCGCAGTTTGGAAACCACTGCTATATAGCATACAACTATATACTGTAGAGACTGGATAGTGAAGAAACAGATATAAAACAGTTTACATAAACTTAAGCAAATTAAAAATAGCATGGACCCAAAACCATTATAATTTCCCTTTAAATCATGGAAACTATATACTGTATTCTATATAGTAAAAAAAACTGATATAAAACAGTTTACAAACATAGAATAAAAAAATGTAAAATAACATTGTCCCAAAAACAATAACATTTCCTTTTAATCACGGTTACAGTTTATTTGAGTGATATTTAACATCTGTTTTGCATGATACGTTATACATACTTCAATAGTAGGGTTAAGATAAGTCAGCTTGTGATTCATTGAACCACAGTTGCCAATTTTCCAATTTCTACGGATGTGAGAGCATATATATAATTCGATTTTCCAGTGAAAAAAAAAAAAATGTAACTCAAAAAGTAATCAGAATTGGTCCTGCTACTGGACACAAATGACTTTCACCCATTGTGTGGTTATGGTAGGAGCGCTACAGATGTGATCTAGATTCAGATGCTTTTTATTGAGAGAGGAAGTGAGAATTCTGTGCTATAAGATGACTTTTAGTTCATGACATTTATTGATCCCAAGATTTTATCTCAGTCAAATTTCATTATTGCTGTATGGGCAGGGAATGTGCCTTGGGTTATCAATGCAACCAAATACACATAATCTTATAGCTGTGTTAAAAACAAAAAGACACATTTTTGTATGGCTCTTTTTTGCTTACTATATTATGATTTGTATGTGAAAACAGCTTAACTACTTCAGCCCCGGAAGGATTTGCCCCCTTCCTGACCAGGCCACTTTTTGCGATATGGCACTGCGTCGCTTTAACTGACAATTGCGCGGTCGTGCGATGTTGTACCCAAACAAAATTCATGTCCCTTTTGACCACAAATAGAGCTTTCTTTTGGTGGTATTTGATCACCTCTGCGATTTTTATTTTTTGCGCTATAGAAAAAAAAAACCACAATATTTTGTACTTTTTGCTATAACAAATTTATTACAAATTTATTCCAAAAAATTAAAAAAACTAATTTCTTCATCAGTTTAGGCTGATATGTATTCTTCTACATATTTTTGGTAAAAATCACAATAAGTGTGTATTGATTGGTTTGCGCAAAAGTTATAGCGTCTAGAAAATAGGGGATAGATTTATGGCATTTTTATTATTATTATTTTTTTACTAGTAATGGAGGTGATCTGCGATTTTTATCGGGACTGCATCATTGCGACGGACACATCGGACACTTTTGGCACTTTTTTAGGACCTGTGACATTTATACAACGATCAGTTAAAAATAGCCACTGATTACTGTATAAATGTCACTGGCAGGGATGGGGTTAACACTAGGGGGCAAATAAAGGGGTTAACTTTGTTCCCTATGTGTGTTTCTAACTGTGGGGGGTGTGGCTGACTAGAGGAGTAGACCGATCGTTGTTCCTTAGTAGGAACACACGATCTGTCTCCTCTCCCCTGACAGAACCCGGATTTATGTGTTTACACATATGCTGGTTCTCGCTCTGTCACAAGTGGTCGCGGGTGCCCGTGTCAGGGCTGGGCTCAGCCCTTCCTTCTCTGAGCTGGCCACTCAGCTGTCACCTAATTGCCAGCTCCTATCTCTCCACAGTGACTCACCTGTTGATGATATCCTGCTCATCAGTCCTGCCTACTTAAGCCGTCCAGCCCAGAAGATCTCTGCCTTCGCCTTGGTTACATCTCTAGAGATGCTCTCCTGTGTTCCTGTTAAAGACTTGCTTGGCTGACATTCCTTCTGGCTCCAGATCCTGCTTGCTGTTCTACTACGCTCATCTCTGGCTCCCTGACGTTTTTGCTTTTCTGACTATCCGTTCCAGTTCCTGAACTTTAGCTATGTTTTGACTAAGCTTACTCTGTTTACCTTTTTTTATTATTATTAAACAAGTGAGATTTAACTGTACTTCTTTCTCAGTCCTGATTTATGGTTTCTGACAACCCGGCAGTCATCACGCCCACCGGGCACACACATCGGCTCCGGGGACACGCTGCGGGCACGCGCCTGCTGCAGCATCTTAAAGAGCCGACATACAGCTACGATGGCTCGCCCAGGGGAGCCAACCTGCTGCTGTATAACTGCAGCGGCTGGTCGGGAAGCAGTTAAAACAAAACTCTAGGCAGAAGTAATGCAGCTCTATAATCAGTAATACTGGTTTAAATGTATTTTTTAAACCAAAGCATTGTAAGTACCTGAATCTGACCTGGTACCGCACTCCTGTGATCCATGTATAGCAGGGCTGAAGCTTGGGAGGAAGAAGCAGCACAAGGAGCTAATTGGTTCATGTGCTGACAAGTACAAGTAGCATGCTAATAGGTAAAGAAAGCAGAGTGACAGAGAGATGAGCTCATCACTGTGCTGCTTCTCTGTTCACTGTCTAATCACAGGCTGGGGAGGGTCAAGGATGACCTGGCAGCCAGAGAAAGTGGGTTGCATGATCCTGCCTATCAAAATGAGGACATCTAGCAGCAGAAATAAGTCCTGTGGAGAAAGTTAGAAAGTCTCTGGATTGAAGCTGATTATTGCAGCTAAACCTGGTTTTGTTATATGTATTTATCTTTTAACCGCTTGCCAATCAGCTGTCATTATACTGCGGCAGGTTGGCACAGCTGCGCAAGTCGCCGTAGGTGTGTGTCGGGTGCTTTAAGAGCAAAAGGGGACACACGCGCACCGCGACCCCAAAGCCGATGCGCATGGCCAGCAGCCGCGATGTCTGCCGGCCACTTGCGATCGCTCCACAGAGAGCCAGAACGGGTATCTGTGTATGTAAACAAACAGATCCCCATTCTGACAGGGAAGTAAAGAGATCTGCTGTTCCTAGCGATCAGGAACAGCGATCTCTCTCCTCCTCCAGTCAGTCCCATCCCCCCACAGTTGGAAACACCTCCCTAGGGAGCACTTAACCCCTTGATCACCCCCTTGTGTTAACCCCTTCCCTGCCAGTGACATTTATACAGTAATCAGTGGCTATTTGTAGCTCTGATCGCTGTATAAATGTCACTGGTCCCCAAAAATTGTCAAAAGTGTCCGGTTTCTTCGCCCAATGTTGCAGTCCTGCTAAAAATCGCAGACCATTACTAGTAAAAAATAAATATAGAATAAAAATGCCATAAATCTATCCCTTATTTTGTAGACGCTATAACTTTTGCGCAAACCAATCAATATACGCTTATTGCATTTTTTTTTACCAAAAATATGTAGAAGAATACATATTGGCCTAAACTGATGAAGAAAATCGTTTTTTTACATAATTGGGGGATATTTGTT
This sequence comes from Aquarana catesbeiana, assembly GCF_042186555.1. NCBI lineage: Eukaryota > Metazoa > Chordata > Amphibia > Anura > Ranidae > Aquarana > Aquarana catesbeiana. The sequence goes on from NC_133327.1 coordinate 637,679,388, forward strand.
ATACAAAAGGTAAAAAAAATATATTTTTTTCAAAATTGACGCTCTTTTTTCTTTATAGCGCAAAAAATAAAAACCGCAGAGGTGATCAAATACCACCAAAAGAAAGCTCTATTCGTGGGGAAAAAAGGGCATAAATTTGTTTAGTTACAATGTTGCATGACCGTGCAATTGTCAGTTAAAGCGACGCAGTGCCATATCGCAAAAAAAATGGCCTGGTCATTAAGGGGGCAAATCCTTCCGGTCCTTAAGTGGTTAATAGGCTATTGATTTTTGTCTGGAGTTCTACTTTAGACACTTGGAATTACTTGTGAGTCATACCCAAACATCCATACTAGTATTACTCAATTATACATCAAGGTGGTTGCCAGTTTGTCTGACCTTCTCCACACTTTCATGACCAGGTGAGGAGATCTCAAGGCTTGTGTTAGCTCCAAGGTATAAATCTCATGGCATGCACAGCTGAACTGAAGGAAGGAAAAAATACTTAGGTATGTTTTAATGAAAAAAATCATTAGTGTTACTAAACCCGGCAATATAAAAACACATCATCCGCCCCCCCCCCCCCCCCCAAGCCAACCCCCCCACAGTGCACACAGCACATCTAAATCTTCTTTTTATATCAAAATGTTGCCGCCATATACATTTTTTCTTCTGTATATCGCAGTCACGTGGTAAACTGCAGGTTCCCAGCGATTCCAGAGTGCTAATGTAGGAGGAGATTTTACTCTCCTGTGACAAAACTTCCTCTGTATCTGTGAACCCTCACCCGCAATCCGGTCAGCGCTGATTGGCGCTGTGCCAATGACATGCTCAGTTCACAAAAAAAAAAAAAGTACAAACTTAAAACACAACACAGCATGATATAATATTATTTAAAAATGAGATGTATACAACACAAAATGTATTATTAATGTAGCACAACCCCCTAAGGGGCTGCTTGGAATTACCTGCTCATCTGCACTGCCATGACCTGATGAACATTCCAACCCACCTGACACTATGGGTTCAGACATCTTTGCACCACCTTAAAGCAATAAGTCAGACAACTTTTATGTTCTGATAATGTTTACTAGAACAGTTCAAAGAAGATATTGTCACAAAGAGGAGGTAATAGATCTGCTGAGTTTTGGGCAAACAGCACCAACTCAGCAAAGGAATTCCCCTGAATAAACCAAAACAAATATTTGCAGGTAAAATCTAGTATATACAGTATATATGTACAGTGGAGTTCTGCTTGCACCTGAAAGGATAAACACAGTTAGATGGTTATAATGTCAAAACTTCTAAAGGGGAAACCTCAGCCAGCCTATAAACCCTTAACTCTAATAAGAGGTCAGACTTAATGGCAATGGTATAAGGACCCTGGTAGCATAAATGATAGCAATGTCCCCGTTGCAGATCTCATGGTCTTCACTGGCATGTAGGAGCTGATTAACCACTTCCATACAAGGCACTTTCCCCCCTTCCTGCCCAGGACAATTTTTAGCTTTCAGCGCTGTCGCACTTTGAATGACAATTGTGCAACTAAATTTGTATAATTTTCTTCCCATAAATAGAGATTTCTTTTGGTGGTATTTGATCACCTCTGTGGTTTTTAATTTTTGCGCTATAGACGAAAAAAGGCAGACAATTTAAAAAAAAAAAACTGATGGGCACTGATAGGCGGCACTGACTGCACTGATAGGCAACACTGATGGGCACTTATAGATGGCACTGGATAGAGACCACTGATGAGGAGCTACTGACAGGAATTACTTAGTGGCACTGATTGGCACTTTGATGGGGCACTGACAGGCATTACTGATGGAGCACTGATGGGCACTTTTTTTCTCATCTGGGCTGGAATGTTATACACCACGTGGTAGGCTGCGACCTCTCTCTCTCCATGCACGGAGAGGTCTGTCTCGCATCAGGTCCAGGAGGAAGAAAGCGCAGGGCTTCTTATATCGTTCCTCCCAGCAATCTCTCCGATGGTAGCAAAGATCCCTGGAATATGTAGTCCAGGTACAGAGTCATGCAAAGCAATTATCCATCTGAGGAACTACTCATCCCACAATCCCTTTAGCTTGGCTCACAAACATGATGTCAGTTGATAACACTGGGCACTAGAGGGACATGCGATGCATAGAAATACTGAAGGAACACTGTACTTTATAGTCGTAGTCCACAATGCTACATCCCCCCCCCCCCACTTGAAAGTAGGGATGGGCGAATGGTTCGGCCCGAGCATAAGTTCGGGCTGAACTTTAGTTCGGTTGTTCGGCAAACATCCGAACAAACGGGTCGTTTGACCGTTTGTTTGGCCCCCCGAACCAACCACAATGCATTGCGGCGCTGAACAGTGCATTGCAAGCCCTGATTGGCTGAAGCAGTGAAAGCTTCAGCCAATCAGGGCACTGAGCACTGTTAGAGTCAAGATTGGACACTGTCATCATGACTTTATCCAATTATGGCTCATTCCCACCCCACAGTATAAAAGTATTCTTTCAATGGCAGTCATTTTCAGTGTGATTTCGGCATGGAGAGAGATAGAACAGGGCTCTGTTCAGTGCTATTAGTTAGTTAGTGTGCTATACTGTGCTATTTTGCTTCCATTGTCAGTGTAGAATATTAGTTTAGTGTTAGTCTAGGGATAGTGTGAGTGTAGTGAGGAGGACCATCATTCAGCTTTGCATAGTGTGCAGGTAGAGTAGGGACAGCTCAGATAGTTTCACTGTAGTGTAATGAGACCGTGTCAGTAATCTTCACATTAGTGTATAGCTAGAGTAGGGACAGTTCAAATAGTTCAATAGTGTAGTGACGGTTGAACACCGTCTATTTGATTGCGTTACTGCCAGTTTAACGCCATTTACTTCTGTGTGCGTTACTGACAGTTTAATGCCATTTACCTCTGTGTGCATTACTGCCAGTTTAATGCCATATAGTTTTGTGTGCATTATTGCCAGTTTAACACCGAATAGTTTTGTGTGCATTACTGACAGTTTAACACCATATAGTTCTGTGCGTCACTGTACGTTTGGTGCATTATATCGCAGTATATTATAGTGTATCCGTGGAGTGTGTCTGTGTAGTGTAAGTACTCAAATTAAAGTGCACCAAACACCTCTTTACATTGATTAAAGTGCATCTACGTACAGATTTCAACTTCTTCTTTACATTTGCTTATAAGCACCACCCCCTCCCTCCCAATAATGTCTCGGAGGACAACAAGGAGAGGCAGACATTCCCTTGACACTCTAAAGGGACCAGCAACAAATGTGTCCACAGGCAAAGGTGGACATGGTGGTCAGTCTTCAGGCAGGGCATCATTTCCTCTGTTTAGTAAGTTTGCCCATGCTATCCAGCCACAGCATGCAGAAGAGGTGGTGGACTGGCTTACTAAACCTTCCTCATCCTCCTCATCCTCTGTCATGCAAGCAGAGACAAGTGTGCAGTCCCCTGCAGTTACCAGAGTGGATAAACCTGCCTCCTTGTCCACATCTATTCCTGCCATAGCCCCAACATCATCCATTGAGGAGTCAGCTGAGTTATTTGACCACAGCGTCAGCCAATCGCTCCTTGATGATGTCCAGCCATTACTGGATTCAGATGTTGGTTCTGAGGTTGAGGATGACAGGAACATGATCCTAGAGAGAGGGAGGAACACTGGTAGACAAATTGGCATTCATGTTCCCCATGCCGCAGCGTATTGCCAAGTTGGTAATGATGATCCACTGACAGGGATGATGGTATAGCACAGGGTGTTCCAGGTCCTAGCGGCACATCTGCCAGCAGCACACCACCAGCTGTAGACTGTAGCCGGCAAATTTCTCTGCTCCATCTGCTGCAGCGGAAAAAAAAATACAGTCCCTGCCACCCACATGCCCAGCATCTAAATGCAAGCTTGTCAAAGCTGTTGGCTCTCCAACTTCTGCCTTTCAGTCTGGTAGATTCTGCCCCCTTCCGTGAATCCACACAATGTGCTGTACCACAATGGCAGGTTCCCAGTCGCTACTACTTTTCACGTAAGACCGTTCCATCTCTCTACCATCATGTGGAAGGGAATGTTCTGGCATCGTTGGGCAAGGCAATCAGCCGTAAAATCCACCTTACTGCTGACACGTGGTCCAGCAAGCATGGGCAAGAACGATATATTTTGTTCACATCACACTGGGTAACGCTGCTTGCAACTCGAAAGGATGCAGGACAGGGCTCTGTGCTGCAGCTTGTTGTGCCCCCACGTCTCCATACAGCTGGTGGTGATGATGCCAGAACTGTAAGCTCTACCCGCACCTCCTTCTCCTCCTCCTCCTCCTTCTCCTCTGCCACCTCCATGCCCTTCTTTGCAGAATTGTCCTATGAACATCAGGTACCCCCTAAGCATTCAAAGGGCTATTCCCAGAATCAGGCTAAAAGGTAATGCAGTGCTTCAGCTGGTGTGTTTAGGGGACAGGAACCACACCGGAGCAGAGATTCTTGCAGCTCTGCAGGGACAGGCCCAGATGTGGTTTACACCATGCCAGCTGGAGCCAGGAATGGTGGTGTGCGATAATGGCTCAAACCTCCTGTCTGCTCTTAGACAGGGAAAGTTGACACATGTGCCATGCCTGGCACATGTCCTCATTTTGGTGGTGCAACCTTTCCTAAATACGTACCCAGGGTTGCAAGATGTGCTAAAGCTGGCCAGAAGAGTCTGTAGCCATTTCAGGTGGTCATACACAGCCAGTGCACAGTTGGCTGAACCCTTGGGAGTAGTACGTGGCTGAGAGGAGGAAGTTCCAGATGCTGTCATCCTGAGTGACCCCGAAGAGTCTGCTTCTCAAGCCTCTGCAAATCTGAGGTGTATGGGCAACCGCATGCTTCAAAGCCTGCGAAAGGACCCAAGAATACGTGGCATAAAGGAGAAGGATGATTACCGGTTGGCAACCCTCCTTGACCACCGTTATAAGGGGAAGGTCTCAGAACTCATCCCGTCCCCATAGAGAGTGCAGAAGATAAAATCTGTTGAGAACATTTTCCCTGACTCCAGTAGGTTACAGTGTCGAGGAAAACGTAGTTTTGAGTCTTCTGTTGGTCAAGAGAGGAGCGTTGGAGAAGGTGTCTGCCTAAGTGAGGCATTTCAGAGATTTTTTAGTTCTCGCCGCCCAGGGCTGTCAGCTTCCACATCCCATCGGCAGTGTCTGCATCACATGGCGGATGATTACCTCGGGGCCAAAACAGAGATGGAGAGATTTCCAGCTGACGAGCCACTGATTTAGTGGGTCATGAGAATAGACCACTGGCCAGAACTTTCCCAGTATGTTATTTGGTTGTTGGACTGCCCTGCATCCAGTGTGCTTTCAGAACGGGCATTCAGTGCTGTAGGAGGTTTCATTACTGATCATAAAACGTGTCTGTCCACAGACTCCATGGACCGTTTGACTTTTATAAAAATGAATCAGTCCTGAATTACCAGCTATGAAGCCCCTGATGCTGATGTCACCGATTAAGTCTTTTTGGGATGTGGAATCTCTGCAGGACTTCAAGGCTGCCTAGCTTTGAGGGTGTTCAATCATTTCATCTGGAAGAATGTTTTTGGTATAGGTTTCATGGGCACAATTAACACCCAAAGACCAATTTTTCAGCACCTGTTTGACAGGTGCATATCATTGCAATTTTTTTTGCCTTCATCAAGAGCACCTCTATAGGGTTACGGTGGGAAGGCGCCCCTGACCTGTTTGACAGGCGCGTATCATTGCAATTTTTTACAGCAAGGCCAATTCTTGTTTTCATCAAGAGTACCTCTATAGGGTTACAGTTGGAAGGCGCCCGAACACCCAAAGAGTAATTTTTCTGCACCTGTATGACAGGTGCATATCATTGCACTTTTTTACAGCAAGGACAATTTTTGCTTTCATCAAGAGTACCTCTATAGGGTTACGTTGGGAAGGCACCACCGACACCCAAAGACCAATTTTTCTGCACCTGTTTGACAAGTGCATATCATTGCAATTTTTACAGAAAGGCCAATTCTTGCTTTCATCAAGACTACCTCTATAGAGTTACGGTGGGAAGGCGTCACGACACCCAAAGACCAGTTTTTACACACCCGTTACTTCTATCCAAGGTCAAAGTGACACCAGAATGTATCCAAAAAATCTCTAATCTTGTTCCCAGTGCACTACATTGTGGCCTCATCATACACACTGGCTCCCCAGCTGTTGCTGAGAAATATAAAGGCAGCTTGCAGGGAAAATGTCATTTTTTTTGGCTTTATAAATGCAATTATTGCTGCAGCTGATTCTAGACATGGTACTGATCTGCCACTTTACAGGTAGACTAAGGGAAACCTTCCAGGCAATATACTGTATAGGAATGAATTTTTCATTTTTATGCTTTCACTTTAAAAATCAAAAAATCACTGCTCATTTAAAAATGACGTTTTTCACAAAATATTTTTTTTATTGATACATGTCCCCAGGGCAGGACCCGGATCCCTATAACCATTGTATGCCCAATTACTTGCATATAAGCCTTCAAAATGGGCACTTTTGATTTTTGACGTTCGGGTCCCATTGACTTTAATAGGATTAGATATTCGGGTCCGAACTTTCGCGGTGTTTGAAAGTTCTGGTGCGAACTGAGCAGGAGTCCATTCGGCCCATCCCTACTTGAAAGTCTTTGGTACCTAAAGACAGATCACAACCTGTGGGATCACTTTACTCTATCATAAAACTGAATACTCAATCATCGGATAAACTAGAAGTTGTAACAGCTAACAACTGACCCAATGAAGGATCTTCTAACAGCAAATTATATACATCCTCAGGTGAAGTCATATTATTTTGTGACGAGCCAGTAACAAGTTAGTGGCCCACCCAGTAGTGTCAGGAGGTGGATCAAGGTCATCCTTTACTAAAGGTTCAATAAAGGAGGCAAGTGCTTGACTGGGACGTAGAGCAGTAGGTATAAGTTCATCAGAATTTTCTCCAAGTGCATCATGCGTCAGTCTTTTTGGAGGGCATATCCTCTGTCCCAACCTAGAGTAGATGTTTTCCAGTGGCTCTGGTCCCTGTTTGGTTCCCCAGAAACTGCATTCAAATTCAGGTTCAAACTTTACTTCAGGCTCTGGTTCTGGTTCAGGGACCGTCTCTCTCTCTCTGCGAGGTTAGTAGGAGGAATGGGAGCCTCCATTACACTCGGCACTTCATGGGGTTCCACCTTGACCTCCTCATCTCCCCTTGGTGGGTGAGGATCTAATGTTTTAATTTCAGGCAAAGGGAGATATGTCTTTCTCCTAAAGAGTGTTCTTTTATGGTATTCTTCCTCAGTACCAGGGACAGTGGAATCATCTTCCAAAGGAGAAACCCACAACCAATCAAGGGTTAATTTTTCATCGTCACTCTCCTCTTCAGGGATTGTGGGTGGGCAAGTTTTCTGGGCCCTAGGCCTCAGCGTCAGGAGCTGATAAGTCTCTAAGCAAGGTGGTGAGGGTACTCCAACAGCCGCTGATATGGACAGCAAATGGTTTCGATGCCAAGTCTTGAGAGGGCTGGTCTTTCCTTCAGGTGGAATCTGGTACACAGGGAGCCCAGGTAGTCGTTTACAGACAATGTAGGGTTTGGAATTAATCAGCCAACATATACTTCCCTGGCACCCCTAGATTGCGCTACAACACTCGATCTCCAGGTTGTAAATCCTGAATCCTCACTCTGAGATCACAGTTTTTGTTGTTCCTTTGTTCTCTGATGGTAGAGGCATCCTTGGCTTTCTAATAAGCCACTTTTAGATTCTTCCAAAGTCTGTCAATATACCCCCTATAAGAGGCTTGGGAGGTGTGATCTAGTGATGTTCCAAAAGCCAGATCCAGAGGTAGACAAGCTTCTCTCCCGAACATTAACCTGTAGGGGGAGTATCCAGTAGAATGATTTGAGGTGCTTTTATAAGCATGAACTACTGCAGCGATATGAGCCCCCCAATGCTGTTTCTTCTCTAATGGGAGGGTTCCCAACATCTATCTGGGCCTAAGTGACCATGATCATCATGAAGAGCGGTCAACACAGATAGACAATGTTTTTTAGGGAGGAACAGTTGACTACCACCTCCTGGTTCCTCAGAGGGACCTCTTGGATATATGACCCCATCTTCCAACTTCATTCGCTCCCACTCTCTATGGATTACTTTGCCCCCCTCGATGGGGCTATTCACCAGTATCTGAGGGTCTTGGGCAGATAGTGATTTCCTTATCAGACTCCCCAATGGATCTTCCCATTGATCCCACCGCATATCCTCTTTTGTCAGCTGAGGCAATTCTTGGCTGTGTACTTGGGTCAAATCACAGTAATACTTCGGTACTCCCGCGGGGGGTGACTCCCACGGCTTCAGTTCCTATGGCTCCTCTGTGTTTATACTCTACTCCTTGACACACGGCCTTTACTCCTTCGAGAGGTAAATTGACCCAACTCTTCTGCCCAGCCTTGATAGAGTGAGGCCTTCGGGAAAGAGTGTCAGCGTCTCTGTTTTCCACACACGGTTGGTATTTCAAGGTCTGCTGAAACTCAGAAAGAGCTGCCAGCCACCTATGCCCAGCGGTGTCCAACTTTGCAGTGGACAGTAGGTAAGTCAATGGGTTGCTGTCAGTCTTTACCACAAAGGAGGTAGCCCTGTACAGATAGTCGTGTAGCTTATCTACCACAGCCCACTTGACGGCCAAGAACTCCAATTTATGCACAGGATAGTTCCTCTCAGGGGAGGTGAGGCTGTGACTCACATAGGCCACTGGGCGGAATTTCCCCTTTGACTTATGGTACAATACCCCGCCAAGGCCATCTCTGCTGGCATCCACCTGTAATTTATATGGTTTAGATGGATCAGCGTGGGCCAACACCCGTGCTTCAACCAGGCTCTCCTTCAGTCGTTCAAAAGACCTTTCACACTTTGCTGCCCATTGTTCCTGGATAGACTCCCGAGGCTTCCTGGGGCCTCCTCTCAGGGTTTTCTGCTGGTCCCCCTCCATTTGCTTCTGTAACAGCTCGTTCAATGGCCGGGAAATCTGTGAAAAGTTCTTCACAAATCTTCTATAGTATGAGCATAAACACAAAAATGACCTCAACTCTGTGATGGTATTTGGGCGAGGCCAGGAAGTGACAGCCTCCAACTTTTCAGGGTCAGTTGCTTTTCCCTCAGCTGACACCACATGCCCTAGGTACATGACTGAGGTCTGAAAGAACTGGCACTTCTCTAAAGACAGCTTCAACCCCTTGGCGTGTAGTCGCTGGAAAACTTTCTCCAACCAAGCTTCATGCTCCTCCAACGTTCTGCTGAACACAATGATATCATCGAGATAAACTAGCACTTCTACCAAGTTCATATCACCCACTGTGTTCTCCATCAGTCCCTGGAAAGTAGCAGGAGTCCCTGTTAATCCCTGTGGCATTTGGTCAAACTCGAAAAACCCTAGAGGGCTGATGAAGGCCGTCTTTCATCAGTCATCTGAATGCATGGGGATCTGGTAATATCCACTCTTTAAATCCAGTACACTGAACCATTTGGCCCCTGTTAAGCATTGTAAGGGGTTGTGTACTGATCTGTGATAGTTCTTCAGTCCAAAAAATCCCAAAAAAACATCCAAAATTTTTTTTTTTTGGTTTTCTGTGCCTTCTTTTTTCATTGTTAGTCCCGTAAACCACCTGAATCCAGTCTCTGCTACCTAGCAGGTAGACATCCAACTTGGAACGTATTTTGTTCTATTTACCGCTTCCTGTTTGGCGCCCACCTATGCCCCCTCTGATACAGTTGCTATACCTATGTTTTCCTTTATTGGAATTACTTTGCATGATATGTATACGTCTTTGGATGTTCTGACCATTGTGTGATGGCTAACTTAGATGTTGCTGTCTACTCTTTACCTATTATGACATGTCCTTTTTATTTTCTATCGTTGAAAACATATTGTGACTATACTTACTCCTATCCTATTCTCCTGACGAAGGTGTTTAACCAGAAATGCTTCAGTTATCGGGGATCACTATTTACCGGAGAGCATTATTACATTGTCACACTGTTCATGTAAATTGTTGTTTTGTCTTTTTTTGTATGTATATTTTTTCTGTATCAACTCTTTTTGATGGTTTTTAATCATCAATCATTTGTTTGATCGAATATGTTTTTTATGTATATTCAATAAAATGGACTTTTTTGTACTATCCAAGTGTATGTTGCCTTTAAAAAAGGGCGATCTCTCTTTTTCCAAAATGTATCTGTCGTATGTGCACTTCTGGGTCCCTATGCCCTAAATCTCTAATTCCTCGAGCTTGCACAAAGGGATACGCTTCAAGTACTTGTGGTAAAAGTCCTGATACAGCAACGTCTTCTGAGCTCCAGTATCCAGTAGGGCTTGTGTATAGATGCCCTCTACTTGTACCGAGACTAGGGGGCCCCACTAAGTTCTTTGGTAGGTTTCTCACAGGTGGCTCTATAGGTTGTACCCTAACCAGCCTCCTTGGAGGCGGTGGAGTTGGTCTACCTATTTGTTCCGTAAGGTGTGCATTGATTTCCTGCCAGTGCTGTTTCTTGGCCTAGGCTCCCCTCCCGCACGAGAGAAGGCCTCCCAGACCCGTCTTTCCAAGTTCCGGCTCCTGCGGCTGCATCCTGCACAAATACAGCGGCCGGCTTGCTATAGTGGGGCAGGTGTAAATAATATTATGGGCAGTAAGTATGCTGTGCTTGGCCGAGAGGGGGCGGGGGGTGCAATCTGACTGGTAGAGGCGGAGCCTTATGCTCCGCCTACCCTCCTCCACACAGCTTTCTACTCTGCATCGTCTCCCTGGTCCGGAGTGGGGTCTATCGAGGAGGAGGCGAAGAATATCATTATCACTTCCCTAATTATCACTGGAAGGGCCGGGATGGCCCAGAATCAAGGAGGAGATCCAGAGACGGCTCATCTCACTGCAGGCAGTACAATGCTGAGCTCTCAGGATACCCCCCTGATCGGGTAAATGTATATCCATCCTCCCCCATACATAGAAAGCTCTCCAAGTAGTCATTGTTCCCCTATATACTAACCCCCCCCACACACACACACACATATATTTGAAGCTCTCATATACACTCGCCCCCTCCGTGCAGTCATACATTACATTCCCCCCTCCATGCAGTCATACATTACCTACCCCCTCCATGTAGTCATACATTACCTCCCCCCTCCATGCAGTCATACATTACCTCCCCCCTTCCATGCAGTCATACATTACCCCCTATGCAGTCATACATTACCCCTCCCCCCCTCCATGCTGTCATAGATTGCTCTCTGATTCCTCTCACTCCTTGTGGTGACAAATCCCTCACGGCTCCTGACTGCAAAACTTTTGTAATGTGTGCCAAGCAGCCAATCACATATAAGTGTTCAATATGGAAATCAATATACAGATCTTGTTGCAATAAAGTGATCGTTGCTGAAAACTCCGTAAACAGTCCTCATTCAGTGAAAGTTCATGTACTGCAAAGTTTGCATTGATTATAGCATGCATGGAGCACTTTGCACATGCTGAATTCAATGCAAACTTTGCAGTACATGAACTTTCACTGAATGAGGACTGTTTACCGAGTTTGCATTGATTTCAGCATGTGCAAAGTTCTTCATGAATGCTGAAATCAATGCAAACTCATTAAAGAGGAGGTCCAGCCCCTCCCATGAAAAAATTTAAAGTCAGCAGCTACAAATACTGTAGTTGCTGACTTTTATTATTAGGACACTTAGTCTTGGCACCCAGCTGATTTTTGGATCAGTTCTCGTGTGCTGCCGCCACCGTACATGTTAAGGGAAACCGGCAGTGAAACTTCACAGTTGGTTCCCTACTGCACATGTGCAAAGCAAGCTGCGCTTTCTGATTGGCCTGGCGGTGGAGGAAGGAGGAGGAGGGCCGAACTTCCAAGGGATGGCACGGTCTCCTGGAAGTGGGGAAGGGTACCTGTCAAAACAGGTACCCGGTCCCCCCCTCCCCCTGAAAGGTGCCAAATGTGGCACCGGAGGGGGGAGGAAGCAGATAAGCAGAGCTTCCATGTTTAGTTATAACGACATCCCCAGTATGAAAGGGGTTAAAGCCATTTAAGACATTCCTTTCCGAACACAAAGGCAGCTACCGGACACTTCAATCAGCCGAGCAAGAAACCTATACGAATAATTCTTCCCCAAGTATGAGACGAGGCTCTGTCTTGAGGTTCAAACAGGACTCAATCTTTATTTTGAGATCTCACACAAATATATACAGCAGGATGAAAATACAACCTGTAAGCAGACACCTAATTAACATGAGCTAATTATCTAATCCTTTAGACAGCCTAGGTGACTCAGAGACTTGACCTTTAGGCAGACTTCATGTCTCCTAGCTCACCGACTATATAATACACATTATCATACATCTCAATACAATTGTAGGGTTAATTAGCACACTGGATGAAAAGTCTTTAGGAGCTGTGACAAGTCATACTAGACTAATTTACATTACAGCAGACACAGACAGAGACAGGTGGCTGGAATTGACATCAGCATCTCCTCACAGTATGTGTCCCAACAGTATGAATCGGTCACTATTTGTAATATGGCAAATACAGGGTCCCCAGAGTCTGTGTCTCTTGGGGGATATGGACCCGAATCTAAAGTAACGCCACCTCAAGGGTCCCCAGGCATACAGCTCACAAAGAGCACCATTCCCCCAAATGCCAGGGCCCATAATCGGTCGGCAAGAGGCTAGTATTCAGTCCCCTCCTAAAGCCTCTGTCCCAGGTAGGTCTGTCACAGGGTGGAACTCCGATTTAAACAGTTCACATTCAGTGAAAACTCATGAACTGCAAAGTGCTCCATGCGATAATCAATACATAATTCATATACACTAATAAGCTGTGATATTATGAAACTGATGAGGCTGCACTGAAAAGTCAGCACTAATATGTTACACTGATGGGCACTGATAAGCTGCACTGGTGGCCCAGATGAGGCTGCACTGATGGCCACTGATAAGCTGCACCATTGGGCTGGGCACTGATGAGGCAGCGCTGCACTGATGGGCACTGACACCCACTAATGAGGCGGCATTCTTAAGCTGCACTGATGGCCACTGATGAGGCCACACTGATGAGGCAGCACTCTTAAGCTGCATTGATATAAGGCACTGAAGGGGTATGGTTTACAGATGACAGGGTGGGTCTTAAACAGTAAGGGGTGTGGCCTTGACAGGAAGGGGTGTGTCTGATTTAAATTAGGGGGTGCCCGCATTTAGTCAGGACTAGGGCAGCACAAAACCTAAATACACCACTGTTTCCTGCCTCTGTCTTCCCTTCTCTGAGGACCTTGTTTCTTTTGCTCGTTTAGGTAAAGAAGGAGTAAAGGTAACAGGTAACTTGCGTCCTTTCTTTTTCTTGTCTCTTTTCTTGGCTTTGGAGTGCAGTTTCCCCTTGGGACTCTCAACTAGCTCCTTTACTGAGTTCCCCTGAAATTTCCCGCCGACTTTGGGAAAAGTAATTTTTGTAATGCTCCCAGGACTTTTGTGAGTAATTTAGGGATGGTGCTAGACTTGTGGCACTCAGCTAAGATGTGTCCAACCTCTCCGCACCCATAACATCTCTTCTCTCGCCCCTGGTACGGTTTTTGCTCACCATGACGAGTCCCTTGTTCCTGGACCTTCGCTTGGGTCTCCATCACCCGCATCAGAGCATGATACATTTGGGTTTGGGCCTGGGTTTGGGTTCAGACATCTTTGCACCACCTTAAAACAATGTAAAAAAACTCTGTGCGTTTATGTTCAGATTATGTTTACTAGAACAGTCCAAAGAAAATATTGTCCCAAAAGAAGAGGTAATAGATCTGCTGAGTTTTGGGCAAACAGCGCCAACTCAGCAAAGGAATTCCTCCGAATAACACAAACCAAATATTTTCAGGTAAAACAGTCTAATATATACACATGTACAGTGGAGTTCTGCTTGCACCTGAAAGGATAAACAAAGTTAGATGGTTATACTGACAAAATTTAAAGGGGAAACCTCGGCCAGCCTATAAACCTTTAACCCTAATGAGAGTTCAGACTTAATGGCAATGGAATAAGGTCCTTGGTAACCAGGGCTTTTTTTCTCAAACAATAGGTACTGGAACTCAAACACGACCCCCCAAAACCCCTCCCCCACACACACCCTCCAAATCACATCAAATAGTGGGTGTGGCCATAATTCACAAACAGTAGAAGGGTCTTAAAGGGGCATTAAATATCAGGATTGCATTACATACAGAGTGCAGAGTTCATGGGGGTTACACACAGAGTGCAGAGCTCTCACTTGTAAACACAGAAACCAGACTTCTGTGTTTACAAGTGATTGTGGTGAGCAGGCACCAAAGGGTCTGAGCCAGAGGTGGTGGAATTGAGTTCCACCAAGTGCCACCTTAAAAAAAGCCCTGTTGGTAACAATAATGACAGCAATGTCCCTGTTGCAGATCTGATGGTCTTCACCTGACATGTAGAAGCTCATTAATTGTATCCAACAGGGTGTAATAACAAGCAATACGATTTGTTGAAATGGTAGTAGCTAAAGGCGTCTATGCACAGTGTTCAAGATAAGCTCAGTAACGTATTCCCAACGTAAAGATGTCTGTGCAAAGTGCCCCAGTGAATCCGTAAGAAAAGGCTTTGTAAAGGTGGGTGATAGCCCTCTCACCAATGATGAGGCCGATTTAATGCCTTCCGGACAGCAGCCCCTGTAACGACACAGGTGCAGTGGATCCGCCGTTTCAATCTCCTGATGCGAAGCTTAGAGCACAGGTTGGCAGGCGACCGAAGTAGTGCTGGATAGATGTCCGACGAAACAGCAAGCAGTGATGGTGTCAATGGCTGGGCTCAGCCCTTCCTTCTCAAAACTGGCCGCTTAGCTGTTGGCTAATTGCCAGCTCCTATCTCTCCACAGTGACTCACCTGTTGATGATATCCTGCTTGTCAGTCCTGCCTACTTAAGTTATCCAGTCCAGATGATCTCTGCCTTCGCCTTGGTCACATCTCTAGAGACACACCCCTGTGTTCCTGTTAAAGACTTGCTTGGCTGACATTCCTTCTGGCTCCAGATCCTGCTTGCTGTTCTACTACGCTCATCTCTGGCTCCCTGACGTTTTGGCTTGTCTGACTATCCGTTCCGGTTCCTGAACTCCGGCTATGTTTTGACTATGTTTACCTTTTTTTATCATTATTAAACAAGTGTGATTTAACTGTACTTCTGTCTCATTCTGATTCATGGTTTCTGACAGTAGGTGAAGGCCATGAATTCAGAAGATGCAGTCAATCCACTTGTTGGTAATATTTTTTCCAGATTGGATGAGCAGGATTACCACATGGATCAGTTTGCCATGGCGTTACAAACACTCCTGAGTCGCACAGCTCACCTGGAATCTCCCACTGTGGCTGCTCCGGTACAACCTGTGTTGCAGGCCATCCCTGCTGCTGCTCCAGTCTCTGTGCAGGCACCCGCCTCGAGTATTACCTCTATAAGAGGTATGTCTGGTTCCTCTCCGCTTCCCCAGTGATTTGGGGGCGATCCAGTTCAATGCAGAGGGTTTCTCAACCAGGTTGAGACATACTTTGGGATGCTGCCCCAGGCGTTTCCCATGGACAGAATCAAGGTAGGTTTCATAATATCTTTGCTTTCTGAGAGAGCCTTGGCCTGGGCAAACCCTATATGGGAGACGCAAAAACCTGTTGTCTTGAGTTACCCTGAGTTTGTGACTTCTTTTAAAAGGGTATTTGACGTTCCTGCATGCTCCGCTTCTGCTGCCAAGTGCCTCGTGTCCATCAAACAGAGTACGAGAACTGTTGCCGATTACGCCATTGAATTCCGTACTCTGGCAGCAGAGGTTGCTTGGAACAATAAGGCCCTTGTGGCTGATTTTTCCTCATGGTCTCTCAGATACCATCAAGGATGAGATAGCAGCCCAAGATATACCCACTGTGCTGGAGAGTAGGGATGAGCTTCGTGTTCGAGTCGAACGCATGTTGTTCACCGAATTACGAACGTTATGGGCCCTTCGCGCCAAATTCGAGTGGCACGTCACGGCCCATAATTCACTGCAACATCGCAGTGCATTGCTGGCTGATAATTGGCAAAGTATGCACTATGACCCACATGCTTGGCCAATCACAGTGCCGTGTGTACAGAGAGCCATAATTGGCCAAAGCCAGGGAGGCTTTGGCCAATTATGGCTCAGGGGGTTTAGTACATGCCCCACACTATATAAGGCCGCCTGCACGCCGGCCCTGTGTAGTGTGTTGCGATGGAGAGAGATAGATAGACAGAAAGACAGTGTCATTTGATTTAAATTACATAGAGTAGGCAGGCTGAGTCAGTTAGCTCCACTTGCAGTGTATTGTGTATATATATGCATCCCAGGTGTCGTGTATATATATATATATATATATATATATATATATATATATATATATATATATATATATATACACTGTATTCAGTTTAGCTAGATCCGTTTCTGTTATTCTCTTCCTAATATACCGACAGGCAGGCAGGTGTTTTTACAGTATTTCCAGTTAGTGTACTATGTACCCTGCACAGTTGCACCTACAGTATAGCTACCTGAAGCCAGGTGCTTGTGTGCTTCTTCTGATACTATTAATAGCACAGGCAGGCTCTTGAAGTATTTCCAGTTAGTGTACTGTGTAACCCTGCACAGTTGCACCTACAGTATAGCTACCTGAAGCCAGGTGCTTGTGTGCTTCTTCTGATACTATTAATAGCACAGGCAGACTCTTGAAGTATTTCCAGTTAGTGTACTGTGTAACCCTGCACAGTTGCACCTACAGTATAGCTACCTGAAGTCAGGTGCTTCTGTGCTTCTTCTGATAATATTAACAGCACAGGCAGGCTCTTGAAGTATTTCCAGTTACTGTACTGTGTTACCCTGCACAGTTGCACCTACAGTATAGCTACCTAAAGTCAGGTGCTTGTGTGCTTCTTATGATACTATTAACAGCACAGACAGGCTCTTGAAGTATTTCCAGTTAGTGTACTGTGTAACCCTACACAGTTGCACCTACAGTATAGCTACCTGAAGCCAGGTGCTTGTGTGCTTCTTCTGATACTATTAATAGCACAGGCAGGCTCTTGAAGTATTTCCAGTTACTGTACTGTGTAACCCTGCACAGTTGCACCTACAGTATAGCTACCTAAAGTCAGGTGCTTGTGTGCTTCTTATGATACTATTAACAGCACAGGCAGGCTCTTGAAGTATTTCCAGTTAGTGTACTGTGTAACCCTACACAGTTGCACCTACAGTATAGCTACCTGAAGCCAGGTGCTTGTGTGCTTCTTCTGATACTATTAATAGCACAGGCAGGCTCTTGAAGTATTTCCAGTTAGTGTACTGTGTAACCCTGCACAGTTGCACCTACAGTATAGCTACCTGAAGCCAGGTGCTTGTGTGCTTCTTCTGATACTATTAACAGCACAGGCAGGCTCTTGAAGTATTTCCAGTTAGTGTACTGTGTAACCCTGCACAGTTGCACCTACAGAATAGCTACCTGAAGCCAGGTGCTTGTGTGCTTCTTCTGATACTATTAATAGCACAGGCAGGCTCTTGAAGTATTTCCAGTTAGTGTACTGTGTAACCCTGCACAGTTGCACCTATAGTATAGCTACCTGAAGCCAGGTGCTTGTGTGCTTCTTCTGATACTATTAATAGCACAGGCAGGCTCTTGAAGTATTTCCAGTTAGTGTACTGTGTAACTCTGCACAGTTGCACCTACAGTATAGCTACCTGAAGCCAGGTACTTGTGTGTTTTTTCTGATACTATTAGCACAGGCAGGCTCTTGAAGTATTTCCTGTTAGTGTACTGTGTAACCCTGCACAGTTGCACCTACAGTATAGCTACCTGAAGCCAGGTGCTTGTGTGCTTCTTCTGATACTATTAATAGCACAGGCAGGCTCTTGAAGTATTTCCAGTTAGTGTACTGTGTAACCCTGCACAGTTGCACCTTCAGTATAGCTACCTGAAGACAAGTGCAGGTGTTCTCATACTAATAATACTACAGGCAGGCAGTTGATTCTGCTAGCTGCAGTATAATCGGTATATGTTTGCATCCCAGTTTTGTGCAGCTACATCTCACTGCAGGCCAATAGTATGTCTGGAAGGCCAACAAGGAGAGGCAGACAGTCACAAGCCAATAAAAGGGGGCAAGCAGGCTCTGTGTCTAGAGGCAACAGTGCTGGTCGTGGACACGGTGCATCCTCATCAGCACATGGCCGTGGGACATGCTTGGCCTTTTTTTCGGCAGCTGGCCACGTTGAGCCGCAACATGCAGAAGACTTGGTCGAGTGGATGACCAAGCCGTCCTCATCCTCCTCATCCTCTCTCACCCAGGCTTAGGGTACTTTGGCAAAGCAGCTGCCAACGCGGCCTCTTCCCTCGGCTCAATCGCATCAGTCACTCCTTCCCTAGCCCCGCCATGTCCTCCTGAGGAGTCCCCCGAACTGTTTGACCACAGTGTTGGGTACATGCTCCAGGAGGATGGCCAGCGTTTTGAAGGCTCCGATGATGGTACTCAGTTAGAGGAAGGCAGTAACGTGAGCCCAGACAGAGGGGGTGCCCAAGAAAGACAGCAATCTGGCAGTCATGTTGCCCCTGCTGCAGCATAATGCCAGGTTTGCTCCAGTGATGAGGAGGGAGGGGATGATGAGATCACTGACTCCACGTGGGTGCCTGATAGGAGAGAGGAGGAGGAGGCACATCACCAACGAGGCAGGATGCCCTCCAGGGGCCAGCTTAAGGGCAGCACACTGACTGCATCACACCGCAGAGCTCCGCATGTGCAGGGCGCTGCTGTCTCTGCACGTTATTCCAAAAGTTCTTTGGTGTGGGCCTTTTTTGAGACAAGTGCATCAGATCCCACCGCTGCTATTTGCAACACATGTCTCAAGCGTATCTCGCGTGGCCAAAACTCCATCTCCCGCTTGGGCACCACATGCTTGACCAGACATATGTTGACCTGCCATGCAGTTCATTGGCATGCATACCTAAAACGTACCTTTCAAACATCCAACTTACAAACGACTCCTACTTGCAAACGGAAGGAGACAACAGGAAGTGAGATGAAATCTACCCCTAGGCAGGGAAATTCTCTCCTGTGAGAGTTAATATGGGAAAAGCGTTTCTCCTCTCCACTGATGCTTTATCACCAATCCTTGTTTCACTAAAAACCCCAAATTGTCAAAAAAGATTTGTCATTGGGACAGAAAGTGAGGTGAAATCTTCTGAAGAGGTGTACAGACAGCAAAACAAATGTCACGGGGGTGATAATTCTTCCCTATGTTTTCCAAAAAGCTTAAAATAGGTTTTTTGGCTGGAGCTACACTTTAAAAGTGTACCAGTTCAAAATTACAAACAGATTCTACTTAACAAATAACCTACAGTTCCTGTCTTGTTTGCACCGCCTGTATACTGCTGTTCAGAGTATATAGGGCCTGGGGGACCCACGCCGTTCCTTTTTTAATTTGGGTGCAGGGTTCCCCTTAATATCCATACAAGACCCAAAGGGCCTGGTAATGGACTGGGGGGTGGGAGGTACCCATGTCGTTTGTCTCACTGATTTTCATCCATATTGCCTTGTCTACATTACATTAAAGCCGCAAGCAGTTTTAAATGACTTTTATTCCTTTAAAAATATCATTTTGTGCAGGGACTGTTCTAAGCACGAGAAACACACGCCACTTTACAGGCATACTATAGACACCCCCCAGGTACGATATTTAAAGGAATATTTCACTTTTTTTTTTTTTAAACTTTTGTTTGCATTGATACATGTCCCCAGGACCCGGGTCCCCAAACCCTTTTTAGGACAATACCATGCAAATTAGCCTTTAAAATTAGCACTTTTGATTTTGAACGTTCGAGTCAATGGGGTTCTAACGTTCGTGCAAAGTTTTGGTCCATACGCAAGTTCTGGTGCGAACCGAACCAGGGGGTGTTCGGCTCATCCCTACTGGAGAGGTTGTTCATGTTTGCCATCCTCATTGACTACAGAGAAAGAATCCCTTTTAACGAGCGCTTGCGGAAGCCGCCTGTACATTTGTCTCCGAAGTTTGCAGTCCCACCCTTGCCTCCCTCACCTCCCATGCCCCTGGTACCAAGTCGGTCTGTGAAGATAAACCCATGCACTTGGGCTTCACACATCTCTCTGTGGATAAGAGAACCCTTAGGAGGAGGGAGAGATTGTGCCTTTATTGTAGCCAGGCAGGTCACTTTTTGAAGTCTTGTCCTACCCGTCCAGGGAACGCCCGAACCTTGAGATCCTGTCACGGATCATTCCCAGTTATCCAGAAGGATAAGCCCTTGGTTTTAGTTACCCTTTCTTGGGCTGAGTCATCCGTCGAGATACAGGCTCTAATCAACTCTGGGGCTGCAAGCCTGTTCAATGATGCTGCTTTTGTATTGAAGCACTCAATTCCGCTGCAGCTGCGTGACACTTCACTTGCCATTGAGGCTTTTGACGGAAGACCTCTACAGCCTGCCCATGTGACTCATGAGACTGTTCCATTGTCCATGGCCGTAGGGGCTCTTCACCATGAGATAATCCAATTCCAAGTTATCTCCTCACCTAAGTTTCCGCTGGTTATTGGTTATCCCTGGTTACAGAGGCACAACCCATCTTTTGATTTGCCCCGTGCTGAGGTTCTCTCCTGGTCCCCACAATGCAGTAAGACATGTTTCCAGAAGGTAGCCAAGGTCCTGTGCACCTCTTCACTCTCCTCCCTGCCAGAGGAGTACTGTGATTTCAGCGATGTCTTTGACAAAGGTCAAGCCGGTAGTTTGCCTCCACACCGGTCGTATGATTGCGCAATTGACCTTCAACCTGGTGCCATACCCCCTTGTGACAGGGTTTACCCTTTGTCAGTCTTGGAGGATAAGGCCACGGAGGAGTATAATGCAGACGCACTTTCGAGGTTTCATGCGCAAATCCTCGTCTCCTGCTGGTGCTGGTTTCTTCTTTGTGAAGAGAAAGATTGGTGAACTGAGACCTTGTATTGATTATAGGGGTTTCAATTGTTTCACGATTAAGAATGCCTATCCTATTCCATTGATTACAGAGTTATTTGACCGCCTCAAGGGAGCAATGTTTTTCACAAAGCTTGATTTGAGAAGGGCATACAATCTCGTGAGGATTAAAGAGGGCGACGAGTGGAAAACTGCATTTAATACCAGGACAGGCCATTATGAGTACCTCGTAATGCCTTTTGGCCTTTGTAAAGCCCCGGCAGTTTTCCAGGAATTTATTAACAATGTCCTCCGAGATTTGTTGCATTTATGTGTGGTGGTTTATCTTGACGATATCCTCATATTTTCCAAGTCCCTGGAGACCCACCACACAGATGTCTGTCATGTGCTTCTGAAACTAAGAGAGAACAATCTCTATTGTAAATTGGAGAAGTGCGAATTCCATCGTGAACAGGTTAAATTCCTGGGTTATGTCATTTCCACTGCTGGTTTTTTGATGGACCCAGAGAAACTTTCAGCAGTCCTACAGTGGCCCCGACCCGTGGGTTTACATCCTCTGCAGCGTTTTCTTGGCTTTGCCAACTATTATCGGAAGTTTATTTGTAACTTCTCGTCTCTGGTCAAGCCCCTGACTGAAATGACTAGAAAGGACGGTAACCCACAGACTTGGTCTCCGGAGTCCATTAAGGCCTTTGAGAGTCTTAAGGCTGCCTTTGTTTCTGCTCCTGTGTTGGCACATCCTGATCCTACATTACCTTTTAGCCTTGAGGCTGATGCTTCTGAGACTGGAGTTGGCGCCCTTCTGTCTCAACGTCCTACCTCTGAGAGCACTATGCATCCTTGTGGCTACTTTTCCAAGAAATTGTCACCTGCAAAGTGTAATTACGAGATTGGTGACAGAGAGCTGTTGGCGATCATTTTAGGCCTGAAAGAATGGAGACATCTCCTCGAAGGTACCACTGTGGCAGTTCTCATTCTTACTGACCATAAGAATCTCACATTCTTGTCTGAGGCTAAACACCTCTCTCCCAGAAGGGCGCAATGGGCTCTTTTCTTGTCTAGTTTTAATTACATTGTCTCATTCTTACCAAGAATGTAAGGGCTGACGCTTTGTCACCGACAATTTTCCTCCACTTCCAAGATGGAGTCGCTTCCTGTTCCTGTGATTCCTCCTGATCGTATTCTGGCTACGGTTTGCACCAGTCTCACTTCTCCTTTGGGTGACAACATTCTTGCTGCTCAGGTCCATCCTCCTCCTGAGAAACCTTTTGACTGCTGCTTTGTCCCAGAGAGTCTTCATACTGCCGTGCTCCAGACTTACCATTCTCCAAAGGCTGTTGGCCATTCTGGGGAGAATCAACTCTTTTGGGCCATTTCCCAACAATTCTGGTGGCCTAGTCTACGTGCTGATGTAACCGCCTTCGTAGCTGCCTGTTCCATGTGTGCTCAGAGTAAGACTCCACGACACCTTCCAGTGGGCCTCCTACAACCCATACCCAATGGAGAGAGGCCCTGGACCCACCTGTCTATGGATTTCATTGTGGAGTTACCCAACTCCCAGTGCAACACAGTTATCCTGATGATGGTTGACCAATTCTCGAAAATGTCCCATTGTATTCCACTTAAGATGTTGCCCACTTCTAAGGAACCAGCTTCCATTTTTGCCCGGGAGATCTTTTGCTTACACAGGCTACCCAATTAATTGTCTTGGACAGGGGAATCAGTTTGCGTCCCGGTTCTGGTGAGCCTTTTGTGCACAGTTGGGAATTCAGCTTGCTTTCTCCTCTGTGTATCACTCGCAGTCTAATGGGGGCGCAGAATGAGCCAATCAGTCCTTGGAGCAATTCCTACATTGCTATGTTTCTGACCATCATAACAACTGGTCAGACCTCTTACCGTGGGCAGAGTTTGCTCACAATAGTGCCTTGAATTCTGCTTCCCGATTGTCCCCGTCTATGGCGAACTATGGTTTCCAACCTTCCATGTTGCCTGACTCATTTGTTCCGCAGAGTATTCCTGCATTAGAAGAGCATCTCTGTGGTCTTCGTTCCACTTGGGCACAAGTCCAGGAGGCTTTGGGACATGATAATAATAGGTACAGACTCCATGCTGACCGCAGACGCCTGCCTGTGCCTTCCTACCAGGTTGGAGACAGGGTCTGGCTGTCATCTTGCAACCTCCGACTTCGTGTTCCCTCTCTGAAGTTTGCACCTCGGTTTATTGGGCCTTTCCGTATTCTTCGCAGGATTAACCCAGTGGCTTATGCATTAGACCTTCCTTCTAATATGCGTATTTCGAATGTATTTCATGTCTCCTTATTAAAACCTTTGGTCTGCAACCGCTTTAACACCTCGGTGCCTCGTCCTCAATCTGTACAGGTTGAGAACCATGATGAGTATGAAGTACAGTCCATTGTTGACTCCTGTAGGTTCCATGGGCGCATACAGTACCTGGTGCATTGAAAAGGGTACGGTCCGGAGGAACGCTCTTGGGTCTCATCCTAGGACGTACATGCCCCTGTCCTCCTCCGTGATTTCCATAGACGTTTTCCCCTCAAGCCTGGTAGTCCTCCGAGGGGGAAGGGGCATTGAGGAGGGGGTACTGTCAGGGCTGGGCTCAGCCCTTCCTTCTCAAAGCTGGCCACTCAGCTGTCAGCTAATTGCCAGCTCCTATCTCTCCACAGTGACTCACCTGTTGATGATATCCTGATCGTCAGTCCTGCCTACTTAAGCTGTCCAGTCCAGATGATCTCTGCCTTCGCCTTGGTCACATCTCTAGAGACGCTCTCCTGTGTTCCTGTTAAAGACTTGCTTGGCTGACATTCCTTCTGGCTCCAGATCCTGCTTGCTGTTCTACTATGCTCATCTCTTGACTCCCTGACGTTTTGTCTTGTCTGACTATCCGTTCTGGTTCTTGTACTCCGGCTATGTTTTGACTACGATTACTCTGTTTACCTTTTTTTATTATTATTAAACAAGTGTGATTTAACAGTAATTTTGTCTTAGTCTGATTCATGGTTCTTGACAACTAGGCCCCTTTCATCTGGGTTGGAATGTTATATACTACGCGGTAGGCCGCGACCTCTCTCTCTCCATGCACAGAGAGGTCCGTCTTGTGTTAGGCCCAGGAGGAAAAGAGCGCAGGGCAGGGCTTTTTATATAGTTCCCCCCAGCAATCTCTCCGATGGTAGCAAAGATCCCTGGGATATGTAGTCCAGGTACAGAGTCATGGGCAGTAATTATCTATCTGAAGAACTACTAATCCCACGATCCCTTTAGCTTGGCTAACAAACATGATGTCAGTTGATAACACTGGGCACTAGAGGGACATGCGATGAATAGAAATACCGGAGGAACACTGTACTTTATAATTGTAGTCCACATTGCTACTCTAACATGTAATAAAATCGTGTGGGTGGAGTTACATTAGAGTTACATTTGAGTGACATTCTGTTTCACTCTGTTCACACGGCTCCAATAGGAGGAGAAGGGGGGGGGACTGGGCTGTCATTTAGAATCTGTATACACACCCACATGTGTGATGTCAATACCATGTGACCTGAAAAACTGAGCGTGTGCAGGTTGGCTATTGCCTGTTTGTCAGCTGGCCTTCCTCAGATAGACAGCGCAGCATACCTCCCAACTTTTTGAGATGGGAACGAGGGACACCTATCAGCAAAAGTATGCAGGGATAGGACACATCCCTTTCCACGCCCCCTTAAAGGAGAACTGTACAAAAAAAAAACAAGATTGGTTAAACCCACAAGTGCTTTTTTACTATATATATATATATATATATATATATATATATATATAAAATTCAATTTTTTTATTAATATCATGAATTTAAATGAATATGAATTTATTTTCTGCCATTATCGGCATCTTTTTTTCTATTTTCGGCTGATAATTTTCGGCGGCCATTATCGGCACCCTTTCTTCTATTGGCAAAACACAGATAATCCTATTTTCGGCCTATATATCAGTGCATCCTTAGCCTCCGGCAATCCTCTGAACAGCAGAGCTTATAATGGGAGAGAAAGAGGCAGCAGAAGGAGACAATCAGTTTTGCAGCAGTACTCATGTGCTAACAAGGAACAGTGAAAGTAGCAGGGAGACAAAGATGAGCTCATCAGTGTGCTGGTTCACCTTCACTGTCCAATCACAGCCTAGGGGAGGGACAAGACCTAGTTATATTACTTCACTGTAATAGAGAAAAGTCAGACTTGCTGTGCCAGAGCTGTGTAAATCTCAGGAATGAATTGACAGGAATACTATTTTTTTGACAGGTACAACAGCCCCCCCCCCCCCCCAGTTAACTGTATGTATTTCATCTGTATATTAAGCTGTTTTTCTGATGTTCAGCTTTAATTAATGACACTATAAGTGAATAGGAACAATCTCAGGATCAGCACACTGGCTGCATCACAACATGCAAAAATCATATTTATTTAAATACATTACATTAAAGTGTTACTAAAAAGTATAATCAGTCTGTATATGCAGTAAAGCATGCTTGCTTTACTCACTTTGGAACCTAAGGTGTTAATCCTGCTCATTGTGTGAAAAGGCTGTTTGATCCTGTCTTCTCTGATCTTCCCCTTCATCCATAGTCCATAGTCCCCAATCTATCTCCTGATAGTACAGAGCCTTGGAGACACTGTGCACATGCTTAATTTGGTGTGTATTGTTAGAGAGATTTTTTTTTTTTTTTGAGAGGGTGCATGTGATCAGCACAGGGCCAATCAGCACTGTTCAGACAGAGGGTCATGGGTCATGCAGCCTCATAGGACAGTCAGAGGAGAATGAAAACTCCTCATACAAGCTTTAACCAGACAGGTATTTAGCAGTTTATATTTACCCCCCCCCCCCCCCCCCATGTCTACAGCCTCCTTGGTACCTGCTTTATGTTGTGCTCATAATGTGATGGAGCGAAGCATGAAGGACAGCACACAACATTGAAAATTTGAGCTATGCTGAACTGGCACTAAACAGCACACCCCAAATGACAGAGTAGAGTTATGCATTCCCCGCTTCCCCTCACAGAATGCAGGGACAGGAGTGTGTAATGTACAGAATGCAGGGGACAGAGGTGTAATGCATAGAATGCAGGGGGCAGGAGTATGTAGAGAACAGAATGCAGGGATCAGGAGTATGTAATGCACAGAATGCAGGGGACAGGATTGTGTAATATATAGAATGTAGGGGACAGGGATGTAATGCACAGAATGCAGGGGGCAGGAGTATGTAATGCACAGAATGCAGGAGACAGGAGTATGTAATGCACAGAAAGAAGGTGACAGGAGTGTAATGCACAGAATGCAGGGGACAGGAGTGTGTAATGTACAGAAAGCAGGGGACATGAGTGTAATACACAGAATTCAGGGGACAGAAGTGTGTAATGCACAGAATGCAGGGGACAGGAGTGTAATGCACATAATTCATGGGACAGGAGTGTGTAATGTACAGAAAGCAGGGGACAGGAGTGTAATGCACAGAATGCAGGGGACAGGAGTGTGTAATGTACAGAATGCAGGGGACAGGAGTGCAATACACAGAATGCAGGGGACAGGAGTGTGTAATGCACAGAATGCAGGGGACAGGAGTGTAATGCACAGAATTCAGGGGACAGGAGTGTGTAATGCACAGAAAGCAGGGGATAGGAGTGTAATGCCGCATACACACGGTCGGAATTTCCAACAGCAAATGTTCGATGTGAGCTTGTTGTCGGAAATTCCCACCGTGTGTAGGCTCTATTGGACATAATTCCGACAACAAAAATTTGAGAGCTGGTTCTCAAATTTTCCGACAACAAAATCCATTGTCAGAAATTCCGATCATGTGTACACAATTCCGACGAACAAAATTCCACGCATGCTCGGAATCAAGCAAAAGAGCCGCACTGGCTATTGAACTTCCTTTTTTTCGGCTCGTCGTATATGTTGTACGTCACTGCGTTCTTGGCGTTCGGAATTTCTGACAACATTTGTGCGACCGTGTGTATGCAAGACAAGTTTGTGTCAACATCCGTCGGAAATAAATCCAGGATTTTGTTGTCGGAATGTCTGATTGTGTGTACGTGGCATTATACACAGAATGCAGGGGGCAGGAGTATGTAATGCACAGAATGCAGGGGATAGGAGTGTGTAAAATACAGAAAGCAGGGGACAGGAGTGTAATGCACAGAATGCAGGGGACAGGAGTATGTAATGCACAGAATGAAGGGGACAGGAGTGTGTAATGTACAGAAAGCAAGGGACAGGAGTGTAATGCTCAGAATGCAGGGGACAGAAGTGTGTAATGCACAGAATGCAGGGGACAGGAGTGTGTAATGCAAAGAAAGCAGGGGACAGTAGTGTAATGCACAGAAAGCAGGGGACAGGGGTGTAATGCACAGAATGCAGGGGACAAAAGTGTAATGCACAGAATGCAGGGGACAGGAGTGTAATGCACAGAATTCAGGGGACAGGAGTGTGTAATGCACAAAATGCAGGGGACAGGAGTGTGTAATATACAGAAAGCAGGGGACAGGAGTGTAATGCACAGAATGCAGGGGACAGGAGTATGGAATGCACAGAATGCTGGGGACAGGAGCGTGTAATGTACAGAAAGCAGGGGACAGGAGTGTAATGCACAGAATGCAGTGGACAGGAGTGTGTAATGTACAGAATGCGGGGGACAGGAGTGTGTAATGTACAGAATGCAGAGGACATGAGTGTAATGCACAGAATGCAGGGGACAGGAGTGTGTAATGCACAGAATGCAGGGAACAGGAGTGTGTAATGCAAAGAATGCAGGGGACAGGAGTGTAATGCACAGAATGCAGGGAACAGGAGTGTAATGCACAGAATGCAGGGGACAGAAGTGTAATGCACAGAATTCAGGGGACAGGAGTGTGTAATGCATAAAATGCAGGGGACAGGAGTGTAATGCACAGAATTCAGGGGAAAGGAGTGTGTAATATACAAAATTCAGGGGACAGGAGTGTGCAACACAGAGTGTAGTGGTAAGGAGAGTAAAAATACATCCCCCCTCACCTTTACCTTTTCAGCAAAAATCCCCACTCACGCACAAATTCTCTTTCCCTCTAATAACCCTCTCAGAATAAATCCTCTTCCACCCCTCAAATCCTCCCTCCCAGCACAACCCCCCATTCCAGTACAAGTCAAATCCTCTCCGACCCAATACCCTCTCTCCAAATCCCCCCAGCACAAATCCTCTTTTTCCCCAATCCTCCTTACCAGCACAACAAATCCCCCTCAGCAAAACAAATCCCCCCAATCCTTCTTCTAGCACGGATCTTCTTCCCAGTGTAAATCTTTTTCCCATTATTAGCACAAATTCTCTCCCCTAAATACTCCCTCCCAACACAAAGCCTCATCCTAGCAAAAAAAAAACACCACCCCCAATCCCCTTCCAGCACAAATCCTCCCCCCCCAAAAAAAATCCAACATGCCAGCACAAGTCTGTTGCACAGTTCTGTCATAAATCCTCCCACCCAAATCCCCCTGCCCAGTACAAAACCTCCCCCTAAACACAAATCCCCCCCCTTCTAATACAAATCAATCATCAGTACTTTCCAACTGTCCTGCTTTTTGTGGGAACAAAATAACAAAAGCCTGCAAATCCAGGGCCAGTTCACACCAGCACATAGTCCGGAAAACCTGTGTTCTGTGCGCGCTTCCTGCACTGCAAGTTCAAAACGCACTGCAGTTGTGATCTGCCGTGGTTGTCAATGTTATTGACACCCCAAACACAGGTTGCAAATGTGATGAGTTTGCCTGCACCAGATTGTATGGTACGGTAGTACTATGTGATCCGGTTCCTGTGAATTTAATAACTACTGGTGCAGTCTGACACAATTTCAGCCCATTCAAATGAATGGGCTGAAATTGCACTGCACCTGGGAACGCACAGTGCTCCTGTGTGATTTATGGTGTGAACTGGTCCTGGAGTGCTAGAGCCCAATGGCAAAAAAACTTCTGCCACCTGGCTCCACTAAACTTGGGCGGCAGGGGGGCATTAATATGGGCACCTGGGGCAATTTCTCAGCATCTCTAGTGGGGTGCCCATGGTCCCAAAGCCAACATCTCTTTGATTTGGGGGGGGTAAGAGGTTACTATATGTCCTAGGGAGCATTTCGGGAGAAGAGAGGACTTGTGCTGGGGGGGGGGGGTCAGATTTCATATCCATTCCAACCCCCGCCCCCCCCCCAGGACAAGTCCTCTCTTCTCTCAAAATGCCTCCTAGGACATACAGTAGCCTCTTATTTCACCCCCCCATCACTTAGTTTCAGCTTGTCTCCCTCACCCTTCTTCCATGTGTTTCCTCTCAAAATACTCATCCACCGCTCCCCGCAAGTTTCATCTACTTTGTTTAATTATGTAATAATCATAGACCTCAGACCAGCACAGAGCATGTTCAGCGAAGTCTCTCCCCCCGGGCTCCTCCTGTCTGTAGCAGGAATAGATCAGAGCCGAGGAGGAGGGAGCGGATTCAGTCTGTTCTATAGTGTGAAAGGCGGCTGGTGGGTGGGGACTGGTGAGAGATGCCGGGCAGACTGCAGAGTGGAAATTGCGGCATGTGGGACACCAAACACGCCGCAAAAGCTGCGGGGTAGGTGACACTCGTGCCCATACTAGCCATGCCTCTGCCTGCAAGTGGCTGGAGCCAAGTTCCGACACCTTGCTCTGCTCATGGATTCGCCATGACTCCCCTCCAGGACTAATTCAGGAACAGAATTTTCCACCCCCACCACCCTGGTGCCCTCCGGTGGCCGCCTAAGCTGCCTTATGGTGGCGCCGGCCCTGAATATATTAAAGGATAACTAAACCTAAGGACAAAAATGCAATATATTACAGCTTACAGTCCTGAGAAGTGGTGGCTGCTTTCATTTTCTTTTTTTTTTCTTTCAAGCTAAAAACATTTTCAGTAAATACATATACCTGTTTATTTTGCCAGAAGTGCAGTGTCCTTGTCACTTCCTGTGAGCTTCACTGAAGAATACCCTTTTTCCTAAGCAACTTATATAAACTACCAAGTGCCCCCCACGTAATGGAAATGAAGAGCTATGGACCTGTTTGTAGTCTATATAAGGGTAGCAGCCTAGGGTGACAATAAGCCCCCTCCATGGAGACAGTGGAGGAGTGATGTAGCCACCCAAGGACAGGACATGTGTTTATTTTTTGTAGGATTACCAGGTGAAAATAAAGCAAATGAAGCTTAAAAAATGAACCTACCATACTAAGGATTGCTAAACTGCATTACATTACATTTTTGGTTTTGGGTTTAGTTATGCTTTAAATGTGCACTGTCTCATAATAGCTGCGATGTGGACAAATGTTCACTGCCTCATAATGGCTGCTATGTGAACAACTGAACAAGGACCCGTCTCCTCTGCAGGAAAGAAGATAGAAGACTCAAGAATGGAGCATCATGTGACCATGAATTTAGGTAAGTATTTATTGGTTTAGGTAGCTTTAGGTAGCTTTTTTTTATTTTAAAGCAGGAATATGTTAGGGTGGGTTGAGTGTGGGGCAGGAAGGGCTGCCCAGAGAGCATCTTTAAATGGTTATAATTTGTGATTGAATCTGATCCTCATTTTAAAGAGGCCCCATTATGGAAAAAAAATTGGACAAACGTTAATAAAAATAAGAAAGTAAATATTGATCCCTCCGACACCAGTACTGTCCTTAAAAAAAGCTCAACGAATGTTGATCTTGTTACCCCTCCAGTGCACTCAGTGGTTGTTCCAGTCGAAGTTCACATCATACCCTAAAAACAGACTAGAACCACCAAATGTGCAGATAAGGAGAACCAAAATAGACCGCGAGACCCAAAAAAGGTACCTCAAAAACAAATGTCTGCACCATAAAAATTGTATGAAAAAATGAATAACTACTGTATACAATTGTAGTACACTACCAAATATAACCCAAATATAATAGATTAACAACAGTTGAGAACATACAGTTCCACCCCCCCCCTTCCCCGTCTCAAAAAAGAAAAAAAAGAATATTAAGTCATCAATCCCTTCAATGTTATTATCCATCAGGGAACTCAAATATAAGGATGGATGACACAGACCCAGGTCAGCAAAACCATATGCATAATATGTGTTGTAATTCACCAAGTAAACACATTATAAATAAAATGTATATGTAGATGTGTATAATACAAGGTTCAAAAGTATGAAATTTGATAGTACCAATAACCAACAGCACCCCACGCAACAAAATAACTATATATAATGCCTTTGCAAAAATGTGAAGAAATATTTATGCCAAAAAAATCCAAATACCAAAGTCAACAAGCAAAAAATAAATCAATGAAAAAGGCAAAATTCCAAGCCTGAAAAAAGAAGAAAGGGGCTGTATCCAAGACCAGTGCTGAATCATAAAGGACAGCAATGGGAAGGTGGTGGAAATGTATATAAATATAAATGTATATAAAAATATATATGGAAAAAGTTAAAAAACCAAAGTCAAAAAGCCAAAAAATAAATAAACGAAAAATCAAAGAATACTAAGCCTGTGAAAACAGTATTGTATTCTAGATCAGTGCTGAGTTATAACATAGGGACTGGTGACAGAGAGCTCTACATGTATCTTGGCTCCAGTTGCTTCATCAGGAGAAAAGTGACCAGCGGAAGAAACAATGAGCGCACCAGGGGAACAAAGAGATCAATACTCCTGGAAATGTTGGTGTTCTTTGGGGAATCAGTATTTACCGTCTTCTTGCTCAGGTAGGTTTATTTATTTTTTTACCTGACAGGGTCACTTTAAACAATTTCCGGTTATCCACATAGACCAGTGTCCCTCTTTATGAGTGAAAAAAACTAATTACAGTATAACACATTATTCTGCATGTGCCAGCAGTTAATATTTCCAGGGTACTTTATCATTTGGTGCGGTTCATGTTGTTTCTTTCACCGGTAGCCCCTTAAATATTTATGTTTTATCTTTATCTGTGCTAGGCTGGAGCTGTATGTGTGTGCAGGCTGTAAAAACAGTTTGAAGACAAACATACTTCCAGCTGGTTTCCTCCTGTTTTCCATCTGCTCTCTTTCTGCATCTTTGCGCTGTGATTGTTACTTAACATTGGAATCTAATTCTCCGTATGAAGTATAACCGCTGCTAGGGTCAAGTGGGCATTTATGTGCTTTAGCCATGAAAGTACTTGTGTGCAGTACTGTCAGTCTATGGATTCCCCAGCCACCGATGACTCTGCAAGGTATCAAAAGATGCTAATGGAACTCAGTGGTATCACTTCTTGTTAACTAGGCATGGACTTTATAGACTGAAGCTGGGTGTAGACTCACAGCCAACGTATAGCCAAATTTTTGGGAAAGAATTTAACCCATCAGTTTTTAATTGTTCAAGAAGTAGAAGAAAGGTGTGGGGCACTGAATCTCTTAAGTAATAAATGTTTTCAGTCGGGTTCTAAGCAGTGTAGAGGGAATAATTCTGCGGAGATAGCAACTCCTGCAGTGATGGCCGAAGGCTGGGTTGAGTAGAAACTGGTGGCCAAAGGTCGGCTTTTTGATCTCCCAAACACACTGGCTCTCTATAACACAAGAATAAAAGTGAACCTTAACTTTATATGCTTTGCATTTGGTGCTTTATTGCTGTCTGTGTCCCCGATGTGTAGATTTGTCTTATTTACCCTGCTAACCATTATCACTGAGAAAGAATGTAATGGTAAATCCAAAGTTTTCCAGTTGACACCAAAACAGGAGATGGTGGGAAATCTCCCAATCATGGCATTTCTTCTGGTCACAACTGTCTAAGCAGGGAATTCCCCCAACTTTGCAGTGATTACTCCTCACTTTCCGTTACATCTCTGGAACAAGATCTCCCACCAATAGACCATAAAACAACAAACTAAAAGGTTATTATTAATTTTTCCATACTCTATCCAAATCTTAAAAAAAGGTTTTGGTTATATATGCACTATAAATGCACAGCCTACTCAAAAGCATACTAACAAAAGTCAGTCTTTGATTGCTTTCATGTCTTGTAATACTCCTCCGCTTAGCACCCTTTCTGATAACATTGTTTGAGATATTGTCAAAGAGGACGCAGGGCGGCACTGGATTTCTGTCAGAATCAAAGATTTTTGGCACTTATCAAAAAGATCCTATAGATTCAATAAAATGATTTTATTTTTAGGGTTTACATATATAATTTAACAATTCTAATGCATTTAAAACTTACCTTAGTCAAACCATAGAAATGCTTATTCAATTAGAAAAAGCAAACAAAGATACAAAAGGTATGGCAAGCGACAGCAATACATTTCTTCTTCTTCTCTGGAGGTCAGATGTCCCTGATCTAGTTTTGGCATGGTTTCCACCAACCTTGGAGTGTTGGGGAATTTCCATCTATCTTTTTGTACTGCCATTACTCCTCTTTACTCTCAACAAAGCTACTTTGTTCTTAGCAAAATGTAATATAAACGTTGCATCAAGCACAATTAGGCGCCTATTTCTACCTTGAAAAAAAAGAGAGAAATGTTAGCCTAAAAAAGAAAACTGAAATATAGCAGTCCGTGTGTGATCTCTATAGAATGGTTTCACACATACACTTTTAATCTGCAGCAAAGCAGTTTTTCATGGCAATTATCCCATGTATAGGGTATACCCATCATGAAGACAAACATGCTGTATAGTAGATTCAGCCTCCTTGCTAGCTTAGTTTTCTCCATTACTGGGCTATTGAATTTTATTTTTGGAGGCGTAGTTAAGTTTTAAGTGTCTCATATTGTACAACGCTTTTAAGTGTCTCATATTGTACAACACTTTCTTGAACTTCCTGTTTCTTAAAGTAGATCTGAAAAGTAACTGGATCACATTAATTTGCTAATGTACCAGGTTTCATAAACCATTTTACCCATAAAATACTGTTTTCGCTTTATTTTTTATTTTTTGCATGTCAGTGATGTTGATCTCCTCCATCCTTTTTCAGTCACTTCCTGTCTACATGCACTCACCCCAGCATTGGCTGTGTATCATTGCTTTGGACCGAATTCCCGACAGGGACCATGGGGCACCTTGCCTATACAGTGTGTGTCAGCACAGTTGCTTGTAGTCCCCATCAGGGATACGTGTTAGAGGGTGACAGCATAGAAGAATACTTTGGAGTCGCCCCATCAAAGGAAGTGTCAAACACGGACCAACAAGGACCTTCATGGTAGGATCACCAGGTAATCTTTCAATGAAATCAATGAAAACCACTTTATTAATCATACATCATAGAACCCAGGATCTCAGTTCAGAAGATTGGGTTATGCAGCTATCTTCAGGTGATTAGACAATGGCAAACAAAGCTGTAAGTACAGCCGTAGCATAACCCCTCTCACTCCCAGCTCCGATTTTTTTT
The DNA here is from genome assembly GCF_042186555.1 of Aquarana catesbeiana. Classification (NCBI taxonomy): domain Eukaryota; kingdom Metazoa; phylum Chordata; class Amphibia; order Anura; family Ranidae; genus Aquarana; species Aquarana catesbeiana. The sequence goes on from NC_133327.1 coordinate 637,713,759, forward strand.
TTACTAGTGTCCTTAGGTGAACAAACGTCTTTTCTCTGCTTTGAGAGAATGAAACCATGTATACCCGCAAACGGAAAAAAAAACAAAAACCTGTAAGACAACGGCAGAATACTAGCTCGTTATGAAATACTTACCTTAGAATGAAGCATCTGTATCGCATCCCGGTCAATGCTGAGGAAGCTGACATTTTCCCTTCTGCGTTTCTTCTGGGTTCGTGACTCGGGCGCTGTGAGTGGCCGGAGCCACGATGATGTCACTCTCGTGCATGCGCGCAGGAGTCCTTCGTTCTGACAAGTTCCAGCACGATATGCCGGACCTTCACTGGACCTTCACTTCGCATGCACCGCTGATGTCAGCAGCTGTATGCAGGGTGAATATCTCCTAAACCATGTAGGTTTAGAAGATATTCATTTTACCTACAGGTAAGCCTTATTATAGGCTTACCTGTAGGTAAAAATTTAAAAAAGGGGTATAGAACCACTTTAATTATTTTAGTATTTCACCAAGACTCTTCTATTAAGTTTCCTGGCTGCGACATAGTCACTGTGAGTTCCACCTTGCATCTTTCTGAATCAGTCGAGTCCTCAGATGCACCTTGGGGAACCGCACCTAGACCCCACTGGGAAGAAGATGGTCTCCGCATAGTGGGATGGCTGGATGATTTCTTCTGAGTGAATAGTCAGCTCTGCCAACCAATGTCCAAGAGTCCGTGCAGATCCTACAGAAATTTGGGTGGATTATAAATCTCCAGAAATCAGCGGTGGAACAGTATCATCATCATCACTGTTTTCCAAACTCCAGACTCCCCTCACCCATGTTCAGATGCTGCAGTCAAGAAGTCCAGACTCTGCATGAGGATGTTGGGCCTAATCGTGTCCTCATTTGAAGCAGTTCCATATTTCCAATTTCACCCCAGACTGTTGCAACTCAACATTCAGTTTGGGACAGGAGGATGCAGTCTTTGGATTATCACACACGCCTGACTGGCAAGACCAGGTTTGTCCTGGTGTGGTTGGTCACAAGTTAGGTGCTGGAATCATGAAAATCTTTTCTCCCATTGGTTTGGAAGGTGCTCACGATGGACACTAGCCTAGTGGGCTGGGAAGGAGTCCTAGGTACCCTCTCAGAACAAAGCAAGCTCTCTTTCAAGAACTCAAAGACGAGGTGATTCAATTATCCCTTCTCCACTGGACCCCTCATCTGCAAGGTTGTCCAACCAGGATTCAGTCAGAATACGCTACAGCAGTGGCTTCCATCAACCATAAGGGAAGAACGGAAAAGCCTCGAACATTAGAGGGCTTCTATACTGGACTGTCTGCTGCGCAAATCCTGGCAGGGGATTGTCAGAAGTGGACCTGTCAAAAAGCGCATTGTCTGAGACTAAGATCATGTGTCCTGTAATATACAATTAGGAAATTATGATTTCTTTTTACTTACCCTTTACATTACATTACATTACAGAGGTCCCTCCCCTCTGTTTCTTGTGATTGACTCCTTATTAGGGATGGGCTTTATGTTCGGGTTGAACATGAATTCGGCTCGAACATTGGCTATTCGCCCGTTCGCCAAATAGGGAACAATTTGGGGTGTTCATGGCAAATTCGAAAGCCGCGGAACACCCTTTAAAAGTCTATGGGAGAAATCAAAAGTGCTAATTGTAAAGGTTAATATGCAAGTTATTGTCATAAAAAGTGTTTGGGGACCTGGGTTCTACCCCAGGGGACATGTATCAATGTAAAAAAAAGTTTTAAAAACTGCCGTTTTTTCAGGAGCAGTGATTTTAATAATGGTTAAAGTGAAACAATAAAAGTGTAATATTCCTTTAAATTTCGTACCTGGGGGTTGTCTATAGTATGCCTGTAAAGTGGCGCATGTTTCCCGTGTTTAGAACAGTCTGACAGCAAAATGACATTTCTAAAGGAAAAAAAGTCATTTAAAACTACTCGCGGCTATAATGAATTGTCGTTCCCGGCAATACACATAAAAGTTCATTGATAAAAACGGCATGGGATTCCCCCACAGGGGAACCCCAAACCAAAATTTAAAAAAAAAAATGGCGTGGGGGTCCCCCTCAAAATCTATACCAGACCCTTCAGCGAAGCGGAGAAGAAGAAGCCAGAGAAAGATGCCGGACGAGAAGACCGGAGGAAGAAGTGGAGGAAGATAGAGGTTGCGTGCTCGGATAAGGGTCTGGTATGGATTTTTGGGGGGACCCCACGCCATTTTTTTTTTAACTTTGGCGCGGGGTTCCCCTTAAAATCCATACCAGACCTGAAGGGGAACCCTGAACCAAAATTTTTTTAAAAATGCATCGGGGTCCACCCAAATTCCATACCAGGCCCTTCAGGTCTGGTATGGATATTAAGGGGAACCCCGTGCCAAAATTAAAAAAAAATGGCGTGGGGGTCTGGTATGGATTTTGAGGGGGACCCCCACACAATTTTTAAAAATAATGTTGGCGCAGGGTTCCCCTTAATATCCATACCAGACCTGAAGGGCCTGGTATGGAATTTTGGGGGACCCCCACGCATTTTTTTTTTAAATTTTGGTTCGGGGTTCCCCTGTGGGGGAATCCCATGCCGTTTTTATCAATGAACTTTTATGTGTATTGCCGGGACCGACAATTCATTATAGCCGCAAGTAGTTTTAAATGACTTTTTTTCCTTTAGAAATGTCATTTTGCTGTCAGACTGTTCTAAACACGGGAAACATGCGCCACTTTACAGGCATACTATAGACACCCCCCCAGGTATGAAATTTAAAGGAATATTACACTTTTATTGTTTCACTTTAACCATTATTAAAATCACTGCTCCTGAAAAAACGGCCGGTTTTAAAACTTTTTTTTGCATTGATACATGTCCCCTGGGGCAGAACCCAGACCCCCAAACACTTTTTATGACAATAACTTGCAAATTAACCTTTACAATTAGCACTTTTGATTTCTCCCATAGACTTTTAAAGGGTGTTCCGCGGCTTTCGAATTTGCCGCGAACACCCCAAATTGTTCCCTATTTGGCGAATGTGCGAACAGCCAATGTTCGAGTCGAATTCATGTTCGACCCGAACATAAAGCCTATCCCTAATAAGGAGTCAATCACAAGAAACAGAGGGCAGGCATACTATAGACACGCCCCAGGTATGAAATTTAAAGGAATATTACACTTTTATTGTTTCACTTTAAGCATTATTAAAATCACTGCTCCCAAAAAAAGGCAGTTTTTTTTTGCATTGTTACATGTCCCCTGGGGCAGGACCCAGATCCCTAAACACTTTTTAAGACAATACCATGCATATAAGCCTTTAAAATTAGCACTTTTGATTTTTCATGTTCGTGTCCCATAGATTTTAACTGTGTTCGTGTGTTCGAACTAATTTTTTGCCTGTTCGCATGTTCTGGTGCAAACCGAACGGGGGGGGGTTCAGCCCATCCCTACTCCTTATTGCATTCTACAAAACTGAGGCTTTCTTGGAGTAGGAGAGGTTATGCTGGGGGTGTCCTTACAGATCTGTTTGCCAGTGTCCAATCACCTGAAGATAGCTGAACAACGCAATCTTCTAAGACAAAGATCCTGTGTCTTGTAATGTCCTCCAAGAAAATACTATTTTTAAAAATATGTTACCGTGTTTATTTATTAATTTATTACAGGTACTTATATAGCGCCATGAATTTACACAGCACTTTGCATATATATATATATATATATATATATATATATATATATATATATATTGTTCATTCACATCAGTCCCTGCCCTCAAGGAGCTTACAATTTAAGGTCCCTAACACACATTCATACATATGCACTGTTTAATTGGGCAACTATGTGGTAAATAAAGTTTAATATTGATAAATGTAAAGTTATGTGCTTGGGGGGTTAAGAATATGCATGCATCATACATACTAGGGGGGTACAACTGGGGGAATCAATGGTGGAGAAGGATCTTGGGGTTTCGGTAGATCATAAGCTTAAAGCGGAGTTCCACCCACTTTTGAAAGGTGGTCTTAAACTAAAGACCACCCCTCGTTTTTGGATATTTAAACTTTTTAAAATGTTTTTTCTTTAGTACCTTTTTTGAAGTACTATGTGTACTTCCGTTCCAGCCGGGCCGCAGCGCAGGACATCCTGTCCTCTTGTGCGGCGAGCCCCCCTGCTGTCTTTTGGGACCTGTGTGTGTCCCAGAAGACAAGCTGGCCATTCACAAAGCACCGCGTGACTCGCGCATGCACAGTAGGAAACCAGCAGTGAAGCCGCAAGGCTCCACTGCCGTTTTCCCTTAGTTACAGTGGCGGCGCCTGTACCTGATCCGGTGGACGGATCGCCTTTGGGGGGGGGGGGTGTGACATCACGGGCTCCCTGGACAGGTAAGTGTCCTTATTAAAAGTCAGCAGCTACAGTATTTGTAGCTGCTGACTTTAAAAAAAAAAATGTTTGTGGCTGGAACTCCGCTTCAATAATAGCATGCAATGCCAAGCTGCAGTTTCCAAAGCAAGCAAAATCCTTTCTTGTATTAAGAGAGGTAAGGACTCCAGAGAGAGAGATATCATTTTGCTCCTGTACAAATCATTAGTAAGACCTCATCTGGTATATGTAGTTCAGTTTTGGGCACCAATGCAAAAAAAGGATATAGGTGAACTGGAGAAAGTGCAGAGAAGGGCAACCAAACAGATAAGAGGCATGGAGGAGCTCAGCTATGAGGAAAGATTAGAGGAACTGAATTTATTCCCTATTGAGAAGAGGAGATTAAGGGGGGATATGATCAACGTGTATAAATACAAAAGTGGTCCATATAGTGAACTTGGCATTGAGTTATTCACTTTAAGGTCATCACAGAGGACAATGGGGCACTCTTACTTCTGGAGGAAAAGAGATTTAATCTCCAAATACGTAAAGGTTTCTTCACAGTAAGAGCTGTGAAAATGTGGAATCAACTCCCTCAAAGGCTGGTTCTGTCCAGCTCAGTAGATTGCTTTATGGATTGGTTGAACAGTGGATTGGTTGAACTAGATGGACTTGTGTCTTTTTTTCAACCAGTGCAACTATGTAACATAATATACTAGGGCCAATTTAGACAAGATCTATTTAACCTACCAACATGTCTTTGGAATGTGAGAGGACACTGGAGTACCCGGAGGAAACTCATGCAGGCACAGGGAGAACATGCAAATTCCAGGTAGGTAGTGTTGTGGTTGGGTTTCGAACTGGTGTCTCTAGTCCTGCTAGGCATAAGTGTTAACCACTTAAAAGTTATATGAAATTGTATTAATTTGAATATAGATTTGATTTAAACCATCTTGGGCTTTCTAGCTTATAGAGAACCCAGCATAGCATGGTTACCAGTGAACCCACCCTCACTCCTACTGATCAGGCTTCAGAAATCAAACAGGACAAAATCTACATTACTGCTACTTACAAGCTTCCCCGGCAATCTTTTGATGCAAAAGAAACAGAGTGGCAGATGCATCCCTGCAACACCATGCTCTTCACTTAAATTCCCTTTCATTCTTCTCTCCTTACTTGTGTACCAGTCTTTTAAACTACTCTCTTTTCTACTATCTTCCTATTTTTTCCTTCCTTTTTCATTATAGTTGGTCTCTTGCATACTGCCACAATCTTTTCCCTCTCCTTCTCTTCACTTCCCTTTTTTTCGATAACTTATAATGCCATGCATTATTATATGCAGATTTAAACATGTCAAAGATGTAGAATTACTATCAACTTATTATTACTATTTTTCTGTACAAGTATCGCACATTCTGGCACCATTCTCCCACCATTCTATGCACTGTTGTAACATACATTTCTATGAGATTTTATTGCAGTGTTTTTGCACTGGTACACTCCCCTCCCTTAATCTTAAATATGTAAATCCTCCATTTATCTGGAATTACTTAGCCAAATACTGATGTGTGAGTGTGCAAGATTATCATATTCCATCACCACCTCTGATCCTCTTTACCTCCTTTCTTTTTCTCCATCGCAGATAAAATAAAATATAATAATAATAATATAGATCACGTGCTGTCAGAAGATATTATTTTGAGAGTGACTTAAAACAATTGATTTTCCTTGATGAGAAATGAAAAATCTTCCTCTAACCTAAGCGGTGACTTGGTAATCCCGTCACTGGACATCAGAAAGCTTTTCTCTCTTTAGCAGAAACATGAGACTATTTCTGAGAAGGAATTAATTTTTCAGATGCGCCGGGAAGGATGGCTCAAGGACTTAGCTGGTCTGTCCTCATCCAGAACACACATCTCCTCTGATTAGAACAAGGTTGCAATACTTTTTTTTTTAGGGTTAGCGAGTTTTAGATGAACTTGGGGATTTGTACTGGGTGATGAAATTGATCTTATAATTTTATGGAGTTACTTAAGCCTTAATCCCCACATTCTCTTTTCCAAATGGAATTTAAAGGTTTAATAAGAAGAACGGACTCAGTCATTTGTAAGGTTCTGGTTATATTTTTAAGGAGGATATAAGCAATAATCAAATGATTTCACTGAAGACACTGGGTAAATGAAGTTAAAGGAACGCTTTCATTTTTAGTAAAATCTTTGTTTGATGTACTCTAGGTAGATATAAAGATTTAAAAGACGCAAATAAGTGAAGGTCTCAATTTACCAATACATCAATAAGGTATTTTTTTTAAGAAGCAAGCAGTATATGACCTGATATACGCCTCTTGTCCCTGTACAGAATGGGATAGGAAGAAGTAGCACAAGGGGGCAATTGTTTCATATGCTGACAAGGACCATACTGATAGGAGGAGAGAGAAGAGTGACCGAGACAGGGGATCATCACTATGCTGCTTCTCCTTCACTCTTCACTAATGCCTAGTACACACGGACCGAATGTCGGTAGACATAGGCCGGTTTAATAAAAACCGTCTGACATTCAGTCCGTGTGTATGTCAGCCAGTCTGACAGAAGCCAGCCATTTTGCCAGCTTCTGTTGGACGAACATACTGGAAAACCAGCAACCGACCGGCTCCCTCTCAGCAGTGACGGCCAGTCCATAAGGGGTGCAGGGGCACCACCCCCCTAATCTCCACGTGTTGCCCCCTAATCTCCATTCGGGGAGCCGGACTCATAGGTTTCTATTTTTTTTTTTTTTTATTTAAGCACATGATTAGAGCCTGATGCTCTAATTGACTTCAAAAAAGTTGTGCTCGGGGCACCTGGAACCTACCCACTTGAGACATTAGCGAATCAATATTCGCTGTTGTTTTTCAGCTTCTCTTCCCGGCCAATCAGGACAAGAGGCAAACCTTAAGACCGTATTAGCTGGGAGGAGAAGCCGGGGAAGGTGCGACTTGGTGCGGATCTGGTGGGGGGTTTGCTTGCCCCCCCAAATAAATGGAACACCAGCCACCACTGGCTCTCAGCCAATGGCTGAGAGCGCTGACCGGAGTGCTTTTGCGGGGGGGGGGGGGGGGGTAGTCCCCCAGTCAGTACACAACAGCTCAGCAGGGAAGATCGCTGTACTAATGTTGGACTGTTAGTACAGCGGCTCTGACCGAAGCTGTCAGTTTTTTTTTCGTTCAACCCTTTGGGTTGAATGAAAAAAAAAAAAACAATTAGTGTGTGTCAGGCTTTAGTCACAGGCTGGGGGTGGATACATGGTAGTCTAGGCTCAGAGAAAGTTAGTTCATTCAATCTTTCTTAGCCACTGCTGTTAAATTGTCCATCCATAAGGAGTGATCAGTATTGGTTCAAATATAGATCTGTGAAGTCCCTGTTTTCTCAGAGTCCATCAAGGTTTTGTCCTGTGTTGGGCCCTGTCCTGTTGTCCTATGTTGGGCTCTGATGAAGGCTGAGTGGTGTTGCCCCCTAGACACATTGGATGTTTTTATATAACTTTGTTGCCAACAATTAAAATGATCTTGTACCCTTTTTTCCAGTTTTGTTTTGGTGCTTCTTTCTGGGGACATCAAGTGATAGAAAAGAAGTACCACAGAGGACAGCTCTGGTTTGAAGGTGAGTATTGAACATGTGCGATCCGTTACGTTCGGACAACATTTTCAGTATTCGGAGATTCAGATGTATCTGAATCTCCAAATTACAATAGTAACGAATTTCAACAAATCCAAAATAAATTATAACAAAATTATTGAATTGATTAATTTATTTCATTCATGAAATGAATTCATTCACATTCATTTGTTTAATTTGGATGACATGATGTGATAATTTGGGCCTTTTGTTAATGCTTGAAGCATCTGAAATAACAAAGACACAACGAATGATCCAAATTGATTTGGAGCTATTCGTTTTTATTCTAGTGAGCGTAGCGTGAATTATAAAAAATGCACTACACAATACGTAAAAATACGTGAAAACATAATGCAATAAATAGATACAGTAAGGTATAAAATTAAATAATATGATTCCTACTTATTGTGTTTGGGTTGGATGAAGGTGGATTTTACAGAATCTCTGAGTGCTGGTCCACACCAATGCGCTCTGCGAGATCGCATGTGATTTGCACCGCACTGCAGTGCAAATCACATACGATGTCCGGCGATGCAATTTCAGCGATAAAGATAGTATGGCTGATATCGCATTCGGACCAAACTCGCACAGGACCCTTTTTTGGTCCGCACCAGAATCGGATCACATGGGTGTTCACACCTATGTGATCTGATTCATGTCCGAACTGTCAGTTCGCAGTGCGATATATGAGTTGAAATGGGGGTGTCATTAACAATGTATTGATACTCCCGGCAGTTCACATATGGCAGTTTGAACTGCTGTGCGAGTCGGGTGCGATGCGAGAACCTGCAGTGGATTCACAGGGTTCACGCATCGCACAAGTGTGAACCGAGCCTAAATCATAATATAACAAATTCATCTGAATCTTCGGAAATAACTTCCGAAAATATGAATCGATTCGGAACAATGAATATACAATACAAATGCGAATATACTAAATGAATTCCAAAAATGAATTATTCTAACTGACAAAAGTTAACCAGTTGGTCAAATTAGTTAATGGTAAGTTGCCCTTTTAACAACTTTCGTTTTTTTTAGTGATTCAAATCTGGTTGTAAGTGGTTAAAATTGGCTGAAATTTGCTACATTAAAGCCGACCTTCAGTCATTTTTTCAACTTTAAATCTATTAAATCTTCTGCCCTTTTTGTTTTAACTTTGGATAGTAAATACCTTATAGAGCCCACTTCCTGTTTCTTGTCTGGTAATAAGCCTAGGCTTATGTCATCATGCACAGCCATAACTCCCAATTGTCCCTGATTTTGAGGGACTGTCCCTGATTTTGAGCAATGTCCCTCTGTCCCTCATTCCTCCTCATTTGTCCCTCATTTTGGTCTGATCCATATAGTTGTTTGAAAAATGCACTTTTTATTTTTCAAAAAGTGTTTCTCAGTGCTAAACCTTTCATCCAATTTCTAAATAGCTGCATCTGTACATTTTAAAAGCCAATATAAAGGAATAGTAGTGGTAAAACAAAGTCCTTGTTGATTTAATTAATCTTTTTTTTGTGTTAATTCTCCTTTAAGGGGGTGTGGCAGGGGGCGTGTCCTATGCCTACATACGTTTGTTAGTAGGTGTCCCTCATTCCCATCTCAGAATGTTGGGAGGTATGTGCACAGCTCTCTCTCTCACTCTTGTGAGAATTTACCATGAAGGAAGGGGGATGAGTCATAAGAAAGCTAATGAGAGCTGCAGGGCTGCAGAGCCGGAGGTGCACCTCTGTGTGTCTGTGTACATCCAGGAAGTGAACAGGCAGCAGCTTCAGCTGCCCACAGTTAAAATGGTTGCAGCCAGACTTAGTGGAGGGAGATTTCTGCAGCATATTTGGCAAATACAGAATCACAGTATATATAAAATAATATGTAAAGTGGTTGGAGGGAAGCTTCAGCATGACAAAGATGTTTTTTTTACAAATGATGTGAGTAGACTGCAGTTCCTCTTTAAATGCAACCTTTAACTAATAGCCTGTCTCAATTATCCTTTAATAGATTTCCCTCTCCCCTTTTGGCTATCAGCCCTGATTGGGCGATCTTCTCAGTGCAGCCCTGATAGGAGCTGCACAGCCTTCCCAATGAAAGTGACTGCTTTGTATTGCACACGTGCGTCGCTGCCCAATTTATTTCTATAGGAAAACTGTACTCGACGTTACCACCGGAGGCCGCCATAAATGCAGTTTTCCCATGGGAGTGAATGGTTCCATGGGGCGCATTCGTGGTATGAAATGGACCATTTTCTAGGAGAATGGCCACACAGAGAAGATCCCTGGATTAGGGCTGGGGGTCAGTATTTGACCCAGTGGTAGGCAGTCAGAAGGGGATAGAAATACAACAAACAGACCCAAAGTGCTTAACCATAGAATGGGCTAGCAGGTTTGTCAGGTTATTCAGAAGGGGGGCATTGGAGAAGGAGAACAATTGTCCTTTTTGGCTAAACTCTAAGCAAACAGCTAAATACACAGAATAAATATATTCAAATAAATATATGTGAGATACTTTATCTGCAAACATTTATATTTCTGTCCATCCAGCCTTGAGATTTACACAGCTTTGCCCCAGAGCACAGCCCTGTCTGGTAGGGCAGGAGACATGACATTTCTCTGCTCCAGTTACAATAATAATTCTAGGTCTTCCCTCATATATAACCTGCAACTCTATAGAAGAAGGAGAAGCAGCATACTGGTGAGCTCATCTCTGCTCTCTCCTCTTATCAGCGTGTTCATTGTTAGCACATGAGCACTGAAGCCCGTCCGACTCCTCGTCCAACAATGATGGAACACAGTTTAAGGTGTGAGAGCTGCAAGTCTAATGATGCTTCCAAAGCAGAGGTGCTAGCCCAGCTCGCCTCCAGGATCAACAGGGAAAAATGGATGAATGGCTGCACACTCCGGAAGGATGCCAACATTTTAACTGTAGTGGTCAACAAATACAAGCATAAACAGCACAGTGAGCACCAGGTGATAAAAATGTTAACGCGTTAGCGGTATATTGCATCTTTAACAAGGGAGGCCGTAATAGATAGGCCTTTGACAAATCTAGAAAAAATTTTCCTGCAAGAACTTAGACCCACCCATGTCTTATTTAAGATTTATAAATATTTAATTTCAGAAAATAGAGGTCAGGAGCTACCATTTGTTAAAAAATGGGAACCAGAGATAGGAATAGAATTTCCCAGGGAAATGTGGGAAAAGGCAATTATGGCGCCCCAAAAACTTTCAATATCGGCTAAACATCAGGAAAGAAATGATAAAATCTTAGCCAGATGGTATAGATGCCCTGTGGACTTACATAAAATGAACCCGGATAATGCAAACACTTGTTGGAGGTGTCATGTAGCTCAGGGTACAATGTCACATATTTGGTACTATTGCTCAGAAATCCAACCGTTCTGGCAAAAAATATTCGAGATCTATAGAGCATTGACCGGGACCGAGCTATATCCAGAAATACAGGTGGCAGTATTATCCATGATTCCAGAATCATTAAAAAATATAAAAAAAGGAATCTTGAAATATTTTCTGACGGCAGCACGAACCGTTATAGCAAGAAAATGGAAAAATACAGTGGCACCGTCTGTTGTGGAATGGGAGTGTGAGATGACGGAGATGCGTGCCCTGGAGGAAAGAATGATGATAGAAGAGGGATTGAAGGAACAAATATTAAATATATGGGCTAGATGGGAGGAGTTTAGAGCCTTTTCGAGACTTCTGAGGACAATATAGAAATATTGAAGAACCTAATAGGTAGGGACTTTTTTTGGAAATTTTTTTTGTTTTTGTTTTGTTTTTGTTGTTGTCTGTCAGTATGAATGGGTATGAGTGAGAGGATGTGGGTGGGGGGTAGGTTTAATATATGGGTTTCACATCCCTGATCTAATAACATAAATAACTAAAAAGGAAAAGAAATTTGAATAATGTTCTGATATAGAATAATAGAATTATTTTATGATTTGGATGTGTATATGTTTTATAATGTGTTATAAAAATGTTTTGATAAATAAAGATTGTAAAAAAAAAAAAAAAATGTTAACGCGTTTCACGCATAACACCACTCCTTCTGTTCTCTTTTGCAGTCTGAGCTCTGCTGTATAGGGGATTTCAAAAGCCTGATACCAAGTCAAATTCATTTACTTAGACTGCTTGAATTAAAACAAATAATAATGACGTATTAGTGAACACAAAGCTGCAATGACTTATGTCTTTTATATCTGCCTGGAAGTCAGTTTTAACCTAATACCAAAAATCAGCCTAACTGAACAAAACGCATAACATAGGTGGCCTTTCTTCACAGTGTGACTGCTGGTTGGGTCCCTGTATCTTGCTTTGATTAACACCACAGTATTTATTTCCCCCTCTATCTCCTCTATCGTCTAAGGAAGGAAAGGCATTGATAGTTTGCTCCCCATCCTCAACCGGAACATCAGATTAATTGGATCCTCAATAATTGTAACCATTGCTTTTATTTAACTACTTGCCGACCACCCGGCGCAGAGTTACTGCGGCAAGGTGGCACGGCTGCGTGAAACGACGTACCTGTATGTCGTTTTGTGCACCAGCCCATGTGGGCTCGTGCACGCACTGATTGGCCAGAGGGGGAGCTAATTAGCAGGTTCGGCCAACCGCGATCGTTCCCCACAGAGGCAGATTGGCGATCTGCCTATGTAAACACGGCAGATCGCAGTTCTGACAGGGGAGGACATACTGTAGAGATCTTGTGTCCCTGCTAAGCAGGAGCACAGATCTCTGTGTTATCTCAGTCAATCCATCCCCCACACAGTTAGAAAACACTCCCAGGGAACACACTTAACCCCTTGATCGCCCCTGGTGCTAACCCCTTCCCTGCCAGTGTCATTAGTACAGTAACAGTGCATATTTTTAGCACCGATCACTGCAATAATGTCACTGGTTTCCAAAAAAGTGTCACTTAGTGTCCGATTTGTCTGCCACAATGTCGCAGTCCTGCTAAAAACCGCTGATTGCCGCCATTACTAGTAAAAAAAAAAAAAAAAAGAAGTACAAAATTCCATAAAAATATATATTTCATAGTTTGTAGACGCTATAACTTTTGCACAAACCAATCAATATATACTTATTGAGATTTTTTTAACCAAAAATATGTAGCAGAATACATATTGGCCAAAATTGATGCAGAAATTAGATTTTTTACATTTTTTTTATTGGATATGTTTTATAGCAGAAAGTAAAAAAATTTTTTTCAAAATTGTCGCTCTGTTTTTGTTTATAGCGCAAAAAATAAAAACCATAGAGGTGATCAAATACCACCAAAAGAAAGCTCTATTTGTGGGAAATATTTTGTTCAGGTACAGCGTTGCACGACTGCGCAATTGTCAGTTAAAATAATGCAGTGCCGTATCGCAAAAATTGGCCTGGTCATTAACTGCTTGCCGGCCGGCTCACGCCAATATACGTCGGCAGAAGGGCACGTACAGGCATATTAACTTACCTGTACGTTGCCCTTTAAGAAGTGCTTTGGGGGTGTCCTAGGGAGTGACTCTAACTGTGGGGGGGAGGGGCTATGTATGACACAACATTGATCACCGCTCCCGATTACAGGGAGCTATGATCAGTGTCAGTGTCACTAGGCAGAATGGGGAAATGCTTGTTTACATCAGCATTTCCCTGTTCTTCCTCTCCGTGAGACGATCGCGGGAAGAACGGGGAAATGCTGATGTAAACAAGCATTTCCCCATTCTGCCTAGTGACACTGACAGTGATCACAGCTCCCTGTAATCGGGAGCGGTGATCTGTGTCGCACATAGCCCCTCCCCCCACAGTTAGTGTCACTCCCTAGGACACACGTAACCCCTACAGCGCCACCTAGTGGTTAACCCCTTCACTGCCAGTCACATTTACACAGTAATCAATGCATTTTTAATTGCGCTGTATAAATGTGAATGGTCCCAAAATAGTGACAAAAGTGTCCGATCTGTCTGCCATAATGTCTCAGTCACGATAAAAATCGCTGATCGCCGCCATTACTAGTAAAAAAAAAATAAAAATGCCATAAAACTATCCCCTATTTTGTAGACGCTATAACGTTTGCGCAAACCAATCAATAAACACTTATTGCAATTTTTTTTACCAAAAATATGTAGAAGAATATGTATCGGCCTAAACTGAGGAAAAAAAAAATAAATATTTTTTGGGGATATTTATTATAGCAAAAAGTAAAAAATAATGTGTTTTTTTCAAAATTGTAGCTATTTTTTTGTTTATAGCGCAAAAAATAAAAACCGCAGAGGTGATCAAATACTACCAAAAGAAAGCTCTATTTGTGGGGAAAAAAGGACATCAATTTTGTTTGGTAGCCACTTCGCACGACCGCGCAATTGTCAGTTAAAGCGAAGCAGTGCCGAATCGCAAAAAGTGCTCTGGTCCTTTGCCAGCCAAATGGTCCGGGGCTTAAGTGGTTAAGGGGATAAAACGTTCCGGGGCTGAAGTGGTTAAAATAGTAGTGATAAAGAGGTGCTATATAATGGGGTTGTCGGGAAGATCGAGTGCATGGCTGTGCCCGAATATCTGCCCATGCGCATACTGCAGCTTGTGGTCTGGTGCATAGTCATGGATGTGCGCACATCCGCATGGGTTTTTGCATGTGGTCAGGGCCGGGACAAGGGGTGGGCAGGAGGGGCGGCTGCCCTGGGTGCAATGGTTTACTGTAGGGATGAGGGTGCCTTCCTTCTGTTACAAGGCTGACAAGAGTAGTGAGTAGTGATTTTGACAAGCGAGCGACTGCTGGGTGTAAGATCCCCTAAGCTTGCACATCATGAATGGGGCGGGATACAGTTTGACACTCTTTGTCTTGGGCCCTGGATGACCATGTACTGGCACTGAATGTGGTAATACGCATGTGAGTAATATTGTGAATTAGGGTGAATGTCTGGGACCGGTTTTTGGCACCCAGAACCCTATTTAAAGCACTAAGGAGAATTGCCAAGTGGCCGTCAGCTCCTGTGACAAGTGACCAAGCCTGCATCCTGCTTTCCTGTGTTTGACCCAGCTTGAGTCCTAAATCAAAAGTATCCAGATCTCCTGTTGCTGACCTTGGCTTGTCTCCTGACTTCAATCCTCTACTTGCTGTTTTGGTATATCTGTTGCTCATCTAATGTCAGTTCCAGCCTGACATCTGACCCCGCTCCTGCCTTACAATTTGTTTCTTACTCTGGCTCATCTTTACTGCAGCTTTGCTTCCTTCACCTGTCAATTCCAACCATGCGCCACCATTCTGCATAAGTTCCAGTCTAAGCATCTTCAGCGGTATTCACACCATTGCTGTGTCAGGATCCACCACAGGCACCTGTGACACTCCTTGTCCTCCTACACCCTCCTTCACTAACTCAAAGAGATATTTGATGGGGGCATAAGAGAAGCCATTCCATCGGCTCAGCCTCTACCAGGTACATGACCGATGGTCAGGCTGGTTACAGCATAACAATAAATCATGCTACATTAATTAGGGACAAAACAGCATAGTGCAGGGTTTCTACATACTGTAAAGCCAAACGTTTTAAATGTTTTGGATAGAATAGGCACTAGTTAAAAAATCCTGCCAAGTTCTTTTTTTTGCTATTGGTGTTCCAATAGGAAGGTTTTCTGTCACTTCCTGTCTCAAGCATACAACCAAAAGTGAGAGGATATCATTCCAATGTGAAGGCAATCACTTTGTACACAGTTTTCACTAAAACACTTATCCCGATTGGAGGATTCCCCTCCAATTCCTTGTCTGGTCTGGTGATAACTCAACATTTTTAATTTTCCCATCACTTTCCGTCCTTGTGACAATGGCCATCAGGATAATTAGAGCGGATTCAATTCCCCAATGGGGACACAGACAGCAACCAAAACTTGAGAGGGGTCCTTCTAATCCTTACCTATTCCTTCCAAAAAGAAAAACAAAAATGTCGCTTTAGATACTCTTTGAAGTACACATTTCCCAATACTATGTATACCTTATAAGTGGTCACTGTATGAGCATAGCCCTTTACCTTCATTTCCAGCATGGTTTTAATGCTGTATATAATAGCAAGAGAAGGCATGGAGAAAGTTAGAATGGCACTCACATCGTGAGGCATGAGTGCTGTTTTATTCTGCATTATGCTGTGAGCCTTGGCTGCGTGATGACTCTGAGCCCATGTGTAGCGCTTACCCCCGAAGGGGGCACTTAAAATGTACCCAGGTCTCCCACAAAAGTACAGAGTCTGCCAGTTACACAAGCTCAGTCCCACACACACCGACAATTCAGGCTCAGTCTAGGGGATGTCATTTTAGTATTTATTGCTGAAGAACTTCAGCAGGAGAGTGGTTTAGGATCACAGGATACTCCAAAGTGATCAGTAGCAACAATAGGAGCCCAAGCCTTTCTCTAATCTTCCACTAGCAGTTTTTCCTGAAGGCAACAGGGAATGGCCAGTATTTTCAGGACCCCTCAGCAGCAGTTCATATGGCAACCTCTGGCACTTAATTTCCTTCTTGCACCAGTAATAGTCCCCAGTAACGTTCTAACTCACAGTGTCCCAGGAGCTGTCTGCCACCCAGGTAGATCCTTAGTGAAGGAGATAACAAGGTCCTTCTCCAAAGAAGGACTTAAAGATAGCGCCCTCCAGTGAGTATAATTCTTCGGCACTCAGCTGCTGAGGCCCAGGCTGCAGTCATTGGTCTCAGTTCTTCTTTCCCTAGAGGCAACAGCCCCATGAAGACTGGAACCCTCTATGACAAGGAAAGAACACTCTGGCCGGGCTTCTTAAATATTTATCACCCCCCCAACCGCCTTCTGGAAACCTCCTTCTAGGGATTGACTAGGACATGATACTTATTCACACTGATCATTTGAATCTCCCTGCCTTAAACTCTGGAAACTTCTTTCAGAGGCAGGCGGGAGGAATCAAACTCTCAGCTCACGAAACACTGAACAGACCAAAACATTCAAATACTGCTCCACTCACTACAGTAAAGCCAAATACTAAATTTATCTTAGCAGCTACTAGAGGAGGGAGCTACACATGGGTTTGCCATTGACAGACTCAGCTCACAGGAAAAGGTTGAATGACACTGGGCATCACTTTTCTAAAAAGCGGGATACAGAAGACAATGCTCTACCATGGAAAAAGTTATTTTATGTTTAACTTATTTTTTTTACACACTGGATTGAGATTTAAAAAAAAAATCAAAACTGGTTGGGCGTTAATGTATGCCATATAACAGAAAAATCAATTGCATGTTTTACACAATTTTACACACATATATAATATATATATATATATATATATATATATATATATATATATATATATATATATATATATATATATATATATATATATTATATATATTATAATACCATATCCCTCTGTATCCAGAAATATCTAAGTGGGTCATCTGGTTTATCTTTAAATGCCAAAAGCCTTCTAGAGTGGCTTGCCGGCTTGAACACATGTGTAAAGTTGGCACCATTCCTTATCCTGCAGATGTATTAATTTAGTATTTATCATTCAACTTCTCTGATTAAACCTGCCATTAGTTGATGAACCAAATAAATACACCGTGAGCTTCCTCTGAAATTGAATCAATAATACATTGCTAAGTAGGCAGTCTTCAAGGGGAGTATTGTTGTGTTAAATAATATATTTATTGCATGATCATAAAAATGATTAACAAGAGGGCTCAGATGTAGTTTTGGGACTCCGTTTAAATAGATAATGGAAAGGCAAATCACACACTCTGCTGTAGAGCAATCTCCTGTGCCTGTGTTCCCAGCTCCACCCACCTCCCGTATGATCTCACTTTCACTATTGGATAAAATCATATAATTTACAGTACTGTGTATCTAGCAGGTGGAGGAAGACCCCCTTGCCTGACTTTTCCAGGTGTCATTAGGCTGGTTGTGTAATGCACTGGGTCCTCTTCCTTTCTGGTCTGATGTTGCATCTGTCCCCCGCCGACTCCAACACTGAGAATCAAGCAATCAAACACCGCTGATTGCTCAATTCTGAGAGCTCCGTGAGCAGAGAGCTGGTGACTGTAGGTCACCGCTGTCTGCTCTGCCACAACCCCCCACCTATGCTCACTGGAGCGCTGGGCTGTGGAGGGAGCGGGAGTGGCTGGTGCCGAACAAGGCTTCTGGGTGGATCCCGACCATATGGTTTCCAGGAGCAGCCGGTCCATAAGGGGCACAGGGTTGCCGCCCCCCTAGTTTGCATGAGGTTTGCATGCAGGGTGCCGGACTCAAAGCTTGCTGAGGGTTTTTTTTTTTGCACATGATTAGAGCCTGAGGCTTTAATTGGCTTGAAAAAGGTTGGGCATGGGTCGCAGAGCCCTGCACCCCGAACCCACCCACTAGGGACACTAGCGTCACTAGAATCGATATTCGCTATTGGTTTCCGGCTACCCCTCCTGGCCAATCAGGGCAGGAGGTGGATCTGAAGAAGATCAGTTTGACCGGGAGGAGAACCCGGGAAAGCGGTGGAGGTGTGAGTGCGGACCTGGGGGGGTGATTGTTTGCTTCCTCAAAAAAAGTTTAGAACCAGCCGCCACTGGTGGTTGGGATCCTTCCTGAGCCTGGACCGGGTCTGTGATATCAGTCGACTGCTGAAAACAGATCACAGGTGTGCAGAACAAATTGAATTCCTGTTATCCACAGGAGAAATACAGCCAAAAAAGCTTTAGCCCTTTCATGCCTAAGCCTATTTCTGACATTTGTTGATTACAAGTTAAAAGCCTGTATTTCTTTGCTAGAAAATTACTTAGAACCCCCAAACATTTTATATAAAAAAAGGCCCCCCCCCCCGGAAATTTGAGCACCAGCCGCCACTGCCCACATGATGTAGCAGTTCTTCCTCTAAAATCCCATGTGGACTAAAGAGCGAAGCTCTAAGCTCTCCCCTGAGGTTTATGTGGCAGCAGGGGGCAGGACTCAGAAAGCTCGGCAAAGAGTCTAGACATAGTTAACCCCTTCCCATCCTGGGCACCTGCTAACTAAAGCACGATGCACACACAACATTTGAATAACATGACTTTGCATAGAAACACAGAACTCTAGCACAAAGTTTTACAAAATTAAAAAAACACTTACATTTTGTACCACACTGTAAGCACCTGCTTACAGGTGGGTGTCAATCTGGAGGAATGGGTGTTCTTAGACAGATTACCTTTGCCCGCAGGCCACCCTAGGTAATGCCAACATATGATGCTGGACCTCCATGATTAAAAGAACTGAAATTCAATGGATGAAAGGGGTGGGCCAGGGACAGTCAGGCAAGAGAGGAATGGAGGGGAAGATGCTGGATGTAATGCAGGCTCCATCCAATTATAATGAGTTGAAGCCCCCTTTATACATTAAGCCCAGATGAGGCGGGACCTATCTGACTTGCTCTAGCTTATAATACACACTATGAGAAGCTAACAGTGTGCGGTGAATTCAGAGTAAACAATTTCAAAACAGGAGAGGAGCCTGTATAACTGCGCAAGACTGAAGAGAAGACTGGAGTCCAGCTTTAACTTCATGACATTCAGCAACTTTTCCTAACCATGTCATCTTTCTCTTTCAGCTTTACAGTTATGCGTTTCAAAAACTTAAGAGCAGAATTAAATATAATTTCAGGTTTATACATCTTTTGTTCACTTCAATCTGAACTTATAATAAAAGCTTTGCGAAGAAATTTTTTATATTTTCCAGCTTGGAGAGGGGAAGGTCAGCACCTGAACTTTTACAGGTCTATCCCTTTCACATGGACTTCATTCTCAGGTCAGTTCTTGATAGCATTGTGGTATGACCTGAAGATGGTGGGAAAGATCAAGTAGACTACCTTTGATTTTCCTACTTTGCAACCAGAAATGAAAACTTCTCTCCTATGATTGATCCTGGCCTTTGCAACAAATGAAAATGTATGTGACCTTTTTTATAGTTTGCTGGGACCTTCAGTTAATTGCAAATTCGGCACTGCCACAAATGATTGCAATGGACTGTGTGTCCGACCCATCTAGCATTCCTATTGAGGTTCTTGTGTCTCAAAAATAGTGACAGCATAGTAATGCCAATTTCTTGCACTGTGCAACAAAGTCTGTTCTTGCAATTAAAGTGTCTGTAAGGCCCAAAACTTTTTCTTTATTTCCAGGTTTGTAATGCTGTCTTTGTCCCCATGCTGCAGAATCTTGCTCGTGTGTCATGTTGCCACTGTCTTCAGAAACCAAGTGATAGAAAATAAAAAAATGAGCTGTCATTAGAACACAAGGTGAGCGGAAATCTTCCAATTGGAGCACCTCTTCTGGTGACAACAGTCTAATAGAGGATTTCCCCTCACTTTGGGGAGATTTTCTCTCTTTTTCTGTTGTGTTGTAGGGACAGGAAGCCCCTGCAATGGCTTATTCAGTCGTGTGTGTAAGTTATGTACAGTGCCTTGAAAAAGTATTCATACCCCTTGACATTTTCCACATTTTGTCATGTTATAACCAAAAATGTAAATGTATTTTATTGGGATTTTATGTGATAGACCAACACAAAGTGGCACATAATTGTGAAGTGGAAGGAAAATGATAAATGGTTTTCACATTTTTTTTTTACAAATAAATATGTGAAAAGCGTGGCTAGTCAATACTTTGTAGAACCACCTTTCGCTGCAATTACAGCTGCAAGTCTTTTTGGGGATGTCTCTACCAGCTTTGCACATCTAGAGAGTGACATTTTTGCCCATTCTTCTTTGCAAAATAGCTCAAGCTCTGTCAGTTTGGATGGAGAATGTCTGTAAACAGCAATTTTCAAGTCTTGCCACAGATTCTCAATTGGATTTAGGTCTGGACTTTGACTGGGCCATTCTAACACATGAATATGCTTTGATCTAAACCATTCCATTGTAGCTCTGGCTGTATGTTTAGGGTTGTTGTCCTGCTGGAAGGTGAACCTCCGCCCCAATCTCAAGTCTTTTGCAGACCCTAACAGGTTTTCGTCTAAGATTGCCCTGCATTTGGCTCCATCCATCTTCTCATCAACTCTGACCAGCTTCCCTGTCCCTGCTGAAGAAAAGCATCCCCACAATATGATGCTGAACCATGTTTAGCGGTTGGGATGGTGTGTTCAGGGTGATGTGCAGTGTTAGTTTTCCGCCACACATAGCATTTTGCTTTTAGGCCAAAAAGTTCAATTTTGGTCTCATCTGACCAGAGCACCTTCTTCCACATGTTTGCTGTGTCTCCCACATGGCTTACTGAAAAAACTGCAAATGGGACTTCTTATGGCTTTTCCAACAGTGGCTTACTTCTTGTCACTCTTCCATAAAGGCCAGATTTGTGGAGTGCACGACTAATAGTTGTCCTGTGGACAGATTCTCCCACCTGAGCTGTGGATCTCTGCAGCTCCTCCAGAGTTACCATGGGCCTCTTGGCTGCTTCTCTGATGAATGCTCTCCTTGCCTGGCCTGTCAGTTTACGTGGACTGCCATGTATTGGTAGGTTTGCAGTTGTGATATACTCTTTCCATTTTTGGATGATGTATTGAACAGTACTCCATGAGATGTTCAAAGCTTGGGATATTTTTTATAACCTAACCCTGCTTTAAGCTTCTCCACAATTTTATCCCTGACCTGTCTGGTGGGTTCTTTGGCCTTCATGATGCTGTTTGTTCACTAAAGTTCTCTAACAAACCTCTGAGGGCTTCACAGAACAGTTGTATTTATACTGAGATTAAATTACACACAGGTGGGCTCTATTTACTAATTAGGTGACCTCTGAAGGCAATTGGTTCCACTAGATTTTAGTTAGGGGTATCAGAGTAAAGGGGGCTGAATAAAAATGCACGCACACTTTTCACATATTTATTTGCATAGAATTTTAAAAACCAGTAATCATTTTCCTTCCACTTCACAATTATGTGCCACTTTGTGTTAATCTATCACATCAAATCCCAATAAAATACATTTATTATTTTGGTTGTAACATGAATGTGGAACATTTCAAGGGGTATGAATACTTTTTCAAGACACTGTATAGCACCCTCCTAGTTACGTTGCTAGTAGGAGTAAGGAAAATTTCATTTTTGGCTCCTCTGTGGCCAGTGGAGCAAAGTTTGATTGCTTTTGGCTGTTCTGGGTTCATTTGGTTGCAGGCTCAACTATTTCCCCCTGTTTTCTAGTAAGTTCTAGAATTTTGTGGGTTGGAAGAGACAAACCCTGGACAAACCCTCAGCCAATCCCTGGGAAGAAGAATGTCCAATAGGGTGCTGAGGTCTGTATAACTAGGCTGGGGCCTGGAATAGCAGGATCCTTGTCCTCGTGTAGAAGACCCAGCTTGGAGGGCAGGGGCACTCTGAATCACTTCGCTGAAGACCGCATGAGGCCAACGAGGTCCCAGCTCAGGGAGAGTCGAAGGACCTAATTCTAAAGTTGCTGAGATCAGTTTGGAGGAAGTCCACTGAGAATCTGGCCTAGAGGGTCACAGTACAGAATCTGGCAGGTACTGGAGGAAGGCATCCAAGTAGACAGGGCACAGTGAGTAAGAGTCAGAGTGAGAGTCAGAGTGAGAGGGACCCTAGTGACTGTTCTTGCTTAACCCTTGGAGGGACTATTCCAGAGTTGCTGTCTTAGGTTTGCTTATGCATTGGAGCTTTATGAACTGTGTGTTCATCTACAACTAGTCCCAAGTGATGTTCACCCCGAAGAGTTCAGTTATAACCAGAGAGGGTCCTCTGTTGTACTTTGCACTTAATTTGACGTTTCCCAGGGCTCACCCTACACAATAACCAAGTTTAACCAGCATTAAACTACAAGATGACATGCACTGCCTGTTTCCTGAGTTCTTGAGTGCAGGGCAGCCGTGTACCTCACAGGGAATAGAACCTGGGTCACAACTGCAATACTGGATTGGGGTCTGCACTGCATATGGATTAAGTTTTGTGGACAACAGGCTTTTTTCAAAAAGAAAAAAGAAAGCAGATGCTGAACACAGCATTGGGTCAGAGTGCTGGCTTCTGTGTAGAGGAGGGACAGCCGACAATGGATGCCCCATAGTATGTCTATGGCCCCTTTCACACAAGGCGGATCCGTTTACTGGAGTCCACCAGCTCAGCAGGAGATTGCTCCGTTAATCTCTGCTGAGCTAGCGGATGACAGGTCCGTCTTTGCTCACTGACCAGGGAGGGACCTGTCAGAGCCCCGCTGATTTCTATGGGGAGATCGGACGAAAACAGACAGCATGTCTGTTTTCATCAGATCTCATCCGATCCGCTAGATGGCAGATGAATGTCAGTGGACACATCTCCGCTGACATCCACCTGCCCATAGGAGTCAATGGATGGCCTGCTCGGATCCGCCTAAAAAACGGACAGGTGGATCCGAGCGGGCTTATCGCATGAAAGGGGCCTATGGATGACGTCACCGCATTGGCTCTGCAACTGTTGTTGCTGCCCTTTCTCTACACTGAAGCTGTCACTGGGGCCCAATCATGTGACCGGACCGGAGCGGCTTAAGAATAGGTAAGTATAGACAGGGCTGTCTTTAAGGCAGGGCAAAAGGGGCAGCTGCCCTGGGTCCTGTCATTGTTGTGGGGCCCAAAGCAGCTGCCTCATACTTGGCAACTGTCCCAGTTTAAATTCCCTTGTCCCTTGAAGTTTTAGTCCCATGCTCTGACCTGATATCTCAGTGTGAAGTTATGTTACTAATGCTGCCCAGCTCTGCCCTATTGTTGTGTACGGATGACTCACCTGCAGACCCTGTGTTTACATGGAAATACCGACATTGATATGTAAATAGTGATGGCATCCATATGTAAATAGCGGCTGACTGGCAGCATTCATATGTAAAAAAAGGCGGCATTCATGTGTATATCATGCCCCCCTGAGGTCATAACCATCATCACCTATACTGAATGCTGCCCACTGGGAAGGTAAAGGAGCATGCTTGAAGGTCCTGCCTACAACTGTGGTCATTAAGCCTAACATCCGCCTGTTCTGCAAATGTGGGGGCCCAAGAAAATGTTTGCCTAGGGTCCAATCAATATTAACAACCGACCCTGAGTATAGACATCTTTTCTTCTACAAGGTAGATAGAATAGTCTTAGAATGGGACTGAGAATAGATTTAGGCATAGTTAGAACCATACAACCATCTAATAGCTTTATTGCTGCACCCATGCTTGACTGGACCTATTCTCATGTGCACCGATGGTACAACTGGACCCCAACACTAGCCAGCTGAAGAGCTAGGGCTAAAGACTGCCCCTTTACCGCTGCTATACAGAGACCTTTACCTATTGCCTAGGCTAATGCCGCGTACACACGAGCGGACTTTACGGTAGACTTTGTCCGGCGGACTTTTCGACGGACTTTACGACGGACTTTACGAATGAACGGACTTGCCTACACACGATCAACCAAAGTCCGATGGATTTGTAGGTGATGACGTACGACCAGACTAAAAAAAGGAAGTTCATAGCCAGTAGCCAATAGCTGCCCTAGCGTTGGTTTTTGTCCGTCGGACTAGCATACAGACTAGCGGACTTTTCGACCGGACTCGAGTCCGTCGGAAAGATTTGAAACTTGTTTCATTTCTAGGTCCGTCAAACTTTTGGGGAAAAAAAGTCAGCTGGAGCCCACACACGATCGAATTGTCCGACGGACTCCGATCCGCTGGACCAAGTATGCTGTAAAGTCCGGTCGTGTGTACGCGGCATAAGAGGTACCTCTTAGGGGACATTGCACCATATCCTAGCCATTCTCCTAGAATGCACTCTGTACTAGTTATAGTATTATTATTCATTTTGCAGTTAATGCTTAACATGCACTGTTTATTGCTGACTTTTCTAATTTATAAGTTAATCCCAGTCTAGTGGTACAGAACTATGCTCTAAGTTGCCAAAATGTAAGGATCTTAGTGTCCAGTGGACTTTGTCTGAACCTTTCTTCTGTGTGCTCATGCTCAAACCACCATTTATTCTAACCTGTACCAATACATTGAGCTCATTTACCACTAAAATGTCTTGTGTCTATTTCCTGGTGCTAATTTACAGCCGAGTTAAAGGTGTATCTACACTTATGTTCTTATAAGTACTTGCAGTAACTTTCAATCAACCTGGTGTGTCAGAGGGGCTGGGGTTGTTCTTGAAGTCAAGGTGCAGAACAGAGAACCCAAATCACCAAACAGCCAAACAGCTCCTGGAGGTAGCATTGCGCATTCGTTCCAAAATCAAATGTTGAAAGCAAATTAAATGTTGACGTATTTTTGATTGTTATTCTTCAAGTCATCGAATGTCCTGAGTATTATCGTATAAATGTATTTACATATATTAGTATGAACTTTCAATCATAAACTAGTGTATGGCCAGCTTAACACTGGTACCTTTCTAAAAATAGAAACAAAAAGATATAATATATACGAGGGGTCTTCAAAAAGTTTCTGTACTTTTATATACTAAACTTTTTGAGGAACCCTCGTACTTAATAAAGTCTGACATTGTCTTGGTTAAAGCAGAGGTTCTCCCTTCACCCTTCTTTTCTAGTGCCGCCACCTTTACATGGGCAGACTTACCGTGAGTCCCTATCAGGTCTATGCGCATGTGCAGACATGCCCTAGGGTCTCTGACAGTACTCTGGCAGACCCCAATGGCGTGCCCGCACACGTGTGACATCTCACAAACAACTTCTGAGATGTAACACCACACAGCCTGGGAACTAGTTTGCCAGATGTTGTGTATGCACAGATAGTACTGGCAGAGACCCACAGCGTTTCTTCACATGCAAACGGGCTGTGATGTCATCCTAGCCTGGGCCAGAATTTAGAGAGTAAAAACAAAACATATTTAAAACAGTTTTTAATTTTTAAATAATTTTTATTTTTGCTAATGTGCAAAAAGGAAGAGGAGAAGGCAAAAATGAGTAAAGTCCTGCTTTAAGTTCAACATATCCCTTCTCTGACTTGGGAACACTACCACTAGGTGTCAGGCAGACATCTCTGCAAGCTTGTAGGACATAGAACGGAGACAATGTACAGTGATTCCCAAGCAGAACTTACTAAGTGATTGCACACAATGCGCTGAACCCATTTCACGAATAACCCCTTCTGAGCTCAGCTGGAATTCACCCAAACATCAATCATCATGCACACTCTTCCAGCAGCAATTAAAGGGTGGACCACTAATGCTTGTTGAAGGTCCATTTAAAGCACCCCTTTATAATATCTCCCATTCTGCTCTCCAAGATAAATTATAATTATATGTATACAGCACTGGCTAATTCAGAAAAAACAAAGGAAATAGATAAAAGCAAGGAAAATGAAGAAAAGTGAAGAGCACAACAGTGTCAAATAATGCAAAACTTGTAATGCAAGGACATTCACAACATGGTTGAAAGTTACAGTTAGAACAAACCTGTCCTATTTTTTTTTTTTTTTTTTAGCTTTTTGTTTAATGTTTTAATTCATATAGCATTGATGGTTTTTTATAGAGTATATGGAAACAGTTACACCTTGGTACCATCAATTAACTTTACTAGATGCTGCCATAGATGAAGTTCCAGAAGGAGCGCAAGTCCTAGGGAGGATACATCGCTACATCGGCGTGTTTAGCTCTATAGGTGAGTGCAGAGGTGCGTCTTTTTTTTTTGCATGAGGCAGGTGCATTGTCATGCATCAGTGTGTTCCCTTTGTGCACTGACATGCATTACTAGCTGCACCAATTATTTTTGGAGTGGATAGAATTAACTGCCATTGACCAAGGCTTGTTAATACCTGTTGCCAATGCATCAAATGCATGTAACATGCACTTGGATACATTGACATTTATGGGTCTCCCAATGTACCAAAACACAAGAAAAAAACAAAAATGTATTTTTTCCAATATGCATTGCACTGCAACTCTGAGATAAGAGTGGGCGCTATTTTTATTATGGGGAACTTGGATACATGAGATTTTGATACGTGTGTTAAAATGTTGCCTTGCCTTACTCTCAATTATGGTGAAACTACCACCACCATTGACTGGACAAGGTGGAGAGCATGATGTCATCACCTCACCTCTCCACCCTGTCCACTCAGAGAGTGCTTTGCATTCTCTGAATGGTGCCCAAGCTGAGCGGCCAACCTCCTGTGTTCAGGATGCAACAAGTCAGCCCCTCAGCACTGGACCTGGAAACAAGTGGAAATCCCTGGAGTAGTGGTGTCTACTTCTGTGATTTACAGCTTCCAGGGGCATTTGCCAGGTATGGTATGTACATAGTTGCATTTGTCCTAGCTAGAGCAATGTCAATCTGTATAAAATATCCATACCTGGATTTCATCAGTAAACAAACATCATGGCTAGAAGACACCCATGAGGGCAAGCCGTCTGCTTTATATGCAACTGTACAAAGCACCAAACAAAAGAAAGGAGAGATGGTTTAAGGGGGGCTAGCTGTGGTCACATGGTCACTTGGTCCCCTTCTTGTTCCAAAGAAGAGGGCTGTGGGTGAAGACTGCAGAAGACATTAGAGGTCTCAGGAGACCTTTAGTTCCCAGATTGTAGGGCAGTTATGCAGTAGATGCTGTCAGTCAAATTAGAGGGAGCGTGGCAGCTGTCATTTGACTTTGGGACTACAGGCAAGCCTTGTTTGGGCATGGTGTCCTGAAGCTCCGAATTCAGAAGAAGACACAAAATGACCACGCTAGGACAGAACGTCTTTCATCCCTAGTGTGGTCGGTAATAAAGAGTAAGGGATTAATTAATAGGAGGACTGTCAGGATCACCAGATATGTTATTACTTTAGAAGAACTCACGTTACAGAAGAACCAAAAGCTACCTGCCAAATCAGCTGAAATTTGAGCCATGGGAGCCCCTGTTGGCACTACCGACTTGACAAAAGTCCGTTTTTCATTCAACTTTTATGGAAAGAGCCAGGTGGGAAATTGACAGCCAGACAGCATCAACATCCATACAGATGCAAGCACTGTTTGGAAAGTCTAAAAGCCGGTTTTGTTGGCTGTCAGAATACAATAGGTGCTGTGGGGGGGGGGGGGGGTCATCCATTCATGTTTGATTGTGAATGTAAACAAACATCTTCATCTTGTAAAACAACCCATTCAGTTTAAAATAGAAATGAAAGGCAAAACTTTTTTGTATAGATAAATATATATATATATATATATATATATATATATATATATATATATATATATATATATATAAAATTATAAACAAATTTTTTCCCTTTTTATACGTGACCACATTCCCTCTGTTCTCAACTACATAAGAGCTGGGAGGAGAAGCAGCAGCACACTGAGCTTGCCAATGAATGGCTGTGCAGTGGGGGCTTGTCAGGACAAATCTAATCATTCGAGGAAAGCTGACCATGGTGTGCTCTTCTGCTTACTGTGGTCAGTTTTGAATAGGAAAGCTGAGGGACTTGCAAGAACACCAGGGATTTCACATAAAGGAAGTAATACAAAAAGAACAGGATACTTTCTCATACAAGAACATGCTACAGCAGGCACATATCAAGAATATGAAATGTTGGGGTAACAAACGCTTTAAATCCTTTTTCACACCTGTGTGATAACACACAACAAGAGGAATCACATTATTGTTTATGGGGTCTTTTCACACTTATGTAATGCACTTCTGTGCAACTTGGAAAAGGATACAAGTATTTTGATTGGTGTATTTTTGGTCCCTTGGACTTCAATGGGAGCATCATAAACACATAAGAAAAGCAGCAAAAATGTATTGAGAAACACACAAAAACACACGACAATGCAGACTCACAAGTATGAACCTAGTGTAGGAGAAGTAGTTCCCAAATTTCTAATTTAATTGTAACATTCACTTTGGGGTGTATTTATAAAAAATTGCAGAGCTGTTTGTCCTGTAAATCTACATGTACATTCATTTCCGTTACTAGGCTATTTTCTCTCCATGTCAAATGTTATTCATTCATACATACAGAATGGAAAATACTGCATTATGCGCCACTAGATGGAGCTGATGATCATAGAAAATAAAAGCTTATTTACTATAATCTTAGGCCATATCTAGTGGCCATAATGAGGCATTTTCCTGAACCACTTTTTTTAAACTGGTTTAAAGAAAAAGAAAATGTTATTCAAGTATGTATTCTCAACTCAGAAAAGTCAATTTATATTGCAGTCAGCCTCCTTCAAATATCCAAATAGCTTTTTTTGCTGCTGTGATCTGGCTTTCTGATAGAGGGTGGCTACTTTCGTTCTCCGTGGTTCCACTGTATGTAGGAACGTAGCCACCTTCTCTTACTCATTCCTGAGATGGTCTATGGGATTTGTATGTGTGTAAAGAGCAGTCTGCGTGACCACAACTAACATGTACTGCTTATTCCAAAGTGAGTGGGGAAAAGGAGGTCTTTACAAGGAAACAGACAAATTCAGTTAGAAACAATTTCATTAAAACAAGTCGATTACAGAGTCATTCAGTAGTTGATGGATTATTTTTGGAGAATGAGGACATCATTTAGTGTCACTTTGAAGTGTTACTAAACCCAGGACCCTGCACTTACTATATCTGGTCTCCCATATTACACATAACATGGAAATGCAATTATTTTAGTAAATATAAACTGCTAAATACCCTTTCTCATCAGCAGTATATAGCAGTCCTGTGACTTCTATCAGTGTCTGGTTAAAGCTTGTAGGAGGAGTTTTCATTCTATTCTGACAGTCCTATGAGGCTGCAGGACCCCTGACCCTCTGTCTGGACAGTGCTTATTGGCCCTGTACTAATCACATGCACTCTTCCAAGAAAAAAATACTCTCTAGCAATACACACCAAACTGAGCATGTGCAACCTGACTCCAAAGGCTCTGCTCTATCAGAAGATGGTTAGGCATACCTCCCAACTTTTTGAGATGGGAATGAGGGACACCTATTAGCAAAAGTATGTAGGCATAGGACACACCCCCCCGCCATGCCCCCATACAAAAGAATTATACAAAAAAAATGATTAGTTAAAGTGGAAGTCCATGCTAAAACTAAAATCCCTCCATCCATAGCCACTAGGGATGAGCCCACAGTAAGTTCGACTCGAACATTGGGTGTTTGTTTGTTCTAAAATGAACCGAACATATGGGGAGTTCGCAGGAAATTCAAGAGACCGCAGTGCATTGCTGTATGATGATTGGCCAAAGCATGCACCTGACCTGCATGCTTTGGCCAATCAAAGCACGCTCTGCTGAGAGGGCCATAATTGGCCAAAGGCAGGGTGCCCTTGGCCAATCATGGCTCAGGGGGACTAAATCCACACCCCACACTATATAAAGCTGCTTACATAGAGACCGTGTCTAGTGTGTGGACGGAGATAGACTGAGCTAGATTAGGCAAGCAGGTTAATTAGTGGCAGTGTATTTAATATATATATATATATATATATATATATATATATATATATATATATATATATATATATATATATAGTCTAGTACATATAAACAGTATCTCACAAAAGTGAGAACCCCCCTCACATTTTTGTAAATATTTTATTATATCTTTTCATGTGACAACACTGAAGAAATGACACTTTGCTACAATTTAAAGTAGTGAGTGTACAGCTTGTATAACTGTAAATTTGATGTCCCCTCAAAATAACTCAAATATTTTGTGTGGCCACCATTATTTTCCAGCACTGCCTTAACCCTCTTGGGCATGGACCTGGCGGGGGGCAACCCACGCAGTTTTTTTAAATGATTTTTTATGTATATTGCCGGGATCCGGAAATACATTACAGCCGCAAGCAATTTTAAATGACATTTTTTTCTTTTAGAAATTACATTTTGCTGCGGTACTGTTACAAACATGGGAAAGATGCGCTACTTTACAGGCAGACTAAGAGGACCCCCCCAGGCATGATATTTAAAGGAACATTTCATTTTTATTGTTTTACTTTAAGCATTATTAAAACCACTGGTCCTGAAAAAATTATTGTTTTAAAAACTTTTTTTTGCATTGATACATGTCCCCTGGGGCAGTACCCGGGTCCCCATTCACTTTTTATGGCAATAACTTGCATATAAGCCTTTAAAATTAACACTTTTGATTTTTCACGTTCGTGTCCCATAGACTAACGGTGTTCGCACAAATTTTTTGTCAGTTTGCATGTTTCTGGCTCAAACCGAACCGGGGGGGGGGGGGGGGGGGGGGTGTTGTTCGGCTTATCCCTAATAGCCATCAATATTCTAACACCAATATCTAGCCCTGCAAAGAAAAAAATCTGTATACATTCCATTTCTGCAGGCGATCCGACCCGATTTCCAGCGGTGGAAGCTCTGGTGAGTACACGTCTGACAACGGTTGTGAAATTAATGGGGAGTGACGTCACCCATAGACTTACTATGGGGCTTCCATTGTTGGACGTGTCCTCTGCACCCGCCTCCACAGCGAAGCCGCTGCTGACAGCTCAGTGTGGGATCATAGCTTCCGCTGCTGGAGATCGGGTTGGAACGCCTGTAGAAAAGGTATGTATACTCCTTTTTTCTTTACAGGGCTAGATAGGTTAGTGTGATGCCCCGTACACACGGTCGGACATTGATTGGACATTCCGACAAAAAAATCCTAGGATTTTTTCTGACGGATGTTGGCTCAAACTTGTCTTGCATACACACGGTCACACAAAGTTGTCAGAAAATCCGATCGCTCTGAACGCGGTGACGTAAAACACCTACGTTGGGACTATAAACGGGGAAGTAGCCATTAGCTTTCATCTCTTTATTTATTCTGAGCATGCGTGGCACTTTGTGCGTCGGATTTGCATACACACGATTGGAAATTCCGACAACGGATTTTGTTGTCGGAAAATTTTATAGCCTGCTCTCAAACTTTGTGTGTCGGAAAATCCGATGGAAAATGTGTGATGGAGCCTACACACGGTCGGAACTTCCGACAACAAGGTCCTATCACACCTATCGGAAAATCCGACCGTGTGTACAGGGCATTAGAATGTTGGTGGCTATAGATGCAGTGATTTTAGTTTTAGCATGGACTTCCACTTTAAGTGCTTTCTTTTTTTTTACCACTAATATTCCTTTATGTTGGCTTTTGACATTTACAAATGCAGCAATTTAGAAATTGGATGAAAGGTTAAGCACTTAGCATTTATATACAACTATATAAATCAGACCAAAATAAGGAAAGAGGGACTTTGTTCAAAATCCCTCGAAATCAGGGACAGTTGGGAGCTATGTGGTTAGGGGAGAGTGGAAGGAGGGGACAATAGGAGAAGACAGGATCAAACAGGCTTTTTACACAATGCAGAGGATTAACCCCTTAGGTTCCACAGTGAGTATAACAAGCATGCTTTACTGCATATACAGACTGATTTTACTGTTGTGGGTTTAGTAACACTTTAATGAATAAATACATTAATAAATAACATTCGACCAGGAGAGAAAATAACCAACTAACATTCAATTTTGTCCTCATTCACACAGAATGAATGTACAGGTAGTTTTGCAGGACGAATAGCTCTGCAATTCTTTTTATAAATACACCTGTTCATATTTGGTGTTGCCCCCAGTAATGCTGACACCCTAGGTTATTTGTAATACATCTCTGCTTGAGGAAGGCATCCCCTTGTCTTACTGTGCTGCGGATGAGATCTACCCATTTAGGAACTAATGTCGCGTACACACGATCGGAATTTTCATCAGAAAAAAAAAAAAAAAAAAACTTGGATGGTTTTTCTGACGGATTTCCGCTCAAGCTTGCCTTGCATACACACGGTCACACAAAAGTTCTCTGAACTTTCGACCGTCAAGAACACGGTGAGGTACAATACTACGATGAGCCGAGAAAATGAAGTTCAATGCTTCCGAGCATGCGTCGAATTGTTTCCGAGCATGCGTGATTTTTTGCGTGTCCGAATTGCATACAGACAAACGCATTTCCGTATAGGAACTTTTCCCGACTGAAAAATAGAGAACATGCTCTCAATCTTTTGCTGGCTGAAATTCCGCCAGCAAAAGACCGATGGAGCATACACACGGTCCCATTTTCCGACAAAGAGCTCTCATCGGAGGTTTGCTGGCGGCATTTCCGATCGTGTGTACACGGCATAAGAGTATAAGGAATGAGAAGAAAAACATTATTGCGTGGCCTGCTGTGAAGCTCATATAGTTGACAACAGCTAGGGGTAAAACAATTAAAAGAAAGGCTGCACGAGAACACACTTCATTACAACCATGTACTTGTGAACCAAGGCTGTAATTGTACCGGACAAAAACTATTAGCAATAAACCTTTCCATTTTCTGTGACTGCAGTGGACCTTTTTCCTTCAGTGTTCCGTCTCTCCCCCTCTAGCACTCCAGGCGCTCCCGAGGAGGTCGCACATTACAAATATACTCACACCGCTGGGTTAATTAATGGCTCGGTTATTTGCCCTTGTGCTAATACGATCACAGCTACCTGACATTAAGAAAAGCTATCTTGAGAACTTGACCAGTTGACGGGCTTGAGAATTTAAAGGTACGATAAGGTGATAAAACCTGCTCTAAGGGAGCCAGGTCTTCTCTGAAAAGTTGGTTTGGAATGCTTATTCCTGAAGTAATGTAGTAATAAGGTGATCAAGATAAATATAATAATGACAAAAACAGTGGGTCCACTTTTAGTACATAGAGTTCTGCGTGCTTGAAATTAGTTCTAAGGAATTTTTTTTTTATGTTTCTGACTTGATACCACAATCAGAAAAAAAAATGCAATTAGGCACTACAATTATGAGGTTACTTTTATCACATTGTCACTGTGGCCTAACTCTCCCTGACTTCATGGTCAAGCCCTGTTACTTGCCGCCCCTCTTACTTTTTAAAGTTTAATGCAGGTCTACTTTTCAGCTGAATTCCAGGTATGGATGCTTTTTGCATACAGTGCATTCGGAAAGTATTCACAGCGCTTCACTTTTTCCACATTTTGTTATGTTACCGCCTCTACTTCAAAATGGATTAAATTAATTATTTTCCTCAAAATTCTACAAACAATACCCAATAATGACACAGTGAAAGAAGTTTTCTCATCCTTTTCTCAATACTTTGTTGAAGCACCTTTGGCACCAATTACAGCCTCAAGTCTTTTTGAGTATGATGCTACAAGCTTGGCACATCTATTTTTGGGCAGTTTCTCCCATTCTTCTTTGCAGGACCTCTCAAACTCCATCGGGTTGGATGGGGAGCGTAGGTGCACAGCCATTTTCAGATCTCTCCAGAGATGTTAAATCGGGTTCAAGTCTCGGCCACTCAAGGACATTTACAGAGTTGTCCCGTAGCCACTCCTTTGATATCTTGGCTGGGTCGTCATCCTGTTGGAAGATGAATCTTTGCCCCAGTCTGAGGTCCAGAGCGTTCCGGAGCAGGTTTTCATCAAGGATGTCTCTGTACATTGCTGCATTCACCTTTCCCTAGATCCTGACTAGTCTCTCAGTTTCTGCCGCTGAAAAACATCTCCACAGCATGATGTTGCCACCACCATGCTTCACTGTAGGGATGGTATTGGCCAGGTGATGAGCAGTGCCTGGTTTCCTTCAGACATGACACTTGCCATTCAGGCCAAAGAGTTCAATCTTTGTTTCATCAGACCAGAGAATTTTGTTTCTCATGGTCTGAGAGTCCTTCAGGTGCCTTTTGGCAAACACCAGGCGGGCTGTCATGTGCCTTTTACTGAGGAGTGGCTTCCATCTGATCCATCCGGAGATGACCCCAAGGCAATCTTCCATAGCCAGTCGGGACAAGGAACACCGCGTCGCTCCGCCGTCGGCGCCAACTCACGGAACCTGTCTCACTGAAAACAAGACAAAGCGTCAGCTATGACGTTCTCAACTCCAGGGAGGTGACAGCATAAATTAAAACATTTAACTGCAGACAACGCAACACTAAGGCCGGCCGCATTGGCGTAAAGTTCCAGGTCAAAGTTACTAACCGGCCCTGAAATCCACAATGCCTGCCTATTAAAAGAGTCCAAGAACGAGTGCCACACTCGCAAATCCCCCCTGTGCTCCCTTACCAGGTGCACGAAATGAGTGGGTGAATTGACCCCCGCCGTACTTGCCGACAGCCGTCGGCAAAATACCCTCCCCATTGGTAGGATGCAACACGCAAAATTCAACTTACTCAACAACGACTGTAGCTTCCGCAAGTTGAACCTTGCGCAATCCCAAGAGTCCCCGAATCTCTCCCTTGAGTGCCACCAGCTAGTCTTCCAGCAGACGACACTCCATGGCGTCAGAGTCTAATACAATGCCCAGGAAACTAATCACGGTAGCCCGCCCCTCCATTATTTCCGGGGCCAAGGGGATGCCAAAACAAGCGGCGATGTGTTTAAACGTAGCAAGTAGCACCGCACGGATCTCTGAGGAGGCCTAGTGCACACAAAGAAAATCATCCAAGTAATGAATGATGGAGTTCACCCCTGCGACATCTCAAACTACTCACTCCACAATGAAACTGAACGTCTCAAACAGTGCACATGAAATAGAACAGCCCATGGGCAGGCATTGATCCACATAGAATTCCTCCTGACAATGACATCCAAACAAACGAAAGCTATCTGGATGAACGGGAAGCAATCTGAATGCAGACTCAATATCGGATTTGGCCATCATAGCCCCTTGCCCGTAACATCGTACCCATAAAACAGCCGCATCAAAGGAAGTGTAAGATACAGTGCAAATCTCCAAGTCAATCGCATCATTGATCGACCCTCCCTTCGGAAAGGAAAGGTGATGAATTAGCCTACATTTATTGGGCTCCTTCTTCGGCACGACCCCTAAGGGCGAGATAACCAAATCTGCTAAAGGTAATGACAGGAAAGGGCCATCCATGCGGCCTAATGCAACTTCCTCCTGCAGTTTCTCAGAAACCACTTTCTCATGTTAAGAGGCCAAGCGCTAGTTCAGGGACACTGGTGGCGCTTTGGCCAGGGTAGAAGGTATATGAAATCCCTTGGAGAAACCCAAGCCTAACAACCGCGCCACCTTCCTATCTATCGAGGAAAGGCTGCATCCTTTCCACCTTCACTGGCGTCATCCCTTTTACTATCAGACTCACCGGCACGACCCTTTCCCTGCTTGCAGCATTGGGACAAGGGATGGGCGCCTCTGCAGCTGGAGCATTCATGCTTGTATCAGCAAGACCCCCAAACTTGCAGGGACCCTCATTATACTGCAAACAAACCCCCTTCTTCTTTGCGGCCGATTGTTCAATGAGCCACCGCCCCCCATGAAAAAACTGATTCGGGGCCCTCGCCTATGTCATAAGTCGCATCCACAGACTAATGTCCTTGTGGTCCCACCGCAAGGACAGGCGGATCGCCCTCCGATGTCAGAACTGTTCGTCGTACCTCAACCATGCAGTTCCCCCCTAGACTCTGTAAGCCCCCCTGACGGCATCCAGATAGCATAAGAGCGCAAACATTGTTCTGGGTTCTTCTCACCAATCACACTAGCCATAATGGCGAAAGCCTGTAGCCAGCTAGGGAAAGTCCGCGGGATAAGCCTGTACCGTCGCTTCTCCTCATCCTCCTTCTTGTGCTCCTCTGGCTTGACCCTATCCAGATTGAATTTTTCCAACGGTAGCAGCAAGAATATCCTCACATACTCACCTTTCCAAATTTTTTTCCTGGACCTCCGATTTAAGGTGTGCTCCCAGGGGACCTTCAAAACACACATAGACTTCGCAATTAGCCGATTCGGCCAGCCTAACGGCGTCTTGTTTGCTAGCGGCCTCCCCTGCCATCTCCACCTTGTCCCCTGCCGCCGATTTACCTGCCGCTTGTCCCATCATCACAGTTTCCACCAAGGAGGGGGTGGGGAGGCAACCCCAGATCCAGGAGCCCCCGTTGCTGCTGCCCCCAGCAGGAGGGACCCAGGCCACCACCGGGGTGGCTTGTCAGCTCGTCTCAGGTTCAAACCTCTAGACCAGTTCCTTCAAACCCGCCAGGAACCCCTGTAACCCTGTATCCTGTAACCCTGTATCTATGGCAACTCCCTAATGGACTTAGGCCCACCCCCTGAAACCACTCCCTCATCCCCCTCAGATCTAATAGAACAAAAAGAAGCAAAATTGGACCTACCAGGCTGTCTGGGAAGGGTCCCAGCCGTAGGTCCTGCCTCCATCGCTGCAGGTCGTCTGCGAGGCTCCTCCTTTTCCATCACAGACAGCTTGCCCTCCGATCGCTCGACCGCCACCTCTTCCTCTCCCACCGACAACCCTCCAGGGGATCTGTTCCTGGATGCCACTGCAGGCCCCACCTCCTCGTGCCAGATCCACCCACCAATTTCCTGGTCGCTTTCCCTGGGCCTTTGGAGTAATCCCATCTCTGCCGTCCTGCATCCTTCTGCACGTCAGACCTCAGATGATGCCGGCTAGGCACTGGAGAACCACCGGCTGCTGCTGTGGAGTGCCCGGCGGCCGCTGCTGATTGATTTCCACCCCAAGGCCCTGCCCCCGCTGATTCGTCGCCAGGGGCGGCGCCCGCATGGCTCTGCTCCTGCCGTGGGGCGGGCCAAGGGGGGACTCCGGTACTCCCAAAGGCCCCGCCCGCCGAGCTCCATCCTTGAGGGGGATTCCTCCCAGGACCACCTACTGCGGGCACAGCCAAACACTTAGCAGGCAGTCCTGAAGTGGTCCATACGGGACTCCCGGTGTGATGCCAAGCTCTGGGGGAGGAGTCCAGGGAGTAGCGCTCTGGAGGCCGAGACCTCCGAGCTTGTGTGGACCCCTGCCCCCCTGTACTTGCTCCAGAGGCCCAATCGCCAAGTACAGTAGACAGCTGATCCTGTGGCCATTCCGTGATGTCATCTCCGCCCGCAGCTGGGCCTACAGTCTGTCCACCTCCGATATGCTGGACACTAGCCAAGCTCGCTCCTCACGCTGCCACTGGAGGCTGAGGAGGGGCCATCTCTTTTTACTGCCTATGTCCCCTCCTCCTCCAGCTGCTCCAATCAGATGATCCTGTAGTTACATGTAAGTATGCATGTCCCTTACATATGGGTTCCCTGTGGAAGCTGGAAATCACTTTGGTAGGCACCACTACTTTGGTGATCTGCACT
This sequence comes from Aquarana catesbeiana, assembly GCF_042186555.1. Taxonomy (NCBI): domain Eukaryota; kingdom Metazoa; phylum Chordata; class Amphibia; order Anura; family Ranidae; genus Aquarana; species Aquarana catesbeiana. The sequence continues at coordinate 637,751,772 of NC_133327.1, forward strand.
TGCTTCCAAGTCCAGTGTTAAGCCGCTGCCCTGCTGCATTGTGAACACAGAACATTGCACATTTGCAATTCAGAAAATACTTTGCATTTTCTGAATGAATGCTATGGGGTTCATTTATTAAAAGGCAAATCAACTGTGCACTTTTCAAAGTAAAGTTGCTCCAGAGCTTGGTAAATGAGATACAGCTGTAAAGCTTCACTTTACAAAGAATACCCAAACACATACAAAGAAAAAAAAGAAAAAAAAAACATTTTTGCATGCACATGATTGAATGATTGAATTCAGCAGAGCTTCTGCTATTTTACTAACCTCTGCAGCAACTGCTACTGCCAAAAGTATTGTGACGCCTGCCTTTACACGCACATGAACTTTAATGGCATCCCAGTCTTGGTCCGTAGGGTTCAATATTGAGTTGGCCCACCCTTTGCAGCTATAACAGCTTCAACTCTTCTGGGAAGGCTTTCCACAAGGTTTAGAAGTGTGTCTATGGTAACGTTTGACCATTCTTCCAGAAGCGCATTTGTGAGGTCACGCACTGATGTTGTCTCCGCTTTAATTCATCCCAAAGGTGTTTTATCGGGTTGAGATTAGGACTCTGTGCAGGCCAGTCAAGTTCCTCCACCCCAAACTTGCTCATCCATGTCTTTATGGACCTTGCTTTGTGCACTGGTGTGGAGTTATGTTGGAACAGGAAGGGGCCATCCCCAAACTGTTCCTACAAAGTTGGAAACATGAAATTGTCCAAAATGTCTTGGTATGCTGACGCCTTAAGAGTTTCTATCACTGCCAGACAGAAACACGTGATTTGTCACTCCAGAGAACACATCTCCACTGCTCCAGAGTCCAATGGCGGCATGCTTTACACCACTGCATCCAACGCTTTGCATTGCACTTGGCGATGTAAGGCTTGGATGCAGCTGCTCGGGCATGGAAACCCATTCCATGAAGCTCTGAAAGCCAAACAAAGTTTGAAGGTCTATAGCTATTGACTCTGCAGGCAGTTGGCGACTTCTATGCATTGTGCGCTTTAAAATGCGCTGACCCCGCTCTGTCATTTTACGCGGCCTACCACTTTGTGGATGAGTTGCTGTTTGTCCCAGTTGCTTCCACTTTGTTATAATATCACTAATGCCCCGTACACGCGGTCGGATTTTCCGACGGAAAATGTGTAATAGGACCTTGTTGTCGGAAATTCCGACCGTGTGTAGGATCCATCACACATTTTCCATCGGATTCTCCGACACACAAAGTTTGAGAGCAGGATATAAAATTTTCCGACAACAAAATCCGTTGTCGGAAATTCCAATCGTGTGTACACAAATCCGACAGACAAAGTGCCACGCATGCTCAGAATAAATAAAGAGATGAAAGCTATTGGCCACTGCCCCGTTTATAGTCCCGACGTACGTGTTTTATGTCACCGCGTTTAGAACGATTGGATTTTCCGACAACTTTGTGTGACCGTGTGTATGCAAGACAAGTTTGAGCCAACATCCGTCGGAAAAAATCCTAGGATTTTGTTGTCGGAATGTCCGAACAAAGTCCGACCGTGTGTACGGGGCATAACAGTTGACCGTGGAATATTTTGTAGCAAAAAAAATGAATATTTTTTCTTTTAATTTTAATTTTTTTGGGGAAGGAAATTTCACAGATGGACTTATTGCACAGGTGGCAACCTATCACGGTATCATGATTGAATTCACTGAGTGAATTTCTGAGAGCAACCCATTCTTTCACAGATGTTTGTAGAAGCAGTCTGAATGCCTTGGTGCTTGATTTTATACACCTGTGGCCATGGAGGTGATTGGAGGGGTGTCCCAATACTTTTGGCAATACAGTGTGTGTATATATACAGGGGGTCCCCGGGTTACAAACAAGTTAGGGACTGTAGGTTTGTTCTTAAGTTGAATCTGTTTGTAAGTCGGAACAGGTACATTTTTTAAGTGTAGCTCCAGCCAAAAAAACTATTTTTAAGCTTTTTGGAAAACATAGGGAAGGGTTAACACCCCTGTAACATTTGTTTTGCTGTGTGTGCACCTCTTCAGAAGATTTCACCTCACTTTCTGTTCCAATGACAATTGGATTTTGAAAATTTTGGGTTGTTGTGGAAACAAGCCTTGGTGATAAAGCATCAGTGGAGGTACCTTTTCCCTATAATAGCTCTTACAGGAGTTTATTTCTCTTCCTAGGGGTAGATTTCCTCTCACTTCCTGTTGTCTCCCTCCGTTTGTAAGTAGGAGTCGTTTGTAAGTCGGATGTTTGTAACTAGGGGACCCCCTGTATATATATATATATATATATATATATATATATATATATATATATACGCAGAATCGATGCAATGGACCACTTTTTTTGCTGTCACTCTTCTGTGTTTCCAGTTACAGCATGTACCACCATCTCCGGATACTGGCTATCACAAAGCCATTGAATGTACTGAGAATATTCATACGAATTTCTAAATAAATGCTCTGCTCATACAACCGTTCGTTCAAAACTCTACTAGTGTATGGACAGCTTTAAGTCTCTCTAATTGTCTTGGTGACTCTTGTTTTGATGGGAAACCCAAAATTTCACAGTTATCACCAAAACAGTAGGTGAGGGTAACTCTGTTGACAACCTCTACAACAGGACATCCTCTGACTTTATAGAGCAGCTATGATTAACCAGGGTATATTGGGACCCTAGGGTTCCTCCAGAGGTTGCTAGTAGTTTTTTTGAGCTGCAGCAGGTGGGTTAACTTCCTATCTAATGGTGTGTGCATGATGCTGGGTACAACGCCACTTGGCAAAGCCAGTGGATGACACCAAAGATCTATTAAGCTGTCTGTGAAGATGGCATTTTGACCACCACTGCAAGGAGCCTTCTTCCCGCTGATCCCTGATTAATTATTTTTTGGCAGGGGTTCCCTGAGACCCGAAAGCAGAAAGTGCAGGGTCTGAAGGAAGACCAGAGGAGGACTGGAGTCAGCTGCCAGAGTCTGCTGAATGCTGAAACCAGGGGAGGTGGAGATGAGGGGGTCCCGCGGCTGCACAGAGGGGAACAGAATCTTTCTGCTGCCGACTGCTGAGATGGGGGGGCAGAGACAGCTGCAGGAGAGGTGTGAGCGCCACATGCAGGGGTGGCCCGTCCATTGAGGGTGCATTTATGCCGCCCCCTCTCTCCAGCCACCCCCTCTATGACTAATGAATATTTGCTTTTCTAACACTGAACCGCCTCTCTGCCAATCAGGTAGTGCTGGTCTAATACCCATCACCTGATTGGCTGAAGAGAGGAGGGGGAAGCATGGAGGACAGAGGAGCCGTCCCACAGCTCGCCGTCGTCACCCGCTGCCTGACCCGCCACTAAGATGGGGTAAGTGATGGGCAGACAGTGGGTGGGCGGGGTGCATATGATGGGCACGAGTGGCTGCATATGATGGACACAAGTGGCTGCATTTGATGGGCACAAGTGGCTGCATTTGATGGGCACAAGTGGCTGAATATGATGGGCACAGTGGCTGCATTTGATGGGGCACACGTGGCTGCATATGATGGGCACAGTGGCTGCATTTGATGGGGCACACGTGGCTGCATATGATGGGTACAAGTGGCTGCATATGATGGGCACAGTGGCTGCATATGATGGGCACAGTGGCTGCATTTGATGAGCACAGTGGCTGCAATTGATGGAACAAAGTCTGCATTTGAAGGGCAAAATGGCTGCAATTTATGGAACAGTGGCTGCATTTGATGGGCACAATGGCTGCATTTGATGGTCACAATGGCTACATTCGATGGGCACAGTGAGGTTGCAATTGATGGGGTTTTTTTTAGTATTTTTCAGTTTGTTTGCGCAACCCCAAAAATTTTGAGCACCAGCTGCCACTGGCCACATGAGATGACCTGGCAGGCCGGATTCAGCCCACGGGTCTTGTGTTTGACACATGTGTTGCAGAGAATTCCTTGCACTACTTGTTGCATGTTTGGGACACTTAGTAATGGGAGATCTTCTCAACAGGGCACAGACTCTACCCTGTTCTATCCAAAACGAAAAAGAAAAGTTTTGTCTATGCATACACTTTAAGACCCAGAACTATCTAGCACTTCTAAATAGAAATCCCCTTCTTTAGAAAAAAAAAGGTGAACAAAATTGATGACTAATCCCACGGGAAGTATCTGAACAAATAATCTCCTGTAAAGCACTAAGAATTTACTGAGTTTACCCACAGGCGTTGCAGTTAAGCCCTTCCTAATAATGACATGCATGAGTGTGCGTATCCAAAAAATCCAAACTCACTCACCTGGAAAATGTCATCACATGACCTGGCCTCACTTCGGAAAAATACACACAGGGTCCTTCTAGACCCAGTGAATAGGGAGATGCTGCTGGGATAATACATCCGCTGTGTCAGGAGCCTGCCGAACAAAAGCAGGCTAATACAGTTTTATGGGTTTTCTATATTTTATAAACGCCACAAGTGCTCTGCAGTTTTTCTTTACAATGGTGCTCATCGATGCACGTGAAGGCATTTAAGCCTCATAATGAAAATGCCAGTGCTTTTCTTTTTTTCATGTTAATAGGTGTCTTCAACTTATTGTCTGTAAAAAAAAATCTCACAATGAATAAATGCCATAAATGTACAGTGGAATAATAACAAAAAATTCTATACCATTGTAAGACAAGACAAGAATCGCATATCGCATGTCTGCTACACGTACATCACTGGGAACGATAAAGAGGAGTCAACAATAATAGGGGAAAAAAAAAAAAAAGGAAAAGAAAAACGAAAAATAATAGAATAAAAATACATAAAATGCAGTTAAGATAGACCTGATTATACAGCGTGTGATTGAATTAACAGATGGGAGTAATTTAATAATACAGAATACAGGTTTTGGAAGATTGAACAGGTTGGATTGCTTAGGCTGCTCAATACATTTTTAACTACTTGACCTCTGGAAGATGTACCCCCGTTCATGACCAGGCCATTTTTTGCGATATAGGACTGCGCTATTTTAACTGACAATTGCGCGGTCGTGCTGTACCCAAATAAAATTGATGTTATTTTCTTCCCACAAATAGAGTTTTCTTTTGGTGGTATTTGATCAACACTGCGTTTTTATTTTTTGCACTATATACAAAAAAAGACCGACAATTTTGAATAAAAAAACTATATTTTTTACTTTCTGCTATAAAACATATCCAATAAAAACATTAAAAAAAATCAAATGTCCTCATAAATTTAGGCCAATATGTATTCTGCTACATTTTTGTGGTAAAAAAAATCCCAATAAGCGTATATTGATTGGTTTACGCAAATGTTATAACGTCTACAAATATGGGATATATATTGGAATTTTTTATTAATGTATTTATTTTTTACTACTGTGATATTGCGGCAAACAATCACACACTAACTGACACTTTTGACACGTTTTGGGAACTAGTGACACTAATACAGTAATCAGTGCTAAAAATATGCACCGTCACTGTAACAATGACACTGGCTGGGAAGGGGTTAGACATCTAGGGCAATCAAAGGGTTAAATGTTTGCCTAGCCAGTGTTTTGGTGTACACTGTGTGCTGTTTTCACTATGGGAAGAAATGGATTCCAGTCCCTGCTTTGCAGGAACACAGCATCCATTCCTCCCCCCTGTCAGAATTACGATCTGCCTTGTTCATATAGGCCTTTCTGTGTTCTTTACCGGCGATCGGCGGGTGCCAGAGGACATCGAGTGCCTGGCACCCCCAGATTGGCTTCTGCTGTGAATAATAACAGCAGAAGTGGCCCCCTGCTGGCAGAAATGCCAAATCATGTATATATACATGATCTGGCACACAGCTGCCGCCCCGTAGCAGTAAAACTGCTATAGGCCAGACAGCAAATGGTTAATGGTAACTTCAAGGTACAAGTAAAATCATTCAGTCCACAGGTTGTACTTCACTTGATTTGCGCTGCTCTAAATTTTTTATATACATTCAGAGGATACTTTACTAGATACACCTGCTCTGGAAATAGACAAACAGTGAATCATGTGGCATGAAAACATGGTCAAGAGGTTCAGCTGTCCTCTGACCAAGTATTAGGATGGTGAATAATCAAAGTGGCACCTCAACAAATTGCTGACCTTCTGGGATTTTCAAGTGCTACAGTCTTTAGAGTCTTTAGAGCTTAATGAGATTTGGGCAAAAAATGAAAAACATCCAGGGTGTGAAAAAGATACCTCATTGAAATGTATGTTAACCTAAAAGATAAAAGTTGGAGGCTACTTTTCTTTTTCCCCACCTAAATATATTTGTTCTTTTTATTTATAGAAGACACCACGGCATAGTAAATATCTGGTGATCCTGACAGTTCCTCTGAGAAAAAAAGCCCTTCCTGTTTATTCTTCACCATGCTAAGTATAGAAGTAGATCCATGATGCGAAAATGGTCCTGGATCAGTGTGTGTGTATGACTACTGGTCATCACTAGCAATCTCTGCCCCTACTCCTTGGTATAGCGGTATAGAGATTATAACAGGATGGGTAATCGGCTGTGCCTACGTGTCTACCTTGGTGGGGGCCGAGTGGGCACCTTCCATTCTTTTGGGCCTCAGCAGCACTATGTAAACCTTCCAATATTATAGTATGAGCTTTATTTGCTCCCTGTCAATCAGAACTAAGCCTCCCTTTTATACACTCAGGAGGAACTACAATTACTGAAGTCTGCTTGTATGCCCTCATTTCCCCTGCAGTTCCATGGGGCAGTTTTTTCTAGGCCTGCACTGGAAGCCAAAAGCAAATATGATGTATAGTCTCATTACTGCATGAAGAAGCAGATCTTCTATGACACATTCCCAGCTTTTCGGGGCTGACTACCTGGAATTTCAAGATTATTAGTTGAACCTGTTGCAAGTACTTGAGATCTTTATGGATACATAGGAAATGGCATAATGTATGGGTAGAGGCATACAGAAATATACTGACTGTACAAATGTAAGATGACTTTTGATTGAGTTTACGGATACATTTTAAAAATAAAAACATATATGACGTATATAACTGTTAACCTAATATATGTTTGAAAACTCTTCAAGTAATTCAAATGACCACATGCCCACCATTAAAAAAGTCCTTTATTTTTCTATGGTGGGCTGTTTATTGTGAATAAGCCCTATTTTTTTTCTTTTTTTAAAAAACTATGTCGGGATGTGGTGCTACTAATAACATACAAGGAGAGCTAGCAATTTTATTCCACTCTTTCAGAAATTGAGGAGGGGCTCCCCACAGTTGCAGGCTTGCTGGTTCTGACAGTAAAGGGCCTCCCACCTGGCTGCAGATCACATGCTCAGCTACCTCTGCCTCATAGTTACATAGTAACTGCCTCATTAGGTGTTGCAACTGAGAACTGTTTAGGAAGGGAAGCAGAGAAACATATCTATCCTGGGAGTGTCCAGGACCCCAGGGAGTTATGGGAAAAGAAGTTAAAGGGGCTTTATCTTCATTTGAGCATCGTTGGTAGATAGTAGAAAAAAAGCTCATGATCTTTTTCTATCAATGCAGAGCACCACTACGTATGGTGTGTACATTGTGGTGTGCTGGGGTACATTGTGGGTTGCACTCTACTGCACTACATTAAATTCAGTCCAGGGGATAATGAATAAACCGGAATAGATCTCTTATAACTCACCACCGTGGTCCTGTATCATACAAGAGACCGTCAAGGGCCCTTCAACATATGTTACCTGCTGAAAATATCATCTGCTAAGGAAGCTAGAATTAATGTAGAGTATTTCTGCTTATCATTTAGCTTGTAAACTAAACAAGGAAAACTGGCCACGACCCTTTGTTCCCCTAAGTATGTAAAAAAAACTAAGCTGGAAGCCCTTTTTCTAACCAAAACCCATGGTCACGTGACACGCCATGTCCTGAGCGTTCTATCTTCTTCACTGTAGAGAAGGAGGATTTTAATTAGGGTGATCCCATTGCGCCCTAAATGATATGTTCACTTTCTGATGACTGTCTATTGATGGATTACCTTATCCACGGAAGCAGGGCCAGTGATGGACATAGATGGTGGAATTAGGTGAGTAATGAGGAGCTTCAAAAGTTTTTTTTTTCTTAAAGCTGATAAATGGATGGAAGGGGATCCCGCTTTGCTTGGAGATGGCCTTTAAATGGAATTGAACAAGCTATTTTTAAATATTAAATCCCCCCCCCCACACACAAAACCCTTATTAGTAGCATCACCATGGTTGCACTGAAGGTCCTTGAAACCTCCTTTTTCCATAGTTATAAAGACGAGTCAGTGTAGATCACCTATGTAGATAAATCTGACAACACCACATGTGAAGTTCATCTGTGTTTGCAAATAACTCTACATTACAGTTGTTTCTGTTTTAACAAACTAAATGCAAACAGATGGGCCTAAGTGCTTCATTATTATTTGGCAGAAATATGCTCTCTGCTTAACAGGTCTCTTGGAGACATCGGTTAAATAAGAGCTCTAGAAGGTCACTGCAAAATTGCTAAAACATTTGTAAGTACAGTTATGGAAGTAAAACTATTTTCAAGAAAATGATTACTATTATTATTTTTTCAGCGTGGCTATAGTAAACATCTTTAACGTGCAGTATTTTATGTTGGTAGATCGCAATGTGCATGTCCAGGAAATATTATATTTGAAAAATTATTTTATATTATTGTTCATGCAACAGGACAAGCAAAGGTAGGTGAAAACATCAAAAACTGAGATATGGCAAGACATATAAGAAGACAGATTCTTACTCACCAGGCTCCACCTATAAATAAGTATCCATTTTGGGTGAACTGACCCTTTAACTTTGAAAGAAGAGTCATGTTCCATTGATTAGGGATTAGTCTAATGTTTATTTAAGTTATTCATTGCGAATTGCTGAGTAGTTATTGGTGATGCTTCACAGTTCTGGGGCCTAGGTTCAGTTCTACACCCATTATCAACATGAAGTTTGTGTATTCTTCCCAAGAGCTGTAATTTTTTTCTACAAGGCAGAAAAAAAACCCCATACCAGTAATTCAAATGACTTCCATCCACATTGGCTGTCGACATTGACATATGTGTTTTGTGTTTGGCCACTCTCTGCATATGAGTGAAGGGTGAGGTGGTGATGCTTCCATGGGTGGGGGGTCCACACACTCATGTGATGTGCCCAGAGTTGAAGGCTGACGCCAAATAGTGATAGAAAGGAATTATTGTAGGGGCCACCCTACATTAAATCCCTTTAAAAATGCTAACAGTATTAACACATCTGTTGTGCCCGAATTCCAGTTTGCTCCCAACTTCCTGTTTAAAGCGGAGTTCCACCCAAAAATGGAACTTCTGCTTTAAGGGAAGGTGACCCCCTGACATGCCACATTTGGCATGTCATTTTTTTGGGGGGAAGGGGGGGATCTGGAACCCTCTTTTTAGAGGGTTCCAGCTCCCACTTCCTCCTGGCGCACTCGCGGCGCCGCAAGTAAGATCACCTCTCCGCCCTCCCTCTCGGCAATCATCTGGGACACGTCATAGATCCCAGATGATTGCCCGGCCAGTCATAGTGCGTGCACGGCTGTTATGCCCACAGTGACAATGCCGGCGCCGCAGAGAGGAGGGGGAGACGAGCGGGGCTTTGTTCCCCCGTATCGCTGAACCCTGGGACTGGTAAGTGTCCGATTATTAAAAGTCAGCAGCTGCAGTATTTGTAGCTGCTGACTTTTATTTATTTTTTTTCTTAATTGGAACTCCACTTTAAGGCTGACAATACAGTGCCTTTTTTGCACTAAAATCCCAAGCAGTGTTTTCAGTCTTGCCTGCTGGACCACAGAACTCCATCTATACCCTGACATTCTTCACGCGCATTGACATCTTTCCCACCAAAAAAATTCTGCTGTCTCGACTCAAAAGAGCTTTTTGGTGATGTAGTTCTGGGGGTGTGCCTATGTCAGTAGAAACCTACCTTGCAGCAACTGCCCCTGCAAGAATTGCACAAGCCTTTTTACAGGTCCCTGGCAAAAGTAGAAAATGCTGGGGCATGATCAAGAGGGGTAGAGGGATGTTTGGGTGTATAGGCAAGTAATGCTTGGACATTCACTTTAAAGCTGAATACCAAGTATGGCTATTTTTACATAGTTACATTGGAACAGCTTCGACCAATGTATACCCCAGCAGAAGTCTAAGAGGACGAAATGCGTCGGAATTTATTTGCTACCCCAGCCACCTTTTACTGCGCTGTTTAGTTCAATTGAACCAAATTTTTATCACCCATATTTTTACTATATGTTGGAAAAACCTTTTATACCAATAAATTTCCCATTCTTATCGGATTTACACCATGTGGAGGTTTTTCTTTTTCTCCTTGTTACATTATGGGAATTGTCGGTGATTGAGTGGAGCTCTGTGGGTGATTCAAGCCAGCCCCTGTACAGGAAACCAAGCCAACAAGAAGTCCAGGCTTGGTCTATCTCCTCCAGTGGCGGGTAAGTTCCCAGGCTCTCTGTCACGTACCTGGTAGGTGGAGCCTGGAATGCAGGGAACGGCCTCTCGTATACCTCCGACTCGGGAACCCCTGGTAGTGATGACAGGGGCTCGGGAGTGCGAAGGGGCACAAGTGCCTGACTGGAAGGCTGGAACAGGGAGCTGAATCAGGTAGACAGCTGGGAGGTGTCCTGTAGTCCGGCAGCAGGATGTAGACAGCAGGGAGGTGTCTTGTAGTCCAGCAGCAGGATGTAGACAGCAGGGAGGTGTCTTGTAGTCCAGCAGCAGGATGCAGACAGCAGGGAGGTGTCTTGTAGTCCAGCAGCAGGATGTAGACAGCAGGGAGGTGTCTTGTAGTCCAGCAGCAGGATGCAGACAGCAGGGAGGTGTCTTGTAGTCCAGCAGCAGGATGTAGACAGCAGGGTGCAGGCAAGCCGGGTCAAACACAGACGGGCAGATCAGGTACAGAAGGTAAATCCGGGAGAATAATCAAAGTCCAAAAGCTGAGATCAGGGCAGGCAGCAAACAGAGTAGTCAAAGTCCAAAAGCCGGAATCAGGGCAGGCAGCAAACAGAGTAGTCAGGAACAGTCCAACTGGTATCAGGTAGCAAATGCAAGTAACAGGGCACAAGGGGTCTTCAGGAACGCTGTAGACCGGACAGCAAGGCAGCAGTGGAACAGTCCTCTTTAAATAGCCCCTTTGGCGCCAAGTGCTGTCACAGGGCGCCGCTATTGGCGCTATTGCGCATGCGCATACGCACGTTAGCGCCATTGGCGCTATTGCGCATGTGCGTACGCACGTTAGCGCTATTGGCGCTATTGCGCGCGCGCGAGCGCCGGATGGCGCTTCTGTGCACAGGCATTCCTTTGAACTTTAGTTTGCTGGGATATTTGCAAGAGGGCTTTTCCTGACACTCTCCCTCCCTACCAAGCACATCCGATCCATTGGAATCAGATTCATCCTCACCGCTTGACGGTACAAGCTTATCTGACTCACCGCCAACGGTCTGTGAGTCCACCATTTCTGGTAAGGGCATTGCATTTTTCTTTACTTGAAGTTTGGTTTGGAGAAGATAGTGTCTCACACGTCAGCACATCTCCAATACCGGTTTGAGAAGCATTTAAGATTATAAGTACGGTATCAACAGCACATCTCCACCTCCATGAATCCTCACCTCGTAGATGGATATGGACTATAGATGCACCTTATTATACCCACATGTTAATATTTGCTAATATTTTGGGCTGTTTTTACATGTGGTATTGCCAACCCTATTCATTCACTCATTTTTTATGGTTATGTCATTGTGATTCACAGGACTATTCACTTTGGTTTATCGATCTTACCTTTTATTAAATTTTTTGGTTTTTTTGGGGGGTTTTATATCTTTGATGTCGCAGTCAGTGCGATTTACAGACACATCTTTGTCACTAACATAGTTTATAACCTTCAGATCTATGAGCTACAGTACTCTTGTGGCTAGTATTGCTCACATACATTCTATATATGTTTGATTACATATTTTCCTTTTTTGTGTGTTTTGAATGTCACTATCACAATTGTAACCTTACATGCACTCACTAAGGTTCCTGGTATATTTTATTAGCGCCGCACATTAGTGTTTTATGCATGTGGCATACCTGGAAGATCCCTGGAAATCACTGTAGTAGAGGTGCTAGCTTCCGGGTGCCATCAGTGATTGCTGCTAGCTTCCCGGTCCCATGCTGAGCAGCTGCCCTGCTGCTTAATGAGCACAGGAGGTTGCATGCTCAGCACAAGTGCCATTCAGAGGAAACTTAGCATACTCCCAATGAATGTAATGGCGTTGATTTACTAAAGTCAAATAGACTGTGCACTTTGCAAGTGCACTTGCTCCAGAGCTTAGTAAATGAGGGGAAGCTCCACTGACTTCCATCATCCAATCTTGTACAAGTAAAAATGCTGTTTTTTTCCTTGCTTGTGATTTAGTATACTTTGCAAAGCAACTGTACTTGTGTAGCACCTTCGAGTGTGCTAGGTGTTTATAAGTTTAGTTGTTAGTGTAGGAAAATTTGGCTTGGCTGAGAGCCAGGCCTGGGTTTAATCTGGGTCAGGGTTGAGTGACTTGGAGAAGCTGGATGACTCACTAAGCAGCATCTCTGGTACTTCCTCCTGCTTGCTGGAAGGTTGGAGAAGCTTCCAGAAGTAGTGGGTGGAGATTAGTAGGAGCTGCTTGGTGTATTGATGAGGGCCCCAGCCATTCCCCAGCAAATGGGCTGGCAGGGGGCAGGCCACCTCATTAATACCCATGGGTCGGGTGGAAGATGGAGATGGAGTACTTGAGGGTGCCCCCTAGTCTGGGGGGAGGGTGGTGACCTTGGGCCTGGGGGGAGGGTGCCTCTACAACACACGGAGGAATCCTATCCTGGATGGCATGGGAGAAAGGAGATGACAGCGAAAGAGAGTCAGCATGTCTTGGAGATATCCTGAGGAATCAGTCAGGTGTGCTGGTGAGTGTTTCAGTCTGGAGAGGCCTGTGGAGAAGTTAGCCAGGAGGGCTAGTGAAATGGGCAGATGCAGCCAGGCATGTTGGCAGTGCCTGAAGAGGTGGTGCTGGGATCAGTAGCCATGGGGATGTATGCTGGACACTGAAATTTGCTACACACTTAAAGGGAGCCTTGGGTTCCTGCTTGTAAAGGGCTGCTTTTTTTGATCTGACTGAGTGACTTTTTGTCAGATCCACAAAATAGTGTGCTAGCTGGAGTTCTGCAAGCAAGTTAGTGCTGGAGGAAGAGAAGGGGTGTATATAGACTGTATATAGGAAAGTTGTCCCTGAAGTTGTTTGAAGTCATATGGACATCCCATAATTTCCCAATCCCTATCCAAGTTCTAATCTCTCAATAAAACAAACAAAAAAACAAAGCACTGGACTGTTCTCTCACTTGAAGTGCCTGTGGAAATTCGGTGTGCCTGGCTGTGCAGGTTGGGGGGTCCCATTCTACTTGCGGCTCATTAGGGGGTGCACTACACTTGCAAAGTACACAGTCTATTTGCCTTCATTAAATCAAACACCCAATGTGTTTCCAGATTGAACAAGGTGGGGATTGTGATATCCATATCCACATTTCTAAGGGTCATTGATCTTGCCGCTGGTCACGCTGGCTCCTATTTGACAGCACTCCACAAAACGGGGACTACCCTCAGGAACAGGAAGGTACCCAGAGTTGAGAATCCACATACATGCAATCCAATGAGAGTGCCAAACAAATGTCCAAGAGTCCAAGGTAATTTAATAATAAAATGGATTCATAACAGAATAAAGTCATTGTGTTTTGGCTCCTCTTCCGCCTTGTCCAATCAGAGAATGCTTTGTTGAGCAAGTGTCCTCTTGTGTTAATTAAGCAGCAGACAAGCCGCTTGACACAGCTGAGGGTGATCACTGTAGTAGCGGTGCCTACTACTGTCATTTCCAGCTTCCACAAGGACTGGCCAGGTATGGCACATACATACAGGTGCATGTCAAAAAAATTAGAATATCATCAAAAAGTTAATTTATTTCAGTAATTCAATTCAAAAAGTGAAACACATATTATATAGATTCATTACACACAGAGTGATATATTTGAAGCATTTAAAGCTAGTGAAAACTCAAAATTCAGTATCTCAGAAAGTTTGAATGTTGTGAAAAAGTTCAATATTGTAGACTCTTGGTGTCACACTATAATCAGCTTATTAACGCAAAACACATTTCCTGAGCCTTTAAATGGTCTCTCAGTTTGTTTCAGTAGGTTACACATTCATGGGGAAGACTGCTGACTTGACAGTTATCCAGAAGATAGTCATTGACACCATCCACAAGGAGGGTAAGTCACAAAAGGTTAGTGCTAAAGAAGCTGGCTGTTCACAAAGTGCTGTATCCAGGCATATTAATGTAAAGTTGAGTGGAATGAAAAAGTGTGGTAGAAAAAGGTGCACAAGCAACAGGGATAACAGCAGCCTTGAGAGGATTGTGAAGCAAAGGCCATTCAAGAATTTTGGGGAGATTCACAAGGAGTGGACTACGGCTAGTGTCACTACTTCAAGAGCCACAACATACAGATGTATCCCAGATGTGGGCTACAACTGTCACATTACTTGTGTCAAGCCACTCCTGAACCAGAGACAATGCCAGAAGTTGTCCAAAGTCCTCTTGAAAGTACATTTTGCATTTGATTTGGAAATCAAGGTCCCAGAGTCTGGAGGAAGAGTGGAGAGGCACAGAATCCAAGTTGCATGAGGTCCAGTGGGAAGTTTCCACAGTCAGTGATGATTTGGGGAGCCATGTCATCTGCTGATGTTGGTCCACTGTGTTTTATCAAGTCCAAAGTCAGCATCGCCCTCTACCAGGAAATTCTAGAGCACTTCATGCTTCCCTCTGCCGACCAGCTTTATTGAGATGCTGATTTCATTTTCCAGCAGGACTTGGCACCGGTCCACACTGCCAAAAGTACCAATACCTGGTTTAATGATCATGGTATCACTGTGCTTGATTGGCCAGCAAACTCGCCTGACCTAAACCCCATAGAGAATCTGTGGGGTATTGTCAAGAGGAAGATGTAAGACACCAGACCCAACAATGCAGATGAGCTGAAGGCCGCTATCAAAGCAACCTGGGCTTCCATAACACCTCAGCAGTGCCACAGGCTGATCGCCTCCATGCCACGCTGCACTGATGCAACAATTCATGCAAAAGGAGCCCCGACCAAGTATTGAGTGCATACTATACTGTACATGGACATACTTTTCAGTAAGCAAACATTTCTGTATTAAAAATCCTTTTTTTTAATTGGTCTTATGTAAAATTCAAATTTTCTGAGGTACTGAATTTTGGGTTTTCACTAGCTGTAAGCCATAATCCTCAAAATTAAAAGAATGCAATGCTTGAAATATATCACTGTGTGTAATGAATCTATATAATATATGAGTTTCACTTTTTGAATTGAATTACTGAAATAAATTAACTTTTTGATGATATTCTAATCTTTTGAGATGCACCTGTATTTACATTTACATGTAACTATACAAAAATAGCCATACCTGGAATTCGGCTTTAACATTTTCCAATTTTAGACTTCAAAATGGCACAAAGAACAACATAAGTGAGGACAAATTTAAACAGCGTGTGCTTAGATCTGTTTCATCCTTGGATGTAGTGGGATTGAGCTACTTCTAAGATACCAGGGATTCAGCATGGAATTGATGACAGTGAAAATATTCCCGCTAGGCTGTTTGTTTTGTTAACATACTCTTTGAAACAAGGCTGATTCATTCTTAGACAAGGAAGGGAGTTTGTCATTGTTCGGCACTCGCACCTGAAACTTTGCCATAGAACAATTAGTGGGGCTGTAGATTTAAGAACTTCTTCAAAAAAGATAAAAGGCCATTATGAGTACTTACATCGTGATAACAATACGCTGTTTGTGCTTGAAATAGGAAAGTCGTGTCAAGGAGGAAGTATTAAGTTTACTTCCCTGTGAAAACCTTCCGCACATGTCTTTACCTTATAGAAAATACTTCTTTAAAGTAAAGTATATTGGTATGATGTGAATTGTTTACAGTTTTTTTTTTATTATTTGTATAGGGTTCTTTATTATATGTAAAACTGGCCATGGTTTATTCATTCTTTTTTCATCAGCTAACGAACTAGGTGAATGGAGGACTCCGCCTTGCTATACTATTATATTCTGACAGTGGGGACTCCTCCACTGTCCAAATACAATGATCAGCACTGCAGCTGGTTGCAGCCCACTGATTGAGAAAACATTTCTAACAGTCCCTCTTGACAGAAATTGATCATTATATTATTATTATTATACAGGATTTATATAGCGCCAACAGTTTGCGCAGCGCTTTACAAAGTGAGGGCAGACAATACAGTTACAATACAATTCAATACAGGAGGAATCAGGGGACCCTGCTTGTTAGAGTGATAGTGATACAAAAGGTAATAACTGTGGGGGATGAGCTGATGAAGAGAATAAAAGTACAGTTGTTAGGTGGAGGCAGGATAGGCTTCTCTGAAGAGAAAATTCTTCAGGGATTGCCTAAAAGTGAAGTTGGAGATAATTGGACAGATTGGAGTAGGGAATTCCAAAGGATGTGAGGGGCTCTGGAGAAGTCTTGGAGGAGAGCATGGGAGGAGGTGACAAGGGAACTAGAGATCAACATTTGTGCAGCAGGAATGAATATAGATTATCGAAATTTGGCTGGTCCCTGCTGAACTGGCTAAATTTTTTACCCATCAGTGGCCAGCTTAAGCATTCACACAGCTGTACAATAGGCTGCATTCAGATTTGTAATTTATTTGCATCTGAATGCAGCAGTGTTGTATGCTATGGGTTAATTCACACACCTCCATTCTAGTCCACAGTATAAACCAAATAGCAAATCGATGGTCTGATTTTGACTGAATTTTATGTTGTATGCATATAAACTGCATGCAAGTCCTAATCAGGCAGATTTGCTGCAAAACCATGATTGGTGCAAATCTGAGCCTCCTCCCTACTGACATCACTCCTATTTGTGTTTGTTGATATTTCAAAAGCATGGGCAAATGACATGCCCCTTTATCCAGTAGTGTTAACGCCAGTGCTCCATGAAGACAACTGGATTTCCTCCACATCAAACTCATCAAACTATGTTTTTATGGAGCTGACTTTGTGCACAGGGGGACAGTCATGCTGGAACAGAAAAGGGCCTTCCCCCGACTGTTCCCACATGGATGGAAGTGCAGAAATTTAGGAAAAACAAATGGCAAAGGGTCTAAGGCAACTATAGGCTCTCATGGTACAGTAAGGACTTACATACAAATTTGTATAAAAATATATAATTTATTGAAACAAAGACATGATTAAAAAAGGCCCTGACGAGAGGGAATGTATAATATATATAAATTCATTCTCTGAACAAGAACTGAGCGATTGGCTGTGCATCCATCCAAGGAAGGAATCGAAATGTCGTCCTAGGTCAGTTCAGACTCAACATGTTTCGTGGTGTAACCGCTTCTTCAGGACTATGTTTCCAGAGTCATTATATGCAATAATCTCTATAAGGACAAATATATAAATAATCAAGCTTATAGACAGTCAAAAATACAAACAATATTGATTGTAAGAATTGGAACATACCTGGACACTACTCAAATCTGCCATAGAGGTGAACACGTTCAACAATCTAAACAATACTAAAAATAATGGGGGTTATTTACGAAAGGCAAATCCACTTTGCACTGCAAGTGCACTTGAAAGTGCAGTCGCTCTAAATCTAAGGGGTAGATCTGAAATGAGTGGAAGCTTTGCTGATTTTATCATTCAATCATGTGCAAGCTAAAATGCTGTTTTTTATTTTCCTTGCATGTCCCCCTCGGATCTACAGTGACTTTACTTTCAAGTGCACTTTTGTGCACTTTCAAGTGCGCTTGCAGTGCAAAGTGGATTTTCCTTTAGTAAATAAACCCCAATATGTCACATACATAATTCCAACCCATAACTGCATCGCCATATAGAATGGACAAGGGGATCTTACCATGGCTGGACCAACCAATTCAAAGGACATCTATAGGCCCCTAAGGGCAGATTCCCGGCGAGTGTGGGAGCCAAGACAAGATACAGGGTATAAAAAGACAAATTGTCAAAAAAAAAAAAAAAATTATATATATATATATATATATATATATATATATATTATATGTAACACTGCAAAAGTCATTAGTACACACCTGAAATAGCTGCCCATAAAAAGGAATAAGTGGTGTATGTAGCAGTGGGGTCAGAAGTGCACAAATTGTTCAAAATGCCTTTGTATGCTGTAGTAAAAACAGTACCCTTCAGGGGAAACACCTGATCTCAATCATTTGGAAGGGTGTCCACATACTTTTGACCATATGCTGTATAGGTAGGTGCAAAGGTTAAGTGTTAACTTCATTTTGTAATTTTAATGTATATGCATTGCTTTGTGTACTTTAAATGCCCTTTGTGCCGTGTTTCTGTGTGCTGTACATTCTGTATGTAGCGCCCCACAGTAGGCTAGATAAATTTAGTTTTTTACCTCCATGTAATCAGGGATAGCAGTGATTGTTTGGTAGTGCCAGGCTCAGCTACTTTCCCCTGCATCCCTGAGTTTAGTTCAGGGATATAGTGGACGGGAGAGCTTTAACCCTGGCCTGCATATTTAAGCCTCTTCAGCCAATCCTTGGTCAGGAGAATGAGTGACCAGCAGGGGACTGAGGGGGGTATAAATAGGCTGGGGCCTAGAACAGCTTTCTTTTGTTCCTGGGGGAGTAAGACCTAGTCAGAGGGCTTGGACATTCCTGGGAGATTACCTGCAACACTAAAGAAATGATTTTGTGGTCCCAGCTCCTGTTAGGGCTTAGGGACCTCTGGCCTAGCATCCTGAAAGCACACAGAAAGTTCTACTGAGGACCCAGGTCACTGGCAACAAGTACAGAAGCTGACTGATACTGCAGGTGGCATTACAGTATACAGGGCACCTGAGTGAGTACCTGCCATGGGGATTCTAGAGTCTTTTCTTTGCATTATTTGGGAGAGCTTACAACAGTACATTCAGGACTATAATCCTGTTGAGGAGTACCTGTTTGGAATCTAGTTATTCTTCTAGAGGGTGGTTTTCACCCTGAAGGAGCAGATCAGAATTAGAGTCCTCCATTTAAGTTTTAATGTTTTCTCGGAGTATCCTAAGGCTCACCCTCACTCTATCCCAGTTCTCTCAACAAATAAACAGCAATAGGGCATGCGCAGACTGTTTTCTGGCTCAAGTGAGAGTGAGCTACTGTGTGGCTGGCTGTTATGTGCCCATCAGGGAATGGAGCCTGGGACCAAACAGCCAGACCAGTCCCAGTTCTGTGCTACATTTATTTTCTTAGTATGTTCTCTTGGGTCACTTTATTTGACATCACTTCCTTTTAAGCACATGACTAACATTGCTGTCTCTGAAATTGTTCGATCTTAGAGGATAGATAGTTGCCTTAACTATAGCAGCCTTAAGTCAAAGATGGAGTCAATGGAATAGACATAATTTCTGGTTGCATCATCTTCTGGTTGAGAAGAAGAAAAAGGGGCAGTTCTGGTCCCTGTAGAATGACTTGCTAAGATACTTGGATAAATTGTTCAACTATACTTAAAAGGGGGCATACAGGGGCTATACAAAACTAATAGTCATAGTCATAGGGTTGACATGCAACAGAGTGCTTGAACCTTTACAAGTACAATGCAGGTGAACATTTGAAACAGGCCTATGACCATACAGTAATGAATGCTACCCTTAAAACTTTACTTGTTGCATTTAAACAAGAAAGGATGTAAATAAATGAATTCCTTGTAATTAGAAAGATTAATAAGAGTTCATGGTCCCGGTAGCTGTCTAGAAGTTGACATGATCCAGCCTATTCTACTCATCTACATTACCAACGCAGAGAATAGAGATCAATTTATTTTTAATTGAATTAAATTGTTCACAAAGTACAGGAAAGATACCTTCATCAAATATTCATGGCTTCATGTGGTAAGCAAAGGCGACCTCACAGCTCCCTTATCTCGGAGCTTTCATTGAACATGACCTGCACCGCTAACTTCCCCGCCATCCTAGCCTTGCCTAATGCTCTCTAGAAAGGGAAAGCTGTTTGTTCTTCGTTATCTGTGTCTGCAGAGGGAACAGAGAGTGGAGGGTTAGGGTTTCCAGTGAGTGCCATACAGGTCCTGATTTACAGATCCCTCAATCTTATTAAGCTAATAGGACTCCAAGGACTACTAATGTTTATTTCTTTTAAACTTAGACTTGGAAAGCCATGAATGGGATGTATAATTACCGGAAAACAAGCAAATTCATTTAGACTCAAGGGATAGTGGCACTTCTAAAACACCCTGGCACTTTTTATATACTTTATATTGAGACTATGAGCAACTTTGGAAAGTAACCTCTTTCCTCTGTCCTTGCTGAACACAGGCCCACACCTGTGTAAGCAATGCTTTGTTTATATTCAGCTTGTCTGCAGTCTTCACTGTATAGTACAGAGAGCAACATGTCTGTGAACGTTTTCATCCAGGTCATAGTTTTGCTTATATTAGTTGACCATATTTAACTGGATTAGTTCTGTAATATTGAAGTAATTCTTCCGATTGTCAGTCTTTGGCCATCATGATTGGCAAGCGAGGGATGAAATCACTGGCATGCATGCGCAGGAGTGCAGTCACCCCAGCATACAGGCACTGTGCCAGAATGTAAGCTAAGTTGTGTATGCGCAGCTCAGTGTACATTCTACAGAGGATTGCGAACAGGCAGGTAAGTGTGTTGCATGTCTCTTCTATAATAAAGAGAATGACTGTTCATAATTTTTTTTTTCAACTTTAGTTCTCCTTTAATTTAAAAAAAACTTTTTGTTGATTGACTACTGTACCTTAATGCTTCGACATGTCCTCTTCTAATGCAGTTTGGGCCAAAAAAATTGTTAGGTTCCCATGATGCAACATGCACTTCCCTGAAGCTGGCCATACACACATACTCTACATTTATTTTGTTCAGTCTGCAGGCTGAACAAGCTAAAACCTAACAAATTCTTCCATTAATGCTTTACAACACAGGACAAATCTCCCACTGGGGCTAATGTATCCTGTCAAAATACCCAAGCAGTGCCTCCATTTGAGTGGATGCAGGTGCTTTTTGGCCAACAATTTTCTACCTGGAGCCTTTCATTTTTATAGGTAAGGATGTCAGGCAGGGGGGTTCTCAAAGGGCCACTTACACAGCTAATTTTGGCTGGTCAGCTTTACACATAGTTATCAAGATACAGAATAGATTAGAGAAGCTTTTTAGGCTGCACATTATTAAAGATCAGCGCCACCCTATTTGCCTCTTTGCTTTAGTTTTGAATAGAGCAGGGGTCTCCAAACTTTCTAAACAAAGGGCCGACTTACTGTCCTTCAGACTGTAGGGGGGCCAGACTGGGAATAGAAAATGTCCCAGTATCAGTTGGAATAAACAATGCCCCATCTTTGGTGTCATTGGTAGAAATTGTGTCCCATCATTGGTATCATTGGGCCCCGTCGTTTGTGTCATTAGTAGGAATTGTGCCCCATCGTTGATGTCATTGGGAGGAATTGTGCCCCATCATTGGTGCCATTGGGAGGACACATACTCCATCATTGGTGTCATTGGGCCCCATTGTTGGTGTCATTGCTCGGAATTGGGCCCCATTGTTGGTGTCAGTGAATGAAATATTGCCCCAGGGGCCAGATAAGAGCAAGCAAAGGGCCACATCTGGCCCCCGCGCCATAGTTTGGAGACCACTGGGATAGAGTATGGGGGGGTTAAGCCAGGCCATAGACAGACACAGATTGCAGGAAAGAAATGTGCTTGATTCCTGTCTGTGTTGATGGGGGAATCCCTCCCGCCCAGCCATTGTGTTCTCCCAGCTGGGGGGGGGGGGGCAGGGGAAGCCGTCCCCACTTGGAGAACATAGTAAATATTGCTAGCGGTCCTAACTGCTAGAAATAATAGCATGTAACATCCAACAGTATGGTTGTGATCGATCGATCAACTTGGGTACATTCCAGCCTGCCCATACATGATTCAAATGTTGGCTGGTTCCTGCTGAACCGACTATGGCTGGCTTTCGAATTTTTGTTTTAAATACCGTCTATTGGGGAGGATATCCCTCACTTAATTTAGATACTAGTCACTTGGACAGGAAGTAAAGAGAAATTTACCCATGGGGACATAGACAACAATAAAATCTGGACATTTTATGCAAATGTAGTAACAATTCCTTACTCTATTAGAATATTTAATTTATTGCTATTTATGTCTTTGTTGGAGGATATATCTTATTTCTTTTTCTGTCTGACACTGATCAAATGGAGAGGACATGGGTATAATTTCCCTTGCCTTCTATTTTTTCAGATAGCCATCAAATAGAAAGGCACAGGTTAAGGCTAACCTGACAGAGGTTCTAACCCTTAAGCCCCACAGACACAAACGGAATTTCCAACAACAAAACCGTGGATTTTTTTCCGAGGGATGTTGGCTCAAACTTGTCTTGTATACACACGGTCACACAAATGTGGGCCAAAATTCCGCACATCAAGAACGTGATGACGTACAACACGTACGACGGGACAATAAAAAGGAAGTTTAATCCTTTCTGCTAGTCTTGTGTTTATCACGTGTTAGTAGAAGTTTGGTGAGAGACGATTCGCACTTTTCAGCCTTGTGCTTTTCAGTTTGTTTCTACTTGTCAGTTTGTGCTTGTGGGTTCGTATCTGTTCTTCAGTGCGTATTGTCAGTTCGTTCCTGTCTTTCAGTGCGTTCTATTTAATAGTTCGATTCTGTTTTTCAGTGCATTCTTGTCTGCTCATTTCTGATTTTCAGATCGTTCTTTTCAGGTCCTTTCTGATTTTCAGAAAGTTTTCAGTCTGGTGTTCTGTCAGTTTGTTCTGACCAGCCGACCGCTTTCAAGCCATGTTGTGGGTACGTTCTCGTTGTAGAGTTCGTGCTGTGCTTGAGCTTGATGTTGGAGTTCTTGCTTTGACCCAAGTCCAGTCCATGAGCAGAGCGAGGAGGAGTTCAGGGACGAAGAATTGGTTGCTCCAGCGTGACCATTTCTCGCACATGCCTTTGTTGCGGGAGATCCAGGAGAATAATCATGATGATTTCAGGAATTATCTCTGGATGATGGACCCCGTTTTTCACCGTCTGT
Organism: Aquarana catesbeiana; assembly: GCF_042186555.1. Classification (NCBI taxonomy): domain Eukaryota; kingdom Metazoa; phylum Chordata; class Amphibia; order Anura; family Ranidae; genus Aquarana; species Aquarana catesbeiana. Next base: position 637,774,956 of record NC_133327.1, read on the forward strand.
TGGCTTTGCTGTCCCCTTATATTACGAAGCAGGACACCTGCATTCGGCAAGCCATCACTCCTGAGCAGAGCCTCGTCGCCACCTTGCAGTACTTGGCGACGGGGATCTCCCTCCAGGCTCTGGGAATCATTATTCCAGAGACCTGTTCTGCCATCATACGGGTCCTGCAGAAGGACTATATTAAGGTAAGTTTTATCCTTTAACATCACATTCTATGTATTTAATGTTTGCTAATGTATTGTATTCATTTCATCATTCCCAAATTACCATGATTGTAATATGCTGTGAATATCCTCTTTGTCCTCATGCATGCTGGAAGCTTTTAATATTCCTTTTTTGTCCTTCATGCATATTTGCCTTCACTAACCTCCCCAGGATGCTATCCTGGGCCCATACACACCTAGCCTAGTCACTTAACAATGTATTTTGTCAGCTCCATTGTAGCGCTTACCCTAAACACTCCCTAAAATGTGTACAAATGTTATTGTCTTTAAATTCAGTGCAAGAGGCTTTTTTGGGGGGCCAAAACTCATTTGGAACCCTCCCTCCCCCCCAACCGCTAAGTCAACCGTTACCAATCCTCTATCCGCTGACTTTGCCAAACCCATACACACTCTACCTACCTCTTTTGTGGTCAGATTTATGCATGAATTCACCAAAGCATGTAGTGCAAGTGCCTGCCTGAATACTTTCAAATGGTACTGTTTAAAGTTTTGTTCTCCTATTATCTTGATAGGTAATTGCAGAATGTAAAAATATGCTTCAATTTGTACAGTGTGTATTCATAATTTTGTATTATGACACTTCTTACCTGTCCAGTGGACTGCCAATAGTGTAAGTAAAGAGGGAATGGCCAAAGTAACACACGTTATTTAAGCATTTAGCTCTCAATGAAGTGGAGAGGGTTACTTGTCCAAAACATCCCCCCACCCTAAAATTTTTACAATGGGCCATCAGAGGGGGTGAGGAATCTCATATGTGTACCTTATACTTTTGTCTTTAAATACTCATTTTAATAAATGTTCTACTGATGTTGGCCAAGAATCTTTGTGTCTAATCTGCTTGCAATGTTATGTGCAAAAGTACCATTTTTTTTTCTTGTTTGACTCCACAGTTTCCTTCCAACCCACAGGAATGTCAGACTGTGGCTTCCCAGTTTGCCCAGCAGTGGGACTTCCCCAACTGTGGTGGGGCAATAGATGGGAAACACGTCCACATTGTCCCACCCCCCAACTCGGGGTCATACTATTATAATTTTAAGGGGTATAGTAGTATAGTGTTGTTGGCGGTGGTGTCAGCGACTTATGAGTTTGTGTATGTGAACGTGGGGAAAAATGGCCAGATGTCGGATGGTGGAGTCATCTCCCAGACGGAGTTTTACAGACGGCTCCAGAATGGCAGCTTGGGCTTACCACCTCCAGAAGACAACGTGGCGGGACTCCCATTCGTCTTTGTCGCGGATGAAGCATTTGCGCTGGGGGACCATCTTATGCAGCCATTCCTGATGAGCACCCTCACCCCGGACCAGAGGGTTTTTAATTATCGGCTGGACAGAGCCAGAAGATTGGTGGAAAATGCCTTTGGCATAATGGCCAGCCGGTTCCGCCTATTCCTCACTGCTATTAATATGGAGTAATATAAACTAAATCACATACTTCTTTCATGCTGCATTTTACACAACTATCTTCAATAATGCAAACGTAACTTATTTGATACATGAGGTGACAACCTCTTCTACAGCTAACTTTTATGTTGTGCTATGCGTCTGCTACACATACACCTTGTTTTTGTTGTTAATGTATGTAATGCAGTAATGATAAAAAAAATATCCTTTTCAACTCCATGAATTAATTGCTTGCAGTCCGTAATATGGCCTGATTGGGGCAAATTTTAGAGCATTGTGGGGGTTATTTACTAAAGGCAAATCTACTTTGCACTACAAGTGCATTGCAAGTGCAGTGGAGTGCAAAGTGGATTTGCCTTTAGTAAATAACCCCGATTGTCACTGTAACCAGTGGTGTAGCGTGGGTTGTCAGCACCCGGGGCAAGCAAGTAATTTGTGCCCCCCAACCTGCAGACTTTTAGCACTCCCCGAGTCCCTTCCAACAATACAATAGTACTCACCTACCTGATTCCTTTTCTGACCATTACACACTACACTGACCACTATACTATACTTTCCACTATACTGAGAACTACACTGACCACTATACTGTCCACTATACTATACTGACCCCTACACTGAGAACTATACTAATCACTATACTGAGAACTATACTGTCCACTACACTGACCACTATATTATACTGTCCACTACACTTAGAACTATACTAACTACTATACTGAGAACTATACTGTCCACTACACTGAGAACTATACTAACCACTATACTGAGAACTATACCGTACACTACACTGACCACTATACTGTCCACTATACTATACTGTCCAATATACTGACCACTATACTATCCACTACACTACACTGACCACTATACTGACCACTATACTATCCACTACACTAACCACTATACTATACTGTCCACTATACGAACCACTATACTGTCCACTACACTACACTGACCACTACACTGACCACCATACTACACTACACTGACCACCATACTACACTGACCACTTTACTACACTATACTGTCCTGCCTACAGTCTCTCTCCCCCCCGAGGCCAGTACCACAACTCTCAGGAGGGATTCTCACTCACCTTCTTGTCCTGGCCTGCATCGGTCCGGAGATAGGAGGAGAAGACAGCAGTGGCTCACATTTTTGCTTCTCTCCCCCGCGCTCTAGCTGCCATGTTCAGTGTCCGGCCAGCGCAATGTGATTTGGTGTATGGGGGTCATGTGCGGAAGCGGGACTTCAGGAGCGATCGCGGACAGACCAGCCCTAGGCCTCACGTGACCCCTGTACGGCCAATCACAGGGTGCCGGACACTGAACATGGCGGCCGGAGCACGGGGGACACAGGAACTTAAAATTAGGAGGAGGCAGCCAGTAGTGACACAAACTGGTGCCCCCTAAATGTCGCGCCCAGGGCCATGGCACCCCCTGCACCCCCCACGCTACGCCACTGACTGTAACTACACCAACTTACTCCAAAAACTGGTATTGAGCATTGAAAGAAGAAGCCACACATTGTTGAGTATAAAACATTTTACTCCAAGCACATTCACATGTGCATTATAAAAGGGTTTTTTAACAAACCAACATCTTTGGTGTATAACATTATTCTGTGACAGTATATGGCCTTTTTGTGGCTAAACAGGCATGTTTAAAACCATAACATACACAACTCAGGAACTTACAAAGTTCAACTTTGATAAAGTGAAGGCAATAGGAGACATTAGTATGTTGATTTTAAATTCATCAGATGGGGTGATGTCACCCCTGTAAAAGCCACATTTTGAAGATGCACACAAATTGGGACTCAAAAATGTGGATTTCCGTCATGATCTCATGTCTAAAATTTGTGTCCTTTCCCTACATCTATTTTGATGAAAACTAAAACCATGTCCCATTTTCATACACAGGAAAGTCCCAGCCAGGAGGAGGCTGTGGAAAGTGGCAGCCAGGAGGTGGCTGTGGAAAGTGGCAGCCAGGAGGTGGCCGTGCCCAGCAGCCTGACCGAATCCCAGGTTCCTCCCCTCCGCCTTCCAACAAAAAGGACCAGGGAGGCGAAGAACCTGGAGGAGTTAGCAACTGTTTTGATTTGGCAGGCTACTGCGGTCCTCACAACAAAGACGAGTCATATGGCTGTCTGACAGCCAGTAAACTAGAACAAATTGAGGAGGACCAACGTTTCATTTGTGAGGAGGTAATACTTCAGGCCCTAAACAAGGGGATGAGGGGCCAACTAAAAGCCACGTGTGAGTTGGACCATATTACTCCTCCACAACCTCCAGCAATACCACCACCACCTCCAGCAACACCACCACAGCCACCCAACCCACCACAGCAGCCTGGAAGGAAGCGTGAAAGGAAGTGTTGAGAGTGATGGCCTGGGTTTGGTGTGGTCTGCCAAAAGACGCAGGCTGTTGTAAGACCACAGCCTTGGGACATATATGTCATCTGCTGCTGCTCCCGATCTCTCAGAGTCCTGGACCTTATTATGCTCCCTATTAAATGGACTCCTCAGGTTACCAATTTTGACAGTCAAATAATTGATGTCTGCCCTGGGGTACAAAGGCTTCAACAATTCCAACTGTTTCTCCAGCGTTGCCTTCCTCTTTATTTTGTTAGGACCCCTAATAAATTTTACATTTTTGTTTTGACAAATACATGGCTATGTGTTTTACTTCAAACAGGACAGTTTGTTTGTGAGTAGGCAGGTACAAATACAATGTCAAATTAACAAGGGACACCAACACCAACCAACCTCTTTGAGGTAAAAAAATACAAGATAATAATGATGCTGTGATAACTTGACACACAAAACGACAAAAACTATTATTAAGAAAAAATAAAAAAATTTTTGGACATCTGGAGAAATAAAAAAAAAAAAAAAGGAAATCGCTATAAAAAAAAAAAAAAAAAAAAAGATTATTCTGGAGATCTTGATTAAAAAAAACAATAAAAACAAAGATTATTCATGAGATCACAAGAAATAATCAAAAATCCGCTTGTCAGAACTCTGTATGAATATCAGCAGCAAAGCAACTTCATTATTCTAGCATTATAAAGAAGAAGAGAATGCGCTGCATTGAAAGATTTAAAAATTTGCTGTGTGATGAATGTGCTATCTCCATTATAAACGCTAATTTAACAAGACCGTAGCTTCCGTCTCGTACATGATTCTGAGCATGCGTGGACTTTTGTGCATCGTACTTGTGTACACACGATCGGACTTTCCGAAAACAAAGTTTTGTGGTCGGAAAATTTGAGAACCTGCTCTCAAACATTTGTGTGCGGAAAATCCAACAGCAAATGTTAGATGGTGCATACACACAGTCGGACTTTCAGACAACAAGCTAACATCGAACATTTCCCGTCGGAAATTCCGATCGTGTGTACGGGGCATAACACCCACTCTAGCCAATTATAGGTCTTAAAGCGGTAGTAAGCCCCATCCAAAAAAAAAAAACATTGGGCCCCCAGGCAGTTTTACTTGCACATTATAACAGACTTTAACTGAAAATTAAGCCCTCCAGCAGCGCGCTGTCACCGCTGAAGGTGCTTCCATCTTTATCCGGTCTTCTTTATGGGTTTGCAGGCTTCGGCTATCTGATTAGACCGTTTACAGCAACGCACTGAAGGAACGAAGCGGGCGGCCATTCATTCAGAGCGAATGCCTCAGTGATATCCCCGGCTGCAACTTAAGTAAATATCTTCTAAACGGTGCACGTTTAGGAGATATCTATAGTACCTACAGGTAAGCCTTACTATAGGCTTACTTATAGGTAAAAATCATACAATGGAGTTTACTACCACTTTAACTGTCCCTGTTTTGGATGGACTGTCCCTCTGATCATTTTTCTTCCTCATTTTTCTTCCTCATTTGTCTTTCATTTTGGTCTGAGGTATATATAGTACCTGTATAAAAAAAAAGGCTATTTATCAAAAAGTGTTTTACTGTGTTAAACCTTTCATCCAATTTCTAAATTTTTGCATTGGAACATTTAAAAAAGCCAGTATAAAGGAAAAGTAGTGGTAAAAAAAAAAATCACTTTTGGATGATGTAATGGGTTATGGCAGGGGGTGTATTCTTTGCCTACACACTTTTTGCTAATAGGTGTCCCTCTTTCCCATTTCAGAAAGTGGGAAAGTAAGTCCAAAACTAAAGCTAGATGGATGGATGGATGGATCAAAATTTGAAATGTTCAGCATGTTTCATTCCATTCTAGACCGTTCCTGCCTGGAAGGTTGGAAAATTTTATTTAGATCAGCAACTGCAGCTAATCAGCTGCAGCGCTGATCAGTGTATTCTGACAGTGGAGCGGTCAGAATGCAATAGAAAAGCGGGGAGGATTCCTCTATCCTCCTGGCTTATGTTGATAATGAAATTTGTTCCTTTTTTTTTTTTTTTAATGAGCCCACTGGCTAATAAAAAAAAATAAAGATCCATCTATGGGATGCTTAAAGAGATTCTAAAGGCAGGAGTTTTTTTTATTTTAATGCATTCAATGTGCAGCAGCCCCCCTCAGCCCCCTTATACTTACCTGAGTATGATCTTCCTCCAGTGATGTCCACGAGTGCCTCGGCCATCCGGGACACTTCCCCCTGATTGGCTGAAACACAGCAGCATCTCTAAATGGACGTACGGAGCTGCAGCTCGGCTCGGGTACCCCCATAGCAAGATGCTTGCTGTTGGTGCACTCGACAGGAGGGTGGAGCCATGAAAGGCCGCGAGGGACCCGAGAAGAGGAGGATCCGGGCTGCTCTGTGCAAAACCAACTGCATAGAGAAGGTAAGTATGACATGTTTGTTATTTTTAAAGAGAAAAAAACGAGACTATAGTATCACTTTAACCACTTGCTTACTGGGCACTTAAACCCCCCTCCTGCCCAGACCAATTTTCAGCTTTCAGCGCTGTCACTCTTTGAATGACAATTGCGCAGTCGTGCAACACTATACCCAAATGACATTTTTATCATTTTTTTCACACAAATAGAAGTTTCTTTTGGTGGTATTTAATTACCACTGGGGTTTTTATTTTGTGCTAAACAAACAAAAAAAGACAGAAAATTTAGAAAAAAAAATCATGTTTCATAATTTGTTATAAAATTTTGCAAACAGGTCATTTTTCTCCTTCATTGATACGCGCTGATGAGGCGGCACTGATGGGCACTGATAGGCTGCACTGATGGGCACTGATAGCACAGATAAGGCGGCACTGATGGGGACAGATAAGGCGGTAATGATGGGCACAGATAAGGCGGCACTGATGGCCACTGATAAGATGGCACTGATGGGCCCTGATGGCTGGCACTGATGGGCACTGAAGGGCACTGATAGATGTTACTGATAGGTACCACTGATAGATGGCACTGATGGGCACTGATAGGTGACACTGATGGGCACTGATAGGTGACACTGATGGGCACCACTGTTGATGAGGCACTGATTGGTGGGCACTAGTAGGTGGCGCTGGTGGGCACTAGTAGGTGGCGCTGGTGGGCACTGGTAGGTGGCACTGTTGTGCACTGGTAGGTGGTACTGGCAGGTGGCACAGGTGGGCACAGATGAGCTGGCGGCTGCTCTCCTTGATTGGGACCGATGTCTCTCTGACAGCCGCCAGTGATCGGCTTTTAGCGTGAGGAGAAAAAATAGCCGATTACCGGCTCTGTTTACATCACATGATCAGCTGTCATTGGCTGAGAGCTGATCACGTGGTAAGGGGTCGGGATCGACCCCTTACTCCGATCTGTGATCCAGCGAGTCTCATAGCCTCGCTGATCACAGAACGTGCCGCGTGCCCTGCAGGGGGCGTGCAGGGCACTCGAGCACAGGAGGACATCTATTGACGCCCTCCCAGCAAAGTAGGTCCGCGCTGTAGCCGTCATTGGGCTATAGCACGGATCTAAAGCAGTTAAGCTTTGTGGCTATGATAGCAGAGCTCAGACTGAGAGAGCAAGAAGCAGCTCAAAGAGCCAATCATTTGTGCTACAGTCCTCATATGTTAACAATCAAAATATTGATGGGAGAGGAGAACAGAGAGATAGAAAGATGTGCTGATCAATCTGCTGTTTCTCCTTTCAGTGTCCAATCACAGGAAGGGGGAGGGACAAGACCTGTAAGTGTTACTTAAATGCAGCAGAGAAACATCAGGTCTTCTTCCCTGCCAGACAGGGCTGTGCTGTCTGGAAGAGCTGTGTAAACCTTGATGGATAGACTGGATAGATGGACAGAACTTCAAATCATTTGAAAGATAAAGCAACTCCTGTATATACTGTATATACATTTCAGCTTTAGTTATTTGACATGAGTTCAGCTTTAAGCTGATCCCATTGACACAGACAAAAAAAAAATTATAAATGCAACTGTAAAAGGCTGTAGTTTTTCTTTCCAATCCTCTGAAGCTAAATTTCAAATGGAGTTTAGGCCAAGAAAATGTATGGCCTTTTTCCCATAAGTTTAAAGGAATATCATATATCCCGCACAGGCAACAAATAAGTGAAAGATTGTGAAGTCTTATACTGAATGACAGCCAGCTAACAAGCAGAACACACAAGCGCAATAAGTCTTTTATTTCACAGCTTAGTGTTTTTTGTTATTAAACTGGACCTAATCCCGCCGAAGTGCTTTTTATGTTCCAGACAACTTGAAACAAATGTGACCTTTGAGCGAAAGCCTTCTATTCATGAACTTATCAACATAGATATATTTAAGGTGCAATATATCAGACGTCTATTGTAATGTAGCGACTCATTAAGAATAGGCTCTTGTAGGCACAGTTGTTGTACGAAATTGAGCCGGAGAAGAGTAGATGGCATGCTAAGAGATTTGCCCTCATACCAGGCATTCTCAGTGTGCGGGGCTCGCCGATGAAGGAATGGTCAGGCCCTTTGGGGAATACGACTTGTGAGATGCATATGTTTCTTGTTAAGGCAGAAGCACAACACAAGGTATTACAAGCATGCCAGCTAGAAGTGACGAATTGCGATAACAAAGGACTTGTTTGCAAGGAATGAGGGGCCAAAAGGTCTTTCTTGCTATTGTTCTGGGACAATCATAGGCATGTGAGCGGCTATAATAGCACTGAGGTCAGGATCTTTTAATGCTACCTTTAAAATATCTGAATTATGATTACCCCTTAAAGCTCCAGATGATCTGTTTCAAAGTTTTTATCTCTGACAATATGCTATTCATGCTTTAATACATATAAAGTGGACATCCTCCCACACAATGTTAAACCCCAGCTTTATAATGCTAGTATTATACACAATTTCAGATCCCATTTCCTATTTTTCATCATCAGTGCCCATAACCTTCTTCTTACTTCTTGGAGCTGATCCACCAATGAATAAGACTTCCTTAGGAAGTCTTAAAGAACACATATACAGTATCTCACAAAAGTGAGTACGCCCCTCACATTTTTGTAAATATTTTATTATATCTTTCCATGTGACAACACTGAAGAAATGACACTTTGCTACAATGTAAAGTAGTGAGTGTACAGCTTGTTATAACAGTGTAAATTTGCTGCCCCCTCAAAATAACTAAACACACAGCCATTAATATCTAAACTGCTGGCAACAAAAGTGAGTACACCACTAAGCAAAAATGTCCAAATTGGGCCCAAAATGATATTTTGTGTGGCCATCATTATTTTGCAGCATTGCCTTAACCCTCTTGGGCATGGAGTTCACCAGAGCTTCACAGGTTGCCACTGGAGTTCTCTTCCACTCTTCCATGACGACATCACAGAGCTGGTGGATGTTGGAGACCTTGCGCTCCTCCACCTTTCCTTTTGAGGATGCCCCACAGATGCTCAATAGGGTTTAGGTCTGGAGACCTGCTTGGCCAGTCCATCACCTTTACCCTCAGCTTTTTTAGCAAGGCAGTGGTGATGTGTTTGGGGTTGTTATCATGTTGGAATACTGCCCTGCGGCCCAGTCTCCGAAGGGAGGGGATCATGCTCTGCTTCAGTATGTCACAGTACATGTTGGCATTCATGGTTCCCTCAATGAACTGTAGCTTCCCAGTGCCGGCAGCACTCATGCAGCCCCAGACCATGACACTCCCACAACCATGCTTCACTGTAGGCAAAACTATTTAAAAGAACCGCGCTAAAAATTTTGTATAATAAGTGAATTCCCGAATACCTCAAATAATGTGATAGGATCAAGGCAATATATTATATTCCGAACCCAAATATCAACACAATATAAATGTGATAAATTAAATAATTAAAAAATGTGACTGTATTAAAAAAAAAACTATAAACAAATAAAATATAAAAAGTGACAAAAAAGATAGAGTCCGTAACTTTAAAAGTGACTTCAGGTACAAACAGTCCTTATTGCAAATAATTCCACCAATAGTGATTGGAGACTTTAGTGAGTGAAAACCTCTCGTGAAAAGGATCCACCACCTATGCAGATATATGCTTACCAGAGATAAGCTTTAATAAAGCTTATGCCAGAAATCCACTCTGTGGGGACACCACCATCGGTCTCAGCATAGAGGGAGGATCGCCCGGAACTCTCCGACAAAAAGGCCAAAAAACTCAGCATTAGGAACCCAGGGAAATAAAAAACACATCCTCCATAGTGTGAATCCGCTTAAACAGTTTATTGAAAAAAGTAAAAGTAGCGCACTTACTAGAAATAACGAATAAAACAGCATGTATAATAATTCAGCCGGCCGGCCTGCATGCACCCGTTCACAGTGGGATAGAAACGATGACGTCAGCGCGTCTGCCTTCCGACATACGTTTCGTCCTATTGGACGTTGTCATAGGAACGGTTCCAATGACAACATCCAATAGGACGAAACGTACGTCGGAAGGCAGACGCGCTGACGTCATCGTTTCTATCCCACTGTGAACGGGTGAATGCAGGCCGGCCGGCTGATTTATTATACATGCTGTTTTATTCGTTATTTCTAGTAAGTGCGCTACTTTTACTTTTTTCAATAAACTGTTTAAGCGGATTCACACTATGGAGGATGTGTTTTTTATTTCCCTGGGTTCCTATTGCTGAGTTTTTTGGCCTTTTTGTTGGAGAGTTCCGGGCGATCCTCCCTCTATGCTGAGACCGATGGTGGTGTCCCCACAGAGTGGATTTCTGGCATAAGCTTTATTAAAGCTTACCTCTGGTAAGCATATATCTGCATAGGTGGTGGATCCTTTTCACGAGATGTTTTCACTCACTAAAGTCTCCAATCACTATTGGTGGAATTATTTGCAATAAGGACTGTTTGTACCTGAAGTCACTTTTAAAGTTACGGACTCTATCTTTTTTGTCACTTTTTATATTTTATTTGTTTATAGTTTTTTTTTAATACAGTCACATTTTTTAATTATTTAATTTATCACATTTATATTGTGTTGATATTTGGGTTCGGAATATAATATATTGCCTTGATCCTATCACATTATTTGAGGTATTCGGGAATTCACTTATTATACAAAATTTTTAGCGCGGTTCTTTTAAATTGTTTTACTTATTTGATTCTTCTACCTGAGAATTAGAACTGCAGCTTGGGGGTGTAGGGAAGCGCAGTAATTTTTTATTTTTTTTTCACTGTAGGCAAGACACACTTGTCTTTGTACTCTTCACCTGGTTGCTGCCACACACACTTGACACAATCTGAACCAAATAAGTTTATTTTGGTCTCATCAGACCACAGGACATGGTTCCAGTAATCCATGTCCTTAGTCTGCTTGTCTTCAGCAAACTGTTTGCAGGCTTTCTTGTGCATCATCTTTAGAAGAGGCTTCATTCTGGGATGACAGCCATGCAGACCAATTTGATGCAGTGTGCGGCGTATGGTTTGAGCACTGACAGGCTGACCCCCATCCCTTCAACCTCTGCAGCAATGCTGGCAGCACTCATACGTCTATTTCCCAAAGACAACCTCTGAATATGATGTTGAGCACGTGCACTCAACTTCTTTGCTCAACCATGGCGAGGCCTGTTCTTAATGGAACCTGTCCTGTTAAACTGCTGTATGGTCTTGGCCACCGTGCTGCAGCTCAGTTTCAGGGTCTTGGCAATCTTCTTATAGCCTTGGACATCTTTATGTAGAGCAACAATTCTTTTTTTCAGATCCGCAGAGAGTTCTTTGCCATGAGGTGCCATGTTGAACTTCTAGTGACCAGAATGAGAGAGTGAGAGCGATAACACCAAATTTAACACACCTGCTCCCCATTTACATTTTAGACCTTGTAACACTAACGAGTCACATGACACCGGGGAGGAAAAATGGCTAATTGGGCCCAATTTGGACATTTTCACTTAGGGGTGTACTCACTTTTGTTGCCAGCGGTTTAGACATTAATGGCTGTGTGCTGAAATATTTTAAGGGTACAGCAAATTTACACTGTTATACAAGCTGTACACTCACTACTTTACATTGCAGCAAAGTGTCATTTCTTCAGTGTTGCCACATGAAAAGATATAATAAAATATTTACAAAAATGTGAGGGGTGTACTCACTTTTGTGAAATACTGTATGTGTTTATGTGTTGGGTGCTTCCCAATAGACCTCCACCACTGTTGGCTGTGATAAAACTTGCTATACACTTTAAGCTGGCCATACACTGCTTGAATTTCAACCAATCCCAGGTGGGCCTGTAGGCAGGTATAGTCTACTTTCTCCAATGAATGTAGCGTTCAACTGCAGTAGCATTGCAGGGGAGAGGAAGTTGAGAGGAACATGGTTCCTCTAAGGTTTCCAGGGTCACTGGGGAAGCTATCTGTCTGGATGCTGCTGCCCCATGTGACTCTAGCAGCCATCTTGGGTCAGGCAGAGCCTATTTAAGGCCCTGGCTCCCAGGCTTGGCGCACATTTCACGTGTGGGTAGTGTAGGGACAGGTTACCCGTCTGACAGGGACAGTGATATCTGTACAGATGACATAGAAGCTGTAAGCTATGTAGACAGGAAACATCGCAAGATTTTAACACCTACAGCTCTGAAGTTTTTTGGGTTGCTTGACATGTATCCCCGGAGGCTGGGGCAGAAAAGGGCTGTCACCCTCCCCTAGGCAAAAAATAATGACATTAAGCTGGCCATAAATGATAGATTTCTTAACAGAAACAAAGTCTAACAGATTCCACTATCCATGGTAACAGATCAGATGGATGAATTCCTCACTGCCGTGCTAAAGTCAGAATACTCGGACTGTGTCTGTATCTGATTGGATGCAGGTTTTGGCTGACAATTTTCTGATAGGTAGAAAAGTATATTGAACAATTGACTTTTGTCTAATGGAGAGGAGCCAGCAGGGCCATATACTTCTTGAATTTCTGCAGACCGGTGGAGAGGTGCAGCATGGTACAGCAGCAGTAAACACACAAGGCGCCCGACCAGAAACCCTCACGCTGTACAGCAGCAAGGTGTACAGAGAAGGTCGGTCTCAGATGTGCCTACAGTGTCTATCTTTTGGGGCAGATGTGGCCTAGCCAGTCTGAGCCCAAATGGGGAGGTCTCCATAAGGGTGGTCCTATTCTTTCCCTACTTGTCTGGAACCAATCCCTGCCACTATTTATTGTCCCTGTAAGACAGGTGACCTTTCTCTACCTACATGCGAAATTCACACCAAGTCTGGGAGCCAGGGCCTTAAAGTGGTTGTAAACCCACAATAAAAAACAAAACAAAAAAAACTGCAAGACAAAGGCATAATGAGCTAATATGCATAGCATCCTAGGTCATTATGAAATACTCACCTTAGATTGAAGCCCCTGTAGCAGTCCCTGTACACCGCTCTGGCCGGCGACATCGATCCCAGAGTTACTTCCGGATATCGCGGGCTCCGGCGCTGTGATTGGCTGGAGCCACGATGACGTCACTCCCGTGCATGCGCACACTAGCTGAAGCAATGGCACGAACGTGCCATTGCTTCAGTGCACATGTGCCGATGACGTTGACACATGCTAATACAGGGGATATCTCCTAAACCGTGCAGATTTAGGAGATATCCAGGGTAGCTACAGGTAAGCCTTATTATAGGCTTACCTGTAGTAAAAAGTAGTCTGTAAAGCCCCGTACACACGATCCGATTATCGGACGAATGATCGGCCGTTTTTTTTTGCATGCTGATCTCACGTCGAATCTGATGAGTTTACTAAAGTCACGAAAATTCCCGTACGACAGAATAAAAATTCGAAAGTGATGTCATGTGTTGTAATGCATTTATATTGCATTTTCGAACGATAGGTGTACTGATGAAACGAAAATCGTGCGATCTGGCATCGTACGAAAAAAATTTCCGTGCATGTCCGATAGAATAATATCGGATGAACTGTCCTGATCAGCTCTCGAAAGCTCTGTACTAACGATCCGATTATCGTACGATCGATTCGAATGCGGCATTTTTCGTACGATTTTCGGATCGTGTGTACGGGGCTTTAGGGTTTACAGCCACTTTAAAGTGATTGTAAAGTCTTGTTTTTTTTTCTATAAAATAACAAACATGTTATACTTACCTTCTCTGTTGCAGTGGTTTTGCACAGAGCAGCCCAGATCCTCCTCTTCTCGGGTCCCTCTTCTGTGCTCCTGGCCCCTCCCCCCTGTCGTGTGCCCCCACAGCGAGCAGCTTGCTATGGGGTCACCCGAGCCGAGTCATGACTCCGTGTGTCCATTCAGACACAGTGCTGCGGCCTGGGCCCACCCCCTCTCTTTCCTGATTGGCTGATTGACTTTGATTGACAGCAGCGGGAGCCAATGGCGTCACTGCAGCCAATTAGGAGGTAGAGTCTCTGACAGCTGAGACATTTATGGACATTGCTGGACAGAGATGTGGGACAGAGATGTGGGCTCAGGTAAGTATTAGGGGGTGCTGGGGCAGCTGCACACATAGAATGCATTAAGATAAAAAAAAAAACTTGTGACTTTACAACCCCTTTAAATAAGCTCTGCCTGACCCAAGGTGGCAGCAGCATCCAATTGGATAGCTTCTCCAGTGACCCTAGAAACCATAGAGGAGCCATGTTCCTTTTGACTTCCTCTCCAACTGCAATGACACTGCGGTTAAATGCCACCTGCAGTGGAGAAAGTAGACTGCACCTGCCTACAGACCCACCAGGAATCGGTTGAAATTCAAGCAGTGTATGGCCAGCTTAAAGTGTATAGCCCCTTTGCAGCCCAATTGTGATAACACCTACTTTTTATTTGTTATAAATCACATATGCAGCTCTAAAAGTTAAAAATAAAGTCCCAATGCTAGAGATGAAATGTTCCATGTAAACAGTCCCATGGGTGTAAATTCACACAAAGAAGGTGCCTAAAAGGATCCGTCACCAAGAGGAAGGAGTTCACACTGACTCTTACCCGAACCCATGGACTACTTAATCAGAAGCAATCAATCTTAGAAATGATTTACTTGGATAACAGCATACACATAGGGAGATAGGTCTGAGCAAAACGCCAGTGGGATCCTTTTTAAACAGTCTCAGCACATCAGGGCAGCATGTAAACAGGTATAAGGACCTTCATTGGGCAATATTAATGACAAGAAACTTTTATTCAGAGCAGTGCAACAGCCAGAATACTCACAAACATCGCAGCAAAAAGCGCATAAAATCGAATGCATATAATCAACGTTTCCATCCAGTGTAATGGCCGACTGTACTTTATATTTGTTACATGTCCCCATAGCACAATGTAAAAAAAAAATGAAATTGCAGCTTACCCATAGTTGCCAACATTGTAAAAAAAAAATGTGGGACACTTTTGTGGCTGTAGGTGGAGCCGTACAATAATTAGGGGGCGGGGCATTCGTTTGTAGGCGTGTCTTAGGGAAGATATACTTCCCTAAGACACGCGCCGAAAAATGGGCGTGGTTTACGTGTCATAGTGGGTGTGGCTTAAATGGGTGTGGCTCAAGAGGGTGTGGTTAGAGTCTGAGATGAATGAGGGATGGAGAGGGGGAGAGGGAAAGGGGGAGAGGGGGAGAGGGAAATGACGGGACAGCAGCCCCAGATCCTACACAATAGAAATATGTGTATTCTAGAAAGTTTAACAATCAGCAGATAAAGATACTCTAAACACCTGGTGTTAGCACTTCAATCATCCCGGCACCATAGTTGTTATGGTGTCAGGATGATTGAAGTGCATTATTTCTATTATTACATTGTAATATAAAATGAAATCATTCAACTCACCATAATGCAGAATCGGTGGGAGCCCCGAGTGTGTCACCTGCCACGTCGCCTGCCACCAGCCATCCGTCCTTGCATCAGGTGCCCCCAGCAGAGTCCCCCCTCACATCAGGTGTCCCCGGCGGAGCTCCCCCTCACATCAGGTGTCCCCGGCGGAGCTCCCCCTCACATCAGGTGTCCCCGGCGGAGCTCCTCCTCACATCAGGTGTCCCCGACGGAGCTCCCCCTCACATCAGGTTTCCCCGGCAGAGCCCCCCCCTCACATCAGGTGTCCCTGGCGGAGCCCCCCCTCACATCAGGTGTCCCTGGCGGAGCCCCCCCTCACATCGGGTGTCCCCGGCAGAGCCCCCCCTCACATCGGGTGTCCCCAGCAGAGCCCCCCCTCACATCGGGTGTCCCCCGGGAGAGCCCCCCCTCACATCGGGTGTCCCCCGGGAGAGCCCCCCCTCACATCAGGTGTCCCTGGGAGAGCCCCCCTCACATCAGGTGTCCCTGGCAGAGCCCCCCCTCACATCGGGTGTCCCTGGCGGAGCCCCCCTCACATCGGGTGTCCCCGGCGGAGCCCCCCCTCACATCGGGTGTCCCTGGCGGAGCCCCCCCTCACATCGGGTGTCCCCGGCGGAGCCCCCCTCACATCGGGTGTCCCCGGCGGAGCCCCCCTCACATCGGGTGTCCCCGGCGGAGCCCCCCTCACATCGGGTGTCCCCGGCAGAGCCCCCCCTCACATCGGGTGTCCCCGGCAGAGCGCCCCCTCACATCGGGTGTCCCCCGGGAGAGCCCCCCCTCACATCGGGTGTCCCCCGGGAGAGCCCCCCCTCACATCGGGTGTCCCCGGCAGAGCCCCCCCTCACATCGGGTGTCCCCGAGAGAGCCCCCCCTCACATCGGGTGTCCCCGGGAGAGCCCCCCCTCACATCAGGTGTCCCCGGGAGAGCCCCCCTCACATCAGGTGTCCCCGGGAGAGCCCCCCTCACATCAGGTGTCCCCAGGAGAGCCCCCCTCACATCAGGTGTCCCTGGCAGAGCCCCCCCTCACATCAGGTGTCCCCGTCAGAGCCCCCCCTCACATCGGGTGTCCCCGGCAGAGCCCCCCTCACATCAGGTGTCCCTGGCAGAGCCCCCCTCACATCAGGTGTCCCTAGTGGAGCTCCCCCTTACATCAGGTGTGTCCCCAGTGGAGCCCCCCTTACAAAATCCCACAGCGGTGCGCCCCCCCTCCCCTACCTCAGAGGTGTTTGCCGGTGTCACTCTTATCCCGCATGGCAAAACCCCCGCCCCTTTCCATAACAGACTGGCAGAGGGGGGCGGGGGTAGGCGGGGTGAGGTGGGGCGGAGCGGGGCCGAGCGGGGCAGAGCGGGGCGGAGGGTGGGCGGCGACGGAGGAGCTTCGTCTAGCCCCCCCCAGCCGTCTTCCTGAGCTTCTTCAAGATGGCGACCGGCGGAGACAATGTCTCCGCCGGCCGCAGACCTCTAGCGGCGGGGGGCTGGAAAATCAAAAACCGGATTTTTCGGGACATTTCCCGGGACAACAAAAATTCGGGAATGTAGTGTAAGTTCCGGGAATGTCCCGGGAAATCCGGGACAGTTGGCAACTATGCTTACCTTGCTCTGTTCTGGGCCCTCCAGCAGAGAAAAATTCTTTGTAGTTCTCTTTGTTTATGGCTGGACAGCTGTATTTGCCATTGTTAACCCTGTCTGTACTTGTGTAGGCAGATCTTCCTTATCAGTTGTAACTAGATTTGAACAAAGGTTTAAAAGTGCAGAGGCTGGTCTTCTTGCATTGCATGTTAATGAGAGCAGACTTGGGATGGGCTCACGCTAACACTGTACAAAAAAGCGCTTTAAAGTGCATGTCTGGCCAAAAAATGTTTGTAAATCTCTGCAGTACATGGGCACTTATCCACATTTTGTCTCTTTAAAAATACTGCAGCTACAGAAAAATACCTGTTGATCTGCCGTAAATCCAATGAAAACTGCCAATGACAGCTGATCACATGATGTAAACACAAGATCAGTAATTGTTTATTTTTTTGCGCGAGGAGAAAAAATACCCGATTACCAGCTTCTGTGCAAGGGTCCCGAAAAGAAAGTGGCAAAGCCGCCTCATTTGTGCCAACCAGTACCGCCTACCAGTGCCCACAGTGCCCCAAATCAGTGCCCACCAGTGCATAACAGTGCCAACAATCAATGCCACCTATCAATGCCCATGAGTGTCACCTATCAATGCCCACCAGGTGCCAATCAGTGCCTCATCAGTGCCACCTAGCAGTGCTGCCTATCAGTGTCACCTACCAGTGCGGATCAGTGCCCATCACTGCCACCCATCAGTGCCCATCACTGCCAGCTATCAGTGCCATCTATCAGTGCCACCTATTAGTGCCCTTCAGTGCCACCTATCAAAGCCCTTCAGTGCTGCCCATCAGTGCCACCCATCAGTGCCACCTCTCAGTGCCCACCAATGCCACCTGTCAGTGACACCTCATCAGTGCCCACCAGTGCCGCCTATTAGTGCCCATCAATGCAGCCTATCGGTGCCCATCAGTGCAGCCTATGAGTGCCCATCAGTGCAGCCTCATCAGCGTACATCAATGAAGGAGAAAAATGACCTATTTGCAAAATTTATTAACAAAATATAAAATGGTTTTGTATTTTTTTTTTTTAGTGTCGGTATTTTTTAATTTTTTTAACAAAAAATAAAAAACCCAGAGGTGATAAAATACCACCAAAAGAAAGCTCTATTTGTGGAAAACAAAATGATAAAAATTTCATTTGAGTACAGTGTTGTATGACCGCGCAATTGGCATTCAAAGAGTGACAGCGCTAAAAGCTGAAAATTGGTCTGGGCAGGAAGAGGCTTTAGGTGCCCAGTAAGCAAGTGGTTAAAATGAATACATGACTAGGTAAAAGTAAGGCTTTTTTGTCAATCTACATTTCTTTTATTTCTAGTGGATGGATTAAGACTCAGTGGATAAGATTATGGGGGGGATGATGAGTAAGAGAAATTTTTACATATTTGAAAAAAAATATTTAATGTATCAAAAGACAAGTATGGTCAAAGTTAATTTGGTCATACTTCTCTTCTGGGTCACAGGAATGCACTTACTGATGTCACAGAGCTGGTCTAGGCTCTGCAGGGATCCCTACAATAATGTCAGGATAAACCCAGATTCCTGACCGGCAGCAGGCTCAGCCTATTAGTGTGTTGCTGAGAGCCTGAGCCCGCTCCCTCCACAACTCGGTGTTCCAGTGAGCGCTTAAGGGGCAGAGCAGAGATCTAGTGGCTGACAGTCACCGCTCTCTGCTAAGTAAAGACTGAGAATTGAGAGTGATCAGTGGTCATATGATCGCTCAGTTCTCAGGCTTAGTGCCAGCAGGGAACAGCTGCAGCTTTGATCGATGCTGCAGCCATATAGGTGAGTATGTGTGTTTGTTTGTTTTTTTTAAATCCTGCACGCCTTTAATTTTGGGGAAACTCTTCAACACAGGCAAAAACTCATTTTAAAAAGTGAGAAAGGGTTAGAAATAGAAATTCTGAAATTTTATCCTTGACAGTCGTTCCCAAGGGACGTGCAGTCAGGGGAGGCAGGTGAGGCTGAGCCAAACAAAAAAAAAACAACAAATGGTCGACTTCAAGGGTCGTAACTCGGTGACCCCAAATTTGGGGGTAGGTAGCTGAAGTCCTACCCCACTACTGGTCAAAACTTGGGGTTCCTATGTATGTTCCAGAAATTTGGGGCTACTTGTGCAGCCTGTCAGAAGCTACATACAGAGCGGCCAGTTTAAATACAAACTGGTGCACTCTGTTTGCAGCAGACTGAGAGGATGAGCTCACAGTGCCTCTTACTTCTTGTCAGAGGCATTGAGCTCAATGGATAGCTTGGAGCCTTGGACCAATGCTAAAGTACCATTGGCCCAAGCTGTCCAGTAAAATGCTGCAGTGGAGGCTCTCCTCTCACTGCAGAGTCATAGAAAAGGGTATGTGTCTAAAAGACAAATGCTCCCTTCCAGCCCAGCCCTCTTAACTACAAGGAAAAACATGGGTTTATGGGTATAAGATTTACCCACAATCCCATGTTTTTCTCACACCGTTAAGCGGGAGAATGAGAATCTGCTGCTGCTGAAAAGGTACAAGCTAAATCATATATTATTATGCTATATGTTATAAGACAATAATTTATTATTTCTCTACAGTGGGGACGGAAAGTATTCAGACCCCCTTACATTTTTCTCTCTTTGTTAAATTGCAGCCATTTGCTAAAATCATTTAAGTTCATTTTTTTTCCTCATTAATGTACACATCACCCCATATTGACAGAAAAACACAGAATTGTTGACATTTTTGCAGATTTATTAAAAAAGAAAAACTGAAATATCACATGGTCCTAAGTATTCAGACCCTTTGCTGTGACACTCATATATTTAACTCAGGTGCTGTCCATTTCTTCTGATCATCCTTGAGATGGTTCTACACCTTCACTGGAGTCCAGCTGTGTTTGATTATACTGATTGGACTTGATTAGGAAAGCCACACACTTGTCTATATAAGACCTTACAGCTCACAGTGCATGTCAGAGCAAATGAGAATCATGAGGTCAAAGGAACTGCCTGAAGAGCTCAGAGACAGAATTGTGGCAAGGCACAGATCTGGCCAAGGTTACAAAAACATTTCTGCTGCACTTAAGGTTCCTAAGAGCACAGTGGCCTCCATAATCCTTAAATGGAAGACGTTTGGGATGACCAGAACCCTTCCTAGAGCTGGCCGATAGTTTTAATAAAACTATCATCTTTGTACATTTTATTCCATAACTTATTTAAAATTGTTTGGTATGTTTAAGTGCAAACAGAGTGATTTAACTTTTACTTGATTTCCCATGTTTCCTCTCTTCCTCTTACTCATTAATGGCACTTATTGACGTTTTAAATAGTAAGGTTTAAATCTGTTATTAGGAAAATGATTTTTGCATTTCCATTCCCTGTAGAGGCTTTGCAGATGGAGAAATAAAGGTAATTATTCTCAACGAGGGCCAAGTCATCCATTAGGTTACCATAAGGGTGTTATTACATTCACCTACATGTGATCTTTTCTCTGCACCGATGACCTTAAGAAGGAGGAAATGATAGGCTATGCACCTTTAAGAGCCTTCCAGCCTTAAGCAGTCATAAAAATAGGACAATGTTTATGCCTCGGTCTGTCAGTGGACTTGTTAAGGTTTGTCTTTCCTCTTTTCCTACAACATATGTATTGGTCCTTATAATATTTAAAGGAAAGGTATTGGGTCTTTGGTTAATTTTATTCAAAGCCAATCTCTGGACGTATTGTACATAAATCCCCCATCAATTTCCTCCCACCCACCCTTCTCCCTATTATAAAGGTAAAACCCTCTACTCACCATCTCTGTCCCTCACAGTCTATGTCCTCATCCTGGAGTGGGTCTCGTCGCCTCTTTTTGGGTTATCATCATACTTTTGCAGTCTGAGATGACCCTGCTACTGGACAGCTGATAGGAAGTGTCCAGTGTGGGAGATATTGATGGAGGAAGGTTATTAACCACTTCAATACCGGGCACCTTGCCCCTTCCTGTCCAGGACAATTTTTAGCTTTCAGCGCTGTCGCACTTTGAATGACAATTGTGCGGTCATACAACACTGTACCCAAACAAAATTTTTATAATTTTCTTCCCACAAATAGAGCTTTCTTTTGGTGGTATTTGATCATCTCTGGGGTTTTATTTTTTGCTAAGTAAACTAAAAAAGATCGAAATTTTTGAAAAAAGAAAAGTTTTTCTTAGTTTCTGTCATAAAATGTATTTTTTTCCTTCGCTGACGGGCACTGATGAGGCAGCACTGATTGGCACTGACAGGTGGCACTGACAGTCGGCACTGATAGGCAGCACTGATGGGCACTGACCAGCAGCACTGATGGGCACTGATAGGCGGTACTGATAGGCGGCACTGACAGTCGGCACTGATAGGCAGCACTGGTGGGCACTGACCGGCAGCACTGATGGGCACTGATAGGCGGCACTGATTAGCACTGACAGGTGGCACTGATGGACACTAATAGATGGCACTGATGGGCAGCACTGATGATGAGGTACTGACAGGTGTTACTGCTGGGCACTGATTGGCACTGTTGTGGGCTCTGATTGGCACTGTGGTGGGCACTGATTGGCACTTTGATTGGCACTGACAGATGTTATTGAGTGGGCACTGACTGGCAGCTGATGGGCACTGATTGGCAGCTGATGGGCACATCTGATGGGGGCTGTGCTGATAATCAATGTGCTGTTCATGAGCATAGACCCCCCCTCTGACAGGGAGAGCCGCCGATCGGGACTTCATGGTTCACACGATGATCAGTTGTGATTGGTCACAGCTGATCGTGTGGTAAGAAGCCTCTGTCAGAGGCTCCTTACCACAATCAAAGATGTGGTGTGTCAGAATGACACACAGCACCTCCGATCGCCGCCCTGCACACTCCCGCGGATAGTCAGGATAACAGAACCACCGCCCGGCCGTCAATCTGCTATAGGCCGGGCGAGAAGTGGTTAAAGTGTACCTAAACCCAGGACTCTGCATTCACTACACCTGGTCTCAGTACACAGAACATGGAAATGCAATTATTTTAGTAAATATAAACTGCTAAATACCTTTTCTCATCAGCAGTATATACAGTTGTGCTCATAAGTTTACAGACCCTGGCAGAATTTATGATTTCTTGGCCTTTTTTCAGAGAATATGAATGATAACACAAAAAACTTTTCTTTCACTCATGGTTAGTGTTTGGCTGAATCCATTTATTATCAATCAACTGTGTTTACTCTTTTTAAATCATAATCACAACAGAAACTACCCAAATGACCCTGATCAAAAGTTTACATACCCTGGTAATTTTGGCCTGATAACATACAGCCATTCAAAGTCCAGATATTCTATAGCTTGTCTGAGAGTTCAGAAAAAAGGAGGTGGGGAGCTGAAGTTACACTACAGAGCTCAGTGAGGAGAGGTCTGAGAGCTGATTGGAGGGACCCCCCCCCCCCTTTCGCACAGCACACAGGAATAGAGCTGAGGCTGTCAATCAGCTAGAGATCCCTCTCTTGTCACCTTTTTTCTCTTGGTGTCAGGAAAACTTGACAGAAGTGATTCATGCTGATAGCAGAGGAAAGAAGCAGCAGACAGAAATCACACTTAGTGCTCTTAATTGAGACAAGTACACACCATAGAGGATTATGCTTCGTTCATATTTCATGTCTGAGGTTAACAACCACTTTAAGTACTGAAGGCCTCCTCTACTCTAGGCTACAGGCCTGATAATAAAGGTCACGGGTGGCTAAAGTCCTTTTGCTTCCTCACTCATTAGTCCCACTCATGTCATCCTCCACTTCAGCCTCCTGGCAGTTCAGGTCTGCAGAAGACTCTCTACACAGGGCACAGATGTACATAATGTTGGTCAGGGGTGTCCTGTTCCCATACCTAAATTCATTGGCCCCATTCACATTGGCTAATAATAAGGGGAACCAGCTTGACCCACTGACATCACCAGAGGAAGGGCAATACTAAAAGGGCACTACATCTTTCCCCTGCCAACACTTTGCTTAGACATCAGCTAATAATGCTAAACTGGTGGCGGGTCATTGCAATAGCACGATGTCAATGTGTAGGGATTACAATCTCAAGCAGAATTGTGCTGTTAATTGATAGTGTGGGTGGTGCAATGGGTGGAGTTTAAGAACTTGTAGACCAGGGATCTGCAATTAGCGGACCTCCAGCTGTTGCAAAACTACAAGTCCCATCATGCCTCTGCCTCTGGGTGTCATGCTTGTGCCTGTCAGAGTCTTGCTATGCCTCATGGGATTTGTAGTTCTGCAACAGCTGGAGGTCTGCTAATTGCATATCCTTGGCCTAAAGCATGGGTGTCCAACCTGCGGCCCTCCAGCTGTTGCAGGACTACAATCCCATCATGCCTCTGCCTTTGGGAGTCATGTTTGCAACTGTCAGCCTCGAAATGCCTCATGAGACTTTCCTTGCAATGCCTCATGGGTCCTGTAGTTCTGCAACAGCTGGAGGGCCACAGGGTGGAGACCCATGTTGTAGACTGTGCAGTCCACACCAGAGCCACTGATGGTATGAATATTATGCTGCTAACACACCAAAAGCGCAAACTGAAATCCACAAAAACAGTATAACCATTAGTAAGCTGGGCTTCAAATTAAAGTGGAAGTGAACTGTACTTTTTTATCTACAGGTAAGCTTATAATAATGCTTACCTGAAGGTTAAATTAATATCTCCCAAACATGCACCATTTAGGAGATATTCTAGCAAGCAGCAGCCAGTGACATCACCAGCTCATGTGCCAGTGGTGTATTTAGGTTTTGTGCTGTCCTAGGCCTGACTAAGCTCGCGCACTCTATAATTTAACTATGACCCACCCCTTCCTGTCAAGGCCACACCCCTTCCTTTTTAAGATCCGCCCTGTCATCTTTATGGGAGGACAGAGGGACGCCGTGGAAAGAGGACAGAGGGACGCCGCGGGAGGAGGACCATGAGCGATACAGCATCTTTTCATTTGGGGGGTAAGGGGATATGTGTTGGGTGCTTTGGGAGGCTCTTGCACTGAAGTCGTGTCCCTCCTCTGTGGCTCCTCCTCCTCCTGGCTGTGTACTAAGTGTGTGTGGCTGACAGTGGGGAGAGAGGTGTTGGCTGCTACAGAAAGCCCATCGCCGATTGAGGGACTCTGGGCGGCAAATGTCCTGGGTGCCCACGCTGGCGCATCCCTGTCTGGCCAGTTACCGAAATTCAGTGCCGGAACTTGTTGTGGGCTCTGGGACAGTGGCGTCACTAGGGTTGGCCTAGAGGATATCAGGTTAGGCACTTCCTAATGGCTCAGTTCCTGGGAACAGTAATGTATAATGGCCAACAGGCTCTCTTACCAGACCCGGTGAAACTGCAACAGTGATCCCTCCGGCTGGACGTTCGCTCACTCTGGGTTGCCCAGGCCAACTCTAGTCAGTAGTTTAGCATGTCTCTACCCCGGCAGTGGCTTCATCTTTCACCCCCTCTGGTGGTGCAGGCACAACGTGGGTCTCTCTCTGGTGATGCGTGTACAGCGTGGCTCTCTGATGGTGCAGGTACAGCGTGGCTCTGGTGGTGCGGGTACAGCGTGGCTCTCTGGTGGTGCGTGTACAGCGTGGCTCTCTGGTGGTGCGGGTACAGTGTGGCTCTGGAGGTGCGGGTACAGTGTGGCTCTGGTGGTGCGGGTACAGCGTGGCTCCCTCTCTGGTGATGTGGGAACAACATGGCTCTCTCTCTGGTGGTGCGGGTACAGCATGACTCTCTGGTGTTGCGGGTACAGCGTGGCTCTGGTGGTGCGGGTACAGCGTGGCTCTGGTGGTGCGGGTACAGCATGGCTCTCTGGTGGTGCGGGTACAGCGTGGCTCTGGTGGTACGGGTACAGCGTGGCTCTGGTGGTTTGGGTACAGTGTGGCTCTGGTGGTACGGGTACAGCGTGACTCTGGTGGTACGGGTACAGGGGTACAGTGTGGCTCCCTATCTGGCTTTCCCCAGCACAGTACTCTCTTTTTCTCCTCCTGTAAACCCCCTCCCAGCAGAGTGCATGCATGCTGGGGTACCTGTAGCATGATGTCCGTGGACACACAGGGGCCACCACTCTTCAGGGATTACTTTTCCCATGATGCCCCCAGAGTCTTCTGATTGCCCCTCTGCTGTGGCCAATCATGGAGAGGGAAACAGCAGGCAGGAAGCCAGGCAGCGGCACGGCGAAACCAATTAGAGACGCTTTCTCTCTCTTCTCCGTTCGGCTGACAGAAAGGGGAGGGGGAGGTGAGCGGGGGAGATATTCAGACAACCCACAGCTCTCCTCTCCCTGTCACAGCGCTGCTGCTTAATTTACCAGAGAACTCGGCAGCAGCAGAGAACTCCCCTGCTCGCCCCTCCTTCCCTTTCTGTCAGCCGAAGGGAGAAGAGAGAGAGAGTGGCTGTAATTGATTTTGCCGCGCCGCCGCCCAGCCTCTTGCCCGCTGTTTCCCTCCCCATGATTGGCCACAGCAGAGGGCCAATCAGAGAGCAAGAATCACGGCTTTACGGGGGCGGCTTGACGGCTCCTGCTTAAACTGCTTTCTGGCCCCATCTGCAGCCGCAAAGCCACTGCACTCCTAAGCTGTACTTCCCTGATGTGCCCTGCTGTGCGGGAGGAGGACGTGGGTGCCGTTTTGGTGGGGGGGGGGCGGCTTTTTTGCCGCCCCCCGCAAAGTGCGGCCCTAGGCCTGGGCCTTGTTGGCCTAGGCCAAAACACAGCACTGGCATGCGATCTGAAGGAATGGCATACCAGTGCCATTCCTTCAGAGCTCCGTGCAGTGGCTGTGACTCCCGTGCGCATGTGTGAGGGGGGGCATCATGGCAGCTCAGGCAGTCAAGCGACCACAAACCGCGAACCCGGAAGGAAGTTCGGGTGAAGAGGAAACGCTTTTGCAGCAGTGACAGTGTGCCACTGGAGAGCTTTGTTACAAGGTAAGTCTTTCATAATGTGCTAGTATGAGATGCATACTAGCACAATATGCCTTCACCTTGCAGGGGGGATTTTTTTTTAAGTTTATGTAACTTTTACTCCACCCGGGGTCATTATTACTCACTGAGATGGCATCTCTGCAGTCACCTTCTCCATGGGTATGCTTCTCCAGGGACCCCCCAGGTGATTGCTTCACCCCTAGGAACTTTTGGCCTGGCTTAAAAGACATTTTTACAACCTGCCCTAGCCCCCACCTCCATAAGGGTCAGGAAATCTACGGACGGCTCTTCTGGGTACAGGTTTACCTCTCTCCAGCCTCCAGGATCTCCACTTCTTGGCTACATCTGCCTGATGGTGGGTAGTCTGACTCCCATGCCTTAACTGCACTAGTACTCCACCTAACCTGGTATATATTTTGGCACCGACTCACCCATGACATCACTACAGGAGGGCTCTAACTAAAATGAGCCTAACACCTGATGACACTGCTTTCTGTAACCAGACAGGAAGAGAGCCACCTAGTGGCAGACTAGCTAGCTGCTTACAATCCCCTAGTTCTAACTCTCCCTGTAATTCTAACGGCCACCTCATACTGACAATTTATTTTCTATGGAATCGCTAACCTACTAATCTTACAGCAGTTTTGTAGCTCAGTTGCTTAGTGATTGAGTTTGTGCAGCGTCTCATGTTAGTGACAAGCACAACAGTGTCAACTGCTCTGAATTCATGTTTACGGCTTAGCTGCAGTTCGCTGATAGAGAGTGCTTTGTAGCTGTGAACTCTAAAGTATTGATGCAGCGCGTATGACATGTAGCTGCAAAAAAATGTCACCAACTACAAATCGCTGTCATTGATGATACAATCACCAGTCTAACATACTGTAACTCCAACCTTGTTAGGCTGCTATCACACTGATTGGTTTTTCTTCCTTTTTTGCGGGAAATGGAAGAAAAACGCATGACCACTAAATCCTATGGAACTATTCACACTTGTCAGTTGCGGGTCCATTGCGTTTTTCAAAGTCCTGCAAGCTGCATTTTTGGTGCATGTTTGGTGCAGTAAAAAAAAAAAAAAACACACCAAAAACATACCTACCTCTTGAAATAAATGGAAAATGCATAAAAAAACACATATACTTTTTTACTGCGTTTTTGTAATAGAGCAGTGTGAAACTAGCTTAACTCTATCAAAATCCTATCACTAACCCTTTTTGTAACTCTAAAGCTTCATACACACTATCAGAGTTTCTGCAGATTTTTGCCTTCAGATTTACCAAAACCTTGTAGTGCAAGGGCTTGCCTGATTGCATACGAATTGAAACTCTTATGCCGCGTACACGGTCAGACCTTACGGCAGACTTTGCCCGGCGGACTTTTCGACGTACTTTACGACGGACTTTCTGAATGAACGGACTTGCCTACACACAATCCACCAAAGTCTGTCGAATTCGTACATGATGATGTACGACCGGACTAAAATAAGGAAGTTCATAGCCAGTAGCCAATAGCTGCCCTAGCGTGGTTTTTTGTCTGTCGAACTAGCATACAGAAGAGTGGACTTTTCGACCGGACTCGAGTTCGACGGATTGATTTAAAACATGTTTCAAATCTAAGTCTGTCCAACTTTTGAGCAAAAAAAGTCCGCTGGAGCCCACACACGATCGAATTGTCCGACGAAATCCCGTCTGCCGGGCAAAGTCTGCCGTAAAGTCCGCTCGTGTGTACGCGGCATTAAAGTGATTGTAAGGGTTTTTCTTTCTTTAAATAACAAACATATCATACTTACCTCCACTGTGCAGCTTGTTTCGAGTGGCCCCGAACCTTGTCTTCTGGGGTCCCTCGGCGGCTCTCTCGGCTCCTCCCCGCATCAGATAACCCCCTAGGAGAAGCGCTATCCCAGGGGGGTTCCCTTGCGGGCACGCTCCCGAGTCCAGCATTCAGAGTCCATAGCCGCCAAATGTATGACTTGGCCCCGCCCCCCGGCGCCCCGGTCATTGGATTTGATTGACAGCAGCGGGAGCCAATGACTGCACTGCTATCAATCTATATAATAAAGAGCAGAAAACCACGGGCAGAGAGACAGCGAGTCCCCGTCGGGTCAAGTTCCAGGGCTCAGGTAAGTAAAACGGGGGGGGGGGGGGCGGGAAGTCACTGCCAGGTGTTTTTTCACTTTACAACCCCTTTAAGGTTTGACCTCATATTATATGGTTTTGGTAAATCTGAAGGCAAAAATCTGCACAAAATCTAACAGTGTGTATGGGGCTTTACCCTCATACTCACCCTACCTATACCATAGCCCTATCATTAATCCTATCTGTAACTCTAACACTAGCCCTCTTTGGAACTCTAATATTAACCCTCCTTGCTCACCTAACATTAACCCTTCAACCCCATAACATTCCCTTTATCCCTAACACTAACCCTCCTATATCCTTAACACTAACCCTCCTGTATCCTTAAAGTGACACTAAACAATATTCTTGTTTCTCCAAAATTAATCAATACACATCTACCACTTAACCACCTCCTGCCCTGTGCTATAGCCAAAAGACGGCTACAGCACAGGCTCATATTGCTGGGAGGGCATCTATGGATGTCCTTCCATGATCAAGCTTCCCCTGTGCCCCCTGTGGCATGTATCGGCAGGGATCGACAGCTGATCACAGTGTAAACAGTATTTGCTGGTTATCGGCAGTCATCTTCTCACGCTGACAGAGCATGAGGAGAAGGGAGCCGATAACTGGCAAAACCACATAGGGGACATCTACACTGATAATCAGGGTCCTGATGATCAGTGCAGCCCCAAAAGTGCTGCCAATCTGTGCCCATCAGTGCTGCCAGTCAGTGCCCATCAGTGCTGCCTGTCAGCACCCATCAGTGATTTCTATCAGTGCCAATTAGTGCCACCTATCAGTGCTGCCTATCAGTGCCCATCAGTGAAGCCTCATCAGTACCTCCCCATCAGTGCCTATCAGTGCAGCCTCATCAGTGCACATCAGTTAAGAAAAGAAATTACTTATTTAGAACATTTTATAACAGAAACTAGGAAAAATGTTTTTTTCCCCCCAAATTTCGGTCTTTTTTTGTTTGTTTAGCAAAAACTAAAAAACACAGTGGTGATTTAATACCACCAAATAAAAAAGCTCTATCTATCTCAAAAGATGAAAACATTTTTGTTCGGGTACAGCGTTGCATGACTGCACAATTTTCATTCAAAGTGAACAGGGCTGAAAGCTGAAAATTGGCCTGGGCAGGGAAGGAGGTGAAAGTGCCCTGTAGACAAGTGGTTAACGGCCCTGTAATCTATTTTTCATTAATTAATTTTTTACTGTGTTTTTCTGCCACCTTTTAGTGTCCTCTGTGAGCTCCTGAACCTCTCCATTTGCCTCTCACTTCCATTTAGAATAAGCAGTGCATGTTAGTTGCGGTCACGTGTACTGTTTTATGTGTGCACACTACTAATAGTCCATTTTGGGAGAGAGCTATGCCCCTACATACAGTGGCACCATGGAGAACGAATGTAGCCACTCTCTAACAGGAAGCCAGATCACAGCTGAAAAAGTACTTTTGAGATTTGAATAAGGCTAAGAGCAATAGAAAAAAGTGCATACCGTAAATTAATAACATTTTTTTTCCTTAAACCAGACTTTAGGTCATTTTAATGCTATCCCTTTCTGTAACCCTAATGCCGCATACACACGATCGGATTTTCTGACAACAAAACCGTGGATTTTCTTTTGAAGGATGTTGGCTCAAACTTGTCTTGCATACACACGGTCACACAAATGTTGGCCAAAAATTCCGAATGTGAGAACGCGATGACGTACAACATGTATGACGGGACTATAAATAGGAAGTTCAATAGCCAGTGCACCACCCTTTGGGCTCCTTCTGCTAATCTCGTGTTTATCTCATGTTAGTAGAAGTTTGGTGCTTTTCAGCCTCGTGCTTTTCAGTTCGTTTCTGCTTTTCAGTTTGTGCTTGTGGGTTTGTATCTGTTCTTCAGTGCGTGTTATCAGTTCGTTCCTATCTTTCAGTGCGTTCTATTTATAGTTTGCTTCTGTTTTTCAGTGCGTTCTTGTCCGCTCGTTTCTGATTTTCAGCTCGTTCTTCTCAGGGCCTTTCTGATTTTCAGTGCGTTCTGACCAGCCGACCGTTTTCTAGCCATGTTGAGGTCATGTTCTCGTCGGAGAGCTCATGCCATTGTTGGGCTTGGTGTTGGAGGTCTTGCTTTGACCCAAATCTAGTCCATGAACAGGGGGAGGAGGAGTTCATAGATGAAGAATTGGTTGCTCCAGCGTGACCAATTCTCTCACATGCCTTTGCTGCGGGAGATCCTGGAGAATAATCCTGATGATTTCAGGAATTATCTCCGGATGACGGACCCCATTTTTCATATCTGTTGACTTTGCTGTCCCCTTATATTATGAAGCAGGACACCTGCATGCAGCAAGCCATCATTCCCGAGCAGAGGCCCGTCGCCACCTTGTGGTACTTGGCGACTGGGAGAAGTCTCCAGGATATTAAGTTCACCACTGGGATCTCCCCCTAGGCTCTGGGAATCATTATTCCAGAGACCTGTTCTGCCATAATTCAGGTCCTGCAGAAGGACTATATTAAGGTAAGTTTTATCCTTTAACATCACATTATATGTATTTAATTTTTGCTAATGTATTGTATTTATTTCATCATTCCATAATTACCATGATTGTAATATGCTGTGAATGTCCTCTTTGTCCTCATGCATACTGTAAGCTTTTAATGCTTCTTTTTTGTTCTTCATGCATATTTGCCTTCACTAACCTCCCCAGTATGCTATCCTGGGCCCATACACACCTAGCCTAGTCACTTAACAATGTATTTTGCCAGCTCCATTGTAGTGCTTACCCTAAACACCCCCTAAAATGTGTACAAATGTTATTTTTGTCCTTAAATTCAGGCAGAGTGCAAGAGGCATTTGGGGGGGGGGGGGGCAAAACTCATTTTGAACCCTCCCTCCCCCCCAACCGCTAAGTCAACAAATAACAATACTCTATCTGCTGACTTTGCCAAACCCATACACACTACACCTACCTCTTTTGTTGTCATATTTATGGATGAATTCACCAAAGCATGTAGTGCAAGTGCCTGCCTGAATACTTTCAAATGGTACTGTTTAAAGTTTTGTTCTACTATTATCTTGATAGGTCATTGCAGAATGTAAAACTGTGCTTCAATTTGGACAGTGTGTATTCATTTTTGGATTATGACACTTCTTACCTGTCCAGTGGGCTGCCAATAGTGTAAGTAAGGAGGGGCTGGCCAAAGTAACACACATTATTTATGCATTCAACTCTCAATGAAGTGGAGACAGTTACCTGTCCAAAACCTCCCCCCCCACCCTCAGTTTTTTACAATGGGCCATCAGAAGGGTGAGGAATCTGATAAGTGTACCGTATACTTTTGACTTTAAATGCTCATTTCAATAAATGTTCTACTTATGTTGGCCAAGAATGTTTGTGTCTAATCTGCTTGCAATGTTATGTGCAAAAGTACAAATTTTTTTTTGTTCCACAGTTTCCTTTAAACCCAAAGGAATGTCAGACTGTGGCCTCCCAATTTGCCCAGCAGTGGCACAATAGATAGATGGGAAACATGTCCACACCGTCCCACCTCCCAACTCGGGGTCGTGCTATTATAACTATAATGGGTATAGTAGTATCATGTTGTTGGCGGTGGTGTCGGCGACTTATGAATTCCTCTATGTGTATGTGGGGAAGAATTGTCGAATGGTGGAGTCATCACCAAGACGGAGTTCTACAGACTGCTCCAGAATGGCAGCTTGGGCTTGCCACCTCCAGAAGACAATGTGGCGGGCCTCCCATTTATATTTGTCGCAGATGAAGCATTTTCCCTGGGGGACCATCTTATGCAGCCATCCCCTATGAGGACCCTCTCCCCGGACCAGGGTTTTTAATTACTGGCTGGCCAGAGCCAGAAGAGTGGTTGAAAATGCCTTTGGCATAATGGCCAGCCGGTTCCACCTATTCCTTACTGCAATAAATATGGCGGAATATAAACTAAACCACATTGTTCTTTCCTGCTGCATTTTGCACAACTTTTTACGAAAAAATGCAGCCAACTATGTGGCCTCAGTTGCGACTGAGGCCGGCTCACCAGACATAAACATGACGGCACTTGAAGATGGCCGTCCTGGCTTGCCCCCCCCATAGTGCCCACGAAGTACGGCAAAGCTATGTGGAGTACTTCGCAGGTAGGGGGGCAATTGATATGCCAGATACTGTTTAAAAACTATGGAAAATAAATTTGTTGTTAAAAGCTGAACTCATATTTCATTTGATTTACTGCTTGTGTTTCTTTTATCGGTCTCCTAGGTTCTCCAATGACCTTTTTTTGGGGCATTTTCTTCAATAGTGCAAACGTAACTTATTTGATACACTTCTTCAGCTAACTATTATGTTGTGCTGTGGGTTTGCTACACACACACAGCGGGGGTTATTTACTAAAGGAAAATCCACTTTGCACTGAAAGTGCACTTGGAAGTAAAGTCGCTGTAGATCCGAGGGGGACATGCAAGGAAAATAAAAAACAGCATTTTAGCTTGCACATGATCGGATGATAAAATCAGCAGAGCTTCCACTCATTTCAGATCTACCCCTTAGATTTAGAGCGATTGCACTTTGAAGTGTACTTTCAGTGCACTTTTAAGTGCACTTGCAGTGCAAAGTGGATTTGCCTTTCGTAAATAACCCCCAATGTTTTTGTTGTTAATGTATGTAATGCATTAATGATAAAAATAATCATCATATTCAATGAATTAATTGCTTGGAGTCCCTAAAATGGCCTTATTGGGGCAAATTTTAAAGCACTGTGGAAAGCACTTGAAAGTGCACTGAAACTTCACTGAAAGTGCACTTGTAGTGCAAAGTGGATTTGCCTTCATTAAATACCCCCATTGTCACTGTAAACTACACCAACTTACTCTGGTATTGAGCACTGAAAGAAGAAGCCACACATTGTTGAGTATACAACATTTTACTCCAAGCACATTCACATGTGCATTATAAAAGGGTTTTTTAACAAACCAAAATCTTTGGTGTATAACATGTATGTGTGACAGTATACAGCCTTTTTTGTGGCTAAACAAGCATTTTTAAAACCATAACATCCACATCCCCTACTCAGGAACTTACAAAGTTCAACTTTGATAAAGTGAAGGCCATATGAGACATTGATATGTCAAAACTGTGTTGATTTTGCCTTCATCAGATGTCACCCCTGTAAAAGCCAAATTTTGAAGATGCACACAAATTGGGACTCAAAAATGTGGATTTCCATCATAAACCCATGCCTAAAATGTGTGTCTTTTCCCTACATCTATTTTTCTAAAGCCACCAAACACAAAGTGGGGGTTATTTACGAAAGGCAAATCCACTTTGCACTACAAGTGCACTGCAAGTACATTGGAAGTGCACTTGAAAGTGCAGTCGCTGTAGATCTGAGGGGAAGATCTGAAATGAGGGGAAGCTCTTCTGATTTTATCATCCAATCATGTGCAAGCTAAAATGCTGTTTTTTATTTTTCTTGCATGTCCCCCTCAGATCTACAGCAACTGCACTTTCAGTGCATTTTCAAGTACACTTGCAGTGCACTTGTAGTGCAAAGGGGATTTGCCTTTCGTAAATAACCCCCAGTGTGTCAACATGTGCTAGATCCCATCATGGGGGATCAATGGACGTGTTTCGGGGGTGCAACCCCTTCCACTCATCTACTTTAGTTGCGAGGAAGGAGTTCCACCCACAAAATGCGTACATTGATATCCCATGATGGCTGATAGCACATGTTGACACACTGTGTGCATCTTCAAAATTTGACTTTCAAATTACTTTAAAATTTATATAAAAACTTTAAAAATAACAACAACATTGAATTTTTTTTTTGTTAGATTTTGGCTAAAACATCAATGATGTTGGTGAGTCTTTTTTCAACATCATTGATGTTTTCCTTGATGTTCTCTAATTCACAATTGCACACCATTATTTCGCTGATCAGGATTTGTGTACTTGCACTGTTGAAGTGAGTTTCTTCTTCCACAACATCCACATCACCTAAAAAAAAAACAAAAAACACACCATGTATTATAAATATGCAGGCATACATCTATTACCTGAAGCTGTGGTCTCCGACACTGACCTGTTGTGGTCCCATTTCACCCACTTCGTGAACCTCGGAATCCACATCTTCATGGTGTGTGGGGAGTTCCCCTTCTTCAGTAGTGTGGGGTTTGTGGTGTCCTCAGATGTCCCAATTCTTTTCTCCCCTATGTGAATACAAAAAAGTTACACTTAGCACACAGATATTTGAGGCAAGAAATAGTAATATGAAGCATTGCTTGGAAGTGTTGTCCAATTGTCTGTTTTGGCAGAGTTCCAAGCTGAAAACATGATTTTTTCCCTTTCCAAAGCTGAAATACTTATCTATTTTGTTAAAGTTTCACACATGGAGAGATCCCTAGTATCCACTGGAGCACCTGCGTGGGACACCATTAAAAGGTTGCACTGAATCAAGTTTGCATTTCATTATAGTTACAAACACATCTAGACAACAATGTACTAAACTTCTTTTCATAAAAATAGGAATGAACAAATGTAGTTAACCTGCATCTGCCAAAAACGTTGCATTAGTGGTCGAAAGAATGATGTTTAATATAAACGATTACTGTGCCCACGAACCTCAAACTTCCCATTTTAAACTGTACAACAGTAAAGAAAAGCACATGGAGCAGCACAAAAGTAATAATAATAATAGGAACGCACGACAAATACTTAATTTTTAGAAGCAGTTTCCTGATCCTTCTGTACTGATCGTGCTCCCTCAATTTCAGGTCTGACCAGCGTTTCCTCAATTGCTCCTTGGATCGTCGTACCCCAAAATTCCTGTGCAGACTTCTCACAACTTTAGTCATGATCTTGGCCTTTCTAGCATTTGGGTTTGGGTAAGGTCCATACTTCCCATCATAGTTTGCCCTCTTCAAAATGTCCACCATCTCCACCATCTCTACAAAGGACATATTTGAGGCCTTATATCTCCTCCTGGATCGGGAAATGCCTTGCTTTCCTCCTCGTTGCTGCTCTCTGCATGCACCTGCTCTGTGTCCGCCATGTGCTCTCCCAATGCGCCGAAAGAGAAGGGGCGGGGAATACACTAAAAAGAAGGTCAGGGGTGGAGTTTCACGCATGCGCAGTGTATATAAAGCATAACATGCGTGCGTCGTACGTATTATCTGTGAGCGGAGGACGGAGTAGCGAAAGTGCCGAGCGTGCAAACATAGGTACAATTTTAACTTGGGGCATCAGTGGTTAGTGGCCTATACTGCTTATAGATTGAGGCCTATAGTGGGACAACATTAGGAGAATTTAGCATGACATTAATGTTTGTCTTGTGTTGTGTCTTGCAGAGAAAATGGAGACCCAGACTTCCTGCCAAACTTCATAGACAGGTACAGCGGGCTGCCATATCTCTGGCAAGTCAAAAACAGTGACTACTCCAACAAGCTAAAGAGGAAGGCAGCGCTGGAGAAACTGTTGGAATTGGTGAAGCTGGTGACTCCTGCGGCAGACATCACCTATTTGAAGGCCAAAATTGGTGGCCTGAGAAACACATATAATAGGGAGCGCAAAAAGGTCCAGGATTCCATGAGATCAGGAGCAGCAGCAGATGACGTATATGTCCCCAGGCTCTGGTACTACGACAGACAGTGTTTTTTAACAGGCCAGAGTGAACCCAGGCCATTACTATCTACACTTCCTTCCACACTTCCTTCCACATCAGATGAGGCTTCAGATGTCCAACCTGGGCCTTCCATCCAGGAAGATGTGGAGGAGCCCAGCTTGAGCCAGGTATAGCATTGTTCAACATATTTTTGGCTAAAATTTGAATGATGTTAACTAGATGCTATTATTGATCACCAATTTCTGATTTAACAAAGTGGTTTACATATCAATAGACAATAGTAGCCAAAAATGATTGGGACAAGAATGAAAAATGCTGGGGTCAGAATGATAGTCTTTACTATTTGTTAACATTCAATTTGCAACAGTCAAGAGCTCAAAATTATGTGTGATTGATGACCAAAAACCTAAAACTATGTACCATTTTCATACACAGGAAAGTCTCAGCCAGGAGGAGGCCATGGAAAGCAGCTTGACCGAATCCAAGGTTCCTCCCCTCCACCTTCCAACCAAAAGGACCAGGAAGGTGAGGAACCTGGAGGAGTCAGTGACTACTTTAATTTGCCAGGCTACTGCGGTACTAACAATGACCCCTGGTGGCCCCGAGTCATATGGCTGTCTGACAGCCAGTAAACTGGAACGAATGGAGGAGGGCCAACGCCTTATCTGTGAGACGATCATTCTTCAGGCCCTAAACAAAGGCGTAAGGGGCCAACTCACAACTAAAAGCCACGTGTGTGAGTTGGACCATACTCCTCCACCACCTCCAGCAATGCCACCACCACCACAGCCACCCAACCCACCACAGCAGCCTGGAAGGAAGCATGGAAGGAAGTGTTGATAGTGATGGTCTGGGTTTGGTGTGGTCTGGCAAAAGACGCAGGCTGTTGTAAGACCACAGCCTCGGGACATATATGTCATCTGCTGCTGCTCCCGATCTCTTGCAGTCCTGGAACGGATTGTGCTCCCTATTAAATGGACTCCTCAGGTTACCAATTTTGCCTGTCAAATAATTGATGTCTGCCCTGGGGTACAAAGGCTTCACCAATTCCAACTGTTTCTCCAGCGTTGCCTTCCTCTTTATTTTGTTAAGACCCCCATTAAATTTCTAATTTTTGTATCGACAAATACTTGGCTATGTATTTTACTTCAAAAAGGACAGTTTATTTGTGAGTAGACAGGTACATTTCAAAAATACAATGTCAAATTAACAAGGGTCACCAACATAGTTGTATCTCTTTGAGGTTAAAAAATACTATTATAATAATGGTGTTGTGGTAACTTGACACACAAAACCACAAAAAATAATAGGGAGATCACTATATAAAAAAAAAATATTCTGGAGATCTAGAGAAAATAATAATAATAAAAAAAAAATATATATATATATATATATATATATATATATATATATATATTCTGGAGAATTATATTCTGGAGATCTTGAGGAAAAAAAAGCAACAAAAACAAAGATTATTTAGGAGATCACGAGAAATAATAAAAAATCTGTTTGTCAGAACTCTGTGTGAATATCAGCAGCAAAGCAACTTCATTATTCTAGCATTCTAAATAAGAAGAGAATGCGCTGCAATGAAAGATTTAAATATTTGGGAATGTGCTATCGCCATTACGAACGCTAGTTTTACAAGACCGAACGCTTCCGTCTCGTACTCGATTCTGAGCGTGCATGGACTTTGGTGTGAGGACTTGTGTACACATGCTCGGACTTTCCGACAACAAAGTGAAGTTGGCAGAAAATTTGAGAACCTGCTCTCAAACATTTGTGGGCGGAAATTCCAACAGCAAATGTTCGATGGAGCATACACACGGTCGGACTTTCCGATTACAAGCTCACATCGAACATTTCCCGTAGCAAAGTCTGACCGCGTGTACGCGGCATAACATTAACACTCCCAGCAAACATAACACTAACAGTCTCTAAAAACAAAATACTAACCCTAGCACTAACCCTTACTGTAACTCTAACCCTAGCACTAACCCTTACTGTAACTCTAACCCTAGCACTAAGCCTTACTGTAACTCTAACCCTAGCACTAACCCTGAGGTGCTTTACAGGCGCTATAGTGCTAAAAATAGCACCTGCAAAGCGCTTCTCCTCTCACTTCAGTGTGAAAGCCCGTGTGCTTTCACACTGGAGCAGTGCGCTGGCAGGACGTTAAAAAAGTCCTGCAAGCAGCATCTTTGAGGCGCTTTAGGAGCGGTGTATACACCGCTCCTAAAGCGCCCCTGCCCATTGAAATCAATGGACAGCGGCACTTTGTGGGGGCTTTTAACCGTTTCTCGGCCATTAGCGGGGGTAAAAAGCGTCCCACTAGCGGCCGAAAAGCACCGCAAAAACGACGGTAAAGCGCCGCTAAAAATAGCGGTGCTTTACCGCTGACGCCCACCCGCCACAGTGTGAAAGTGCCCTTACTGTGACCCTAGTTCTAGCACTAACCCTTACTGTAACTCTAACCCTTGCTGTTACCATAACCCTACTACTAAACCTGACCATATACTGTTCGAATTTCAGCCAGTTCCTGGAGAACCAGGCAGAATTCTCTTGTAGGATGTCAGGTGGGTGGCCCCCTGCCACCTGACATCCTTCAATTGAAAAATCAAATGAGCCAAGCAGAAAATCATTGCCCAAACAGCAGCTGCATCCAATCAGATGCAGCCGCTGGTCGAGTATGCTGACGGCTTCTGTCAGAATACAATAGCCTGGCTGGGAAGATTTGCTCATCCACACTGCTAATGTGGATGCAGCAATCTGTTTTTTTTTTTTTTATTTAGTCCGAAGGCTGAACAAATATAATCTATTAGTGTATGGTCAATATAACCCTCCCAACAACCCTAACACGAACCCTACCTGCAGCCCTAATGCTAACCCTCCCTGTACTTCTAAAACTTAACCTACTTGTAACAACCACACTGACTTTCACACTAACCTTCCCTAAAACCCTCACATCAATCCTCCCATAACACTTTCTACTCTAACTCTCCTTTAAAGTGGAAGTCAACATTACTACATGTCCCCTTCTGCAATCTGCTTGTTGGTACCATCCAAATTGTTCAAAGCTGTTCCATTCATGAGATATTGATGTCATTATATTCAGTGACATCACTTGCACATGCCCATTCACTCTCACATTCATAGCATCCTGGCCATGCAGAAAGAGTGCCCTGCTATGAAGACATCCTCATCTGTCTCCAGCACAGGATCTTGCTCTTGCGAGTCTTTGTTCACTTCACTTCCTTCATGTGACTAGCAGCCTCACAGGGGTTGGGAACTCATGTCAGGTTTCAGTGACAGTGAGCCCTTGTAGATCGCCAATTCGGGGTTCCCCAGGGTGTGGAGTCTAAGCTCCAACCTGCTTCTTCACCAGGGCCCTTGATGGTGGGGATGCTCCTACACACATTGGGACCCTGGAGAATAAATGTAGCCACCCTCTAACAGGAAGCCATATCACAGTACAAAGGTACTTTTGAGATTTGGAGGAGGCTGAGAACAATAGAAGGAACTTTTTTGAGTTAAGAGCGCATGCTTGAATAGATTTTTTAAACCAGAGTTTAGGTCACTTTAATGCTATCCCTTTCTGTAACTCTTAACATTAACCCTCCCAGCAAACAACACTATTAGTCTCTAAAAACAAAATACTAACACTAACCCTCACTGTAACTCTAACCCTCACTATAGGATCCTGCGAGTCTTTGTTTACTTCACTTCCTTCATGTGACTAGCGGTCTCACAGGTGTAGAGAACTCATGTCAGGTTTCAGTGATAGTGAGCCCTTGTACATCACCACCTCGGGGTTCCCCAGGGCGTGGAGTCTAAGCTCCAGCCTGCTTCTTCACCAAGGCCCTTGATGGTGGGAATGGACTTGCAGCAAGCTGGAACCAGGTTGTGACCCCCAGGTATACCCTGCTGAAGACATGGAGACCACTCACATGTGCACGTGTAGAGTACAAACAGCAGGCGACAGAAGGAAATCCAGGAAACAAGCCAAGGTCAGTGTGGCCGGCATGCAGGTAGCCTGAACTAGAGTTGGCACATGGGAAGTAAGACACTACATACATGTAATAGTGGACAAAAAGGAGCTCAGAGAGCTAGGAATTGGATCAGGCAACGCAGACTGTATCGAGCATGTCTTATATAGGGAAGCAAACTGGGAGGTAGGCTTGGAAGTGATAGAAGGGAAAGGAAATAAAACCCCACAGAATAGCAGGCAATGCCCATCTGTGAACACAGAAGCCAAACAACACCTGAATAGAATCACAGGTCTAGGAGAACCTCTGCAGCAAGGAGGTAAAAATTACACAGGCAGGAAAACTGCAAGCTAAATTTTGCCAACCCAGTGCGGTATATGCACCAAGGAGGAAGCATGCTCCATGGCAACCTTGAATTGAAAGCAAGGCCATACTTTTTTGGTCTATGCATGTGCGGGATTTGTTGATGATGTCTGTAGAGGGTGGAGGAAGAGATAGGGGAAGTAAACACTGAAACTCATACAAGATGGCGCCGGCTTCAGCAAGAGTGGGAGCATAGCAAAGTGTATAAGGCCACAAATACAGGTCTTCTGAGCATTTTCCAAGTATTTGCTGAACTGTGGAAATGGAATTCAAAATGTTTGTGTCAGCAGTCATCAGAGGTTTCCTCCGCTTCAACCTTTTGCATGCCTACCTCTCCTGCATTGGTGCTGAAGCCTAAACAGTAAACACTTTGCACTGAAATATCCCAGAGTCTATATTCTGGTGGCAGAAATTACTCCTTATGGGGTTGATATAATAAAGGCAAATAGACTGTCCACTTTGCAAATGAAAAAGGAAAAAGAGAATTTTCCCTAGAGGTTAGTTAAAGTGGTTGTAAAGGATCAAGATTTTTTACCTTCATGCATGCAAGAAGATAAAAAATGTTTTATTTTCCTTGCATGTGATTGGGTATTCCTTGCACAGTAAAACTTCACTACATTCACTAAGCTCTTGTGCAACTTCCCTTGCAAAGTGAACAGCTTATTTGCTTTCAGTAAATCAATCCCCTATCAGCCAGCCTAGGTTCAGCGATAGCCATAGTTGAACAAATGTCTCACCGAAAGTGGTGGTTGGTAAGATCCCATTTGACTTTGACTGTAATACTAAGCAACAGATGGAAACGGCTCATGTGTGGAGACAATCCCATTCCCCTCAATAAACAGATAAGGGAAAGATGTGTTCGTTTACACAGAGATATTTTCCTGCAACTTGAAAATCTATCTGCATCTCTATCTATCTACTCGATGGTCAAAGACCCTTTTTTATCATGTCCCCCTAGAGATACCCAACAAAGCCTGATCCTTGGCCAATTGTCTACAAGCTTGGATCAAGTACAAGGCTCACCATGTCATCTATGAGCACCCTTTCAGTGCTCAAAATGAATAACATAATACGCTAGCTATCTTTAAAATCATTAATACATGTTTGGAGAAATTAACATTTATTTAATCCCACAAAAAAAAGTGCTTTCCAAAACAAAGGTTGGAGACAGTTTGTGCGCCTGGGCTCGACAGAGAGAAATGTTTCCTAATATTGCTGTATCCTCTCTCTGCCATTCCCGTTTCATTATACAGCTACAGAGGGAGGATGCGACGCTATGCTTGCCTTCACTCGCCATCCTGTAACTTGGAACCCACGACATCTCATCAGCTTCCAGAGTGCCAGTCTTCTACTTCATTAGGCAGGCCCCCCGTTTAATGGTTTTCAGCAAAAGCCATCATTTTAGCCCAACTGCCTTGACTAAATTAAAAATTCCAATCTCTGTTTTAGTGTTCTGTAACTGATGTATACATAAGCAGAACTGGTCAACATCTGCCAGTGGGCTGGCCGCAAGTTCTGCAAAGATGTACTTGTCAATTTCCGAAGGCCTCTTTAAAGCAGCAACGTCGCCGGTTCCCCTACCCCCTGGGGGGCCGTCGGCGCTTTCACTTCGCCAATTGCTCCAACACACTTAAGCAGCGTACAAGCCATCGCATTGATTCCCCCCTTGGTTGCCGTTTTTATCCGTAGTGTCATTTTGAGCAATTGGGGTATGGTCGCTGATCAACTTTCAGGTTCCTCATTGGTAAAGAGGGACTCTGTTGGCACCAAGACACCGTTACCGCTCGTCCTTTTGGTGCCTAAGCAAGTGTCCCCCCTTTTGCACTTGGCTGCGTTAGGCCATTAGGAAATTAGCTTATTAGAGCAACTAGTGAAAATATCTTTTTTTTTCCAATCCCCTGCTCAAAAGAGGGGAAAAAAAAGCTGAAGGAATATTTTAAGTGAACATGAAAAATGGTAAAACGCACATATTTAGCCAGTGATCTGTGAAAGTTTTTGAATTGGTTTTTAAAGCTTTGTTAAGACCAGGACGCACAGATGTTGAAAACAAGTTCAGATGTAGCGACAGATGGTATTTGATTATGAAGCAGACTGTTCCTATAATACAAAGATGCTGCTTCTGCCATACGCAAGTAACAGCGTAGAGTGCAATAGAAAATTTGGAAAGGAGGCCGTTCCAGAGGTTCTTTGTGCGGCAATAACTTTTACATTTTCCCAGCCGAGCCTAGATTGAATTTTTTTTGCTAATTTTTTTTTATAATCCTTTGTTTTATTTTTTTTAAATACTTTTTATTTTCTCTCTGTCTCTCTTTCTCTCTCTCTCTTCCTAGTTCCGAGTTCAACACTAGTTTGAGTCTCCTTTATTCTGGCGCTATTTGATGTACGTTAAAATGCGTGTTTGTTATTAAACCCATTGATGTTTCGTTCTTTGAAGGCCTTATTCATGTTGCTATAAAATAGGGTCAACATTCAATAGACACAAACTTTATTTGTATTGATCACTTCGGCAGATCAAAGTGACATCATCGGATCGTTTCTTTTTTTTTTTTTTTTTTGTATGCCGAAATCCATATCAAAAGGAGCTGAGCGGAGACGCAACGCTGGCATTTAAATCAGCATATTTACTTGTTGTGGCTGGGAAAGAACATGTGAAATGTTTTATGTAGATTTTGATCAGCGAAAAGCATTGCTTTTTAATGGGGCAGCGCAAACTGGGATGAATTTCAAAGGGTGAAAAGATCTTTCAGCTCGAAGTACAGAAATTAAAGATTCATTATGTGGCTTAGTTTTAATGCTTATGTTAATATTTTTTTTTTTAAATGTGCTTTAGGCTATATGCTCTCGGGCTTGATTTTTCAGGTATTTTATTTAAATGCCAATAAACATAAAATAAAAGTTAAAGGTACACTCCAGTCAAAAGTTAACATTTTGCATTTAAAATCACCCAGGGGGAACACAGTTTACCTGCTGCGTGATTCTAATTTCCATCCTGGAATTCATCCTGGGCAGCTGTCCTGCCTGTTAAATAATTGCGACTGCTGCTCTCCTTATTTTCAGATTGATTCTTGATATGAGCTGGCAAAAATGCAGGCAACATACACTGCCCTCTGTAGTGCTCAGAGGAGTACAGCAATAGCACAGGATCATGTGATCATAGGTTGCAATCCCTTTTAGAAGCACTGTGAAAATCCTGCACAATCTGATAGCTATTGTATATAAAAAATGAAAGTAAACTTAGCAGATTTGATATTCTTAAAGAATATGTAAACCCAACATTTCATATTCCTGAAATGTGGCTGCTGTACCATGCACTTGTATGAAAAAGTATCCTTTTTTTTTGTATTGCTTGTGTAAAATCCCTTGTATTCCTGTCAGTCACTCTGTTTTCCTATTAAAAACTGTCCACACTGGGGACGTGGCCTGGAGCTGCATGGCGTAGGGTGTGCATAGTGAGAGCTCCGTCGGAGAATTCATCCTTTACATCGATCCTGTGGGTTAAACCTCCCTTTAATACACTGACAGGCTGCCCATAGTTTCTCCCTGCACTCCCACACTCATGTCGCTGCCGAAGTGTCTCTCTTAGGCTCTGGTCAAGCTGGATAAATATCGCCATGAGGGACGAGAACAGGCAGAGGAAGATGGCGCCACTTCCATTCAGGAAGCAGAAGAGCTACCCTCCGGAGACACCGCCAGATTCCTCGAGGCTGTCTCCCTGTGCCAAACTACC
Source organism: Aquarana catesbeiana (assembly GCF_042186555.1). NCBI lineage: Eukaryota > Metazoa > Chordata > Amphibia > Anura > Ranidae > Aquarana > Aquarana catesbeiana. The sequence continues at coordinate 637,819,064 of NC_133327.1, forward strand.
CTCACCTCTAAAATAGAGGAGGTGAAGGTTGACATCTCTCTCATCTGCCAGGACATCCACAAATTGAGGGAGAGAGCGACTGAGACTCCATGCAGGGTAGGTCACATGGAGGCTGAAATCCCACCATTGCAAGTGACCACTGAACTGCTAAGTGAGCAGGATGACATGGAGAACAGACTTCGCAGATGCAATCTTCAATTTGTGGGTCTGCCCGAGAGAGCAGAGAACTTGCTTATAAAAACTTTCAGTAGAGAGGTCTTCTCGACAACGTTCGTGGTAAAGCGTGCTGATTGCCTGGCTGCTCGCCCTCCGCTGTCTGGCGCCCCCCCCCACGCACCTTTATTGCAAAGCTCCTAAACTACCGTGACTGGGACACTGTTCTGCGCCTAACCCCACGAGAGAGACAACATCCCATTCAGCAACGTGAACATCGCTGTGTTCCCGGATTTCGCTGCTGAAGTACAAAAGAAGAGGGTAAAGTTCACCGAGGCTAAGCGACAACTCCACATCCATCACCTAACCTATGCAATGCTGTTTCGAGTAAAATCCCTTGTATTCCTGTCAGTGATGGCAAGGCCCAATTCTTTGAAGATCCCACTGCAGTCCTGTAATGGCTGGAATATCGCGGCTGGCCCTGCACCTGCCTAGGACTCCAATCAACTCCCCTCTTCCTCTGCATGTGAACGGGTCCTCTCGGTTATGGCCCCACAGTTTCGGCTCTGGACAGGTTAATTTTCTACGAACCGTGAGTCAGGCACTGCCTGTTATTCCCCCCCAGCACCCATATTGATCCTTCTCGGCCAGTCCTGGAGCTATCTACACCCCTTGTGCCAGTGTTGTAACCCAGGTCACCACCCCATCCCCTTCTACTCCCCACTTTAATGATCCTAACTGTCCTTAGACGGTTGTCTGCAGCCACCTGAACTGTCAGTAAACTTTCCACCCTGCACTGTTGTGTGCTCTTCAGTTACTAGCCATCCCCCTGAGCCCGTCAAGGTCACACTTGAACGCATGTTCCTTTTTCTGACCTGGCGAACACTGACGCTTTTTCAAGTTTTGTTTCCCTGGCCAGCCACTACCCCCATGGCCGTGGCGGGTAGTCATTTTTTTATTCTGCCACGCTGGTCCAGTGTAGGCAAACTTCATGTGTTCTGTGTATTAAGTTACTTACATTTGACTTACCTCGTATCTCAACCTCACTGTATCCGCTATATACTGAATTCTCATGGTTATTTACTACCCTCCTTGGCTCTCTGTGCAACTAGAACTAACAGACCGTTGGCCCCTGCTGTCTGCCTGCACAGACCCGCTGCACTTGCATATGTAATATGCATTCTGGTACTGCATGTTGTTCCCTGTGGGTGCAACTGCATGCCCAAATACCCCCGAAAACTGCCATGACTTCTCTCAAATTAGTTACATGGAACGTGCGTGGACTATGTGCTAAGCCCAAACGCGCAGCTGTCCTTTCCCTCCTCAAATCTTTGCGTGTGGACATCTCTGTCCTTGTTGAGACTCACTTCACAGGCCAGATGCAGATGGCGCTCAAAAAACCCCGGGTCGGCTGACTTTACCACGCCCCCTACACCTCTAATTCCCGTGGAGTAGCTATTCTGATCGCTAAATCAGTGCAGTTCAAACTCCACTATCTGCAGTCGGATACGCAGGGTCGGTCTCTATTTCTCTACGCCACTGTGGGTGGCTTGGAGGTTCTCCTTATGGCATTTTATATCCCACCTCCGTTTCAGTTTGCTGTCCTGCAGGAGGGAATAGCCTTCATGGCCAAACATCCCACAGTGCCCGCTATCTGGATGGGTGATTTTAATATGACGATTAACCCCAGCCTTGATAGACTTAGCTCATCTGCCCAGATGTCATCCCAACCATCCCTCACCAGATTTGGGAGGTTTCTCTCAGAGTTCGCCATGATAGACACTTGGAGACACAAGCATCCAACCACGATAGCCTACTCCTGTTTTACTCCCTCACCCTCTGCCATGTCCCGCATTGACGTGCTGTTGATCTCCCCTGTCCTAGTGCCTGACCTCCTGGATGTGGGGTTTGGCGTTAGGGTGCTCTCTGATCACTCCCCGTACTGGGTGACTCTACGCCTACCCTCCGTCCCCTCGGTCCACATGTGCCAGCTGAATCTGTTTTGGTTCACCATCATGTCGGACCTAGATGCTGTCCAGGTTCTACTGAATGGCACCCATGGGTCCTCACAGGTGGGCACTAGAAGCCATATGGTGTTCCATCACTGCAAGGTATGGCAGCTTGCCATGGATGTCACCAAGGTCCCTGCACTCCACACTCACACATCAATGTGGGACAATTCCCAACTGCCTGAACTACTTACCATCCCTGACCATAATCCTTGGATTGCCAAGGGGGTCTTGTTTCTCTCTCAGGTCCTGGACAATGATACGGTTAGGTCATTCCAAGCCATTAAGGATGATTTTGGTCTACCTAGTCCAGCTCCGTCGTGCCCTTAATTCCCAATTCGGAGACTCCATTCCCAAACTGGAGTCGTTTTTCCTGGTGGATGTGGTTCTTGGTTAGGAGTCAGGACCCGAAGAAGACGATCTCCTCTTTCTATAACCACTTCATGCTACCTACAGCCACTTGACATGCTTACCAATTGAAATCCAAATGGAAGATGGACCTGGGGGTTGTGGAAGATGAGGACTGGGAGGATGCGCTGGCCTCCTGTAGGACGATGTCCCCTAAACTGTCAGACTGACTCACACACCTCTATATCCTTCATAGGTCTTGCCTTACTCCGATTCGTCTCTCTAAATATAAACCTAACTACAGCTCAACCTGCCCCAAATGTGGGGACCCCAGGGGGGAAATTTTCTTCTCATCTTCAGGAATACTGGTCGCAGGTGGTTAAGTTCCTCCTAGACCGCATGGGCTCTCCCCTAAACTTGTGCCCCGTCAGTGTTTACTAGGTCTCCTTTCCATCTCCGAAGAGGAAAAGTACCTAAATATATATTTGCAGGAGTCTCTGTTTATGGCCAGAATGCAAATAGCCCGGTCTAGGATCAAAGCATCTCCCCCTACCATTTAGCAATGGATCAGGGCAGTGAACGTTACACTTCCCTATGAAAAAGTACTGTATTCATACAGGGGCTGCCCAGCCAAATACAACAAAATCTGGGACAGATGGCTGGAGGACTCCTCCACTTGCACAGACGAGCAATAACTCTCATCTAAGGTATGGTCTCTGATGTAGCTTATGATATTGTCTTTCGCTCTCATTTTGTTTGCTTGTATGCCTCCACGTGATGTGCTGTGCTACGCTCCCTGCTGTTTTCTTAAAAAGTGTGTTACTCTCGTGCTTGGCACCACAGGCCCAAGTGGGTAGGTTCTTAGGACCATTCCAAATAATATGACCTGTTATATACCTTGCTCTTGTGTAGGTTCTGTCAAATGCTTCATCCTTCTGATTAGTGCTTGTTGCATTTTGTACTTGTATGCATATCCTTTTCTTTTTCATGCTCAATAAACAAAATTTTGACTTAAAAAAAAAAACTTTCCACACTAAGCAGGGGAACACAGCGTGGTCAGTTTTCTAGCTGTGCTGAGAACTCAGCCCACTCTCCTCCAATGTTCAAATTCCCTGTGATTGGCCCTCTACTCCCATCTGTGATTAGCTGCGTCCTAAGGATGCAGCGATCACAGAGCGCACCGCCCGCACGCTGCAGGGGACGTCTTTTGTCTACAGCGCAGGCAAGAACTGGTTAAACTGAATGGGTTGTTTTACAAAGCGAGGGTTCACATATAAAGGAAAAAAGAGTACATTTTAGGTGAGCACATATTTTAGTTATTATTGCAGGTATTTTGTTATTTTTGCAATATGTACCATATTTCTCAGCGTATAACACGCACTTTTTTCCCCTTAAAATCATGGAAAAATCACGGGTGCGTGTTATACGCCGATCCCCGCCGATCCCCCGCTGACTGTGAGCAGAGCGAGCGCCGGCCGGCGATATACATAGATAGCCGAACCTAGCCGAGTACATTCGGCTATCTATGTATATGGGCGGCGCTCGGCTCCGCTCACAGTCAGCGGGGGATTGGCGGGGATCGGGTGGGACTACGAGGGGAGCCGAAAGCGGCCGAGAACCGCCGAGATTCACAGGACCGGCTCTGTGTATCTCGGCGCGGCATTTTCACACTGCAGTAACACTGACAAGTCACTGCAGTTTAACTGCAGCCTGGGCAAGGCTGCAAATGGACACTGACAAAGCTGCAGATGGGCACTGGCAAGGCTGCAAGGCTGCAAATGGACACTGATAAGGCTGTAAATGACACCAGGGCTGCAAGGCTGCAAATGACACCAAGGCTGCAAATGACAATGTACAAGCATGCAGATGGACGCTGTGCAAGGCTGCAGATGGACACTGATAAGGCTGCATTGATGGGCATTTAAATGTAAGTTTTTTTCCTTAAAACATTTTTTCCTTAAAATTCCCTCCTAAACTTGGAGTGCGTGTTATACGCCGATAAATACGGTAATTTTAATTTGATATTGGCTTAACTCTTCCCAAGAGCCAATCCACTGCTTGTATCAGAGCTGAGGGCTCTTGAGAGGAGTACCGAGACAGGGTGCTATGATGTTTTCAGGAAGGTATTTACAGCACCCTACCGGGCCCTCCAACCAGACATGATCAGCACGAGACTCAGAGAGACCCAATGATAACATTATTTAAAAATCTCATTAGCATTTTGATGGGGAGGGGACAAAACCAGAAAAGGCAAAATATAAGCAGATTAAATGACAGCTTTAATGAAGATTTACCATTATAATTTGTATTTTACAGTTCTGTCCCTGTACATTTTGTACTTTGTCCTATTTTGCAAGTACTTTCTAACCCTATTTGTGAATACTAATCTGCACCCCCTCCCCTCCTGCCATAGTCGAGCTGACAACATCTATGAAGGAGATGGCTGATTCATAGTCGCAGCTTGTCTCAGCTGTGAGAGCTTTCCAGAGACACAGAATGCAGGCTAACACCCGTTCGCCCTCTCTCTGAATTTCTCTTGCCATTGCTCGTCTTTAAGCTGTTGTTTCTCATTTTTATTTATGTCCTTGTTTGATTGTTGACCTATATGCAACTAAAATTGCATCGACACAGTTGTGCAGCCGGCTGCTGGCTGCTCCATGTAGCTGCCGACTTATCTGCCTTCGCCTGCCTTGCTTACACTGTCTTGCTGGGAGCCAGAGCAGCCTGTGAAAATCCTCTTCTCATGCTGGCAGTGCTGCACTTCTGTGTGAGACCCCCCCCCCCCCCGCTAACTCCCCTCTTCCTGGCAGCAAAGCAAAGGACCAATTAGGGTGCAGGAAATCTATCAAAGCACTTCCATGGATTGTAATGCAGAGTGCTTGGGACCATGGGAGAAGTTAAAAACAGCATGTCTATAATGCAGAAATTGACTCCCTAAACTAAAAATCCATATAGACTCTAATGCCCTGTACACACGGTCGGACTTTCCGACGAAATATGTGCGATCGGAGATTGTTGTCGGAAATTCCAACCGTGTGTGGGCTCCATCGGACTTTTTCCATCGGAATTTCCGACACACAAAGTTTGAGAGCATGCTATAAAATTTTCCGACAACAAAATCTGATCCTTTAAATTCCGATCGTGTGTAGACAAATCCGACGGATAAAGTGCCACGCATGCTCAGAATAAATTAAGAGACGAAAGCTATTGGCTATTGCCCCATTTATAGTCCCGACGTACATGTTTTACGTCACCGCGTTCAGAACGATCGGATTTTCCGACAACTTTGTGTGACCGTGTGAATACAAGACATGTTTGAGCCAACATCCGTCGGAAAAAATCTATGGATTTTGTTGTCGGAATGTCCGATCAATGTCCGACCGTGTGTACGGGGCATAAGACTCAATAGGAGCAGGAGGAGGACACAGGACTGCCGCAAAGCACACCACACTGGGACATGTAATCCCTTGGAGAGACTACTACACTGTGTGTAGGAATGGCTGCAGAACTACAGATCTCAACAACCTCAGAGGTCTTTGGTCGCAGAAACAAAGCAAACATCCAGGGAGAGTGCTAAGCTCCAAGGCACTCACCCACAAGTGCAGTGCAGCCTATTTATCTGTACAAAATGCCCTATAGCAGAGCAGGATCACCGGTCATCACCTGCGGGTGCAACCATACAGAGCGGGTTCTCTGGAGCTCAAGCCATCATTCCAGGAGGGGCCCCTCTGCCGTCGGAACACACAGTTAAACCCGGGATTGGTGAGAGGGTTACCAACCCACACAAAAACCCAGCGAGACTTCCGTTAAACAGTTTGCCATCAGGCTCCTTAGACAATACTGTACTTATACAGCACACCGCTGAGCAGTACCATATCACCTGTTCTGGATTACCTTAATAGCTCAGATCCACTTAACTCCTCTCTGCACTTGTTGCTTGCTCTTTTCATTATTGTTAAGCCTCGTTCAAATTATTCCTGCCAGAGATATTCCTCAAATCCTTACCTTCTTGAACTAGGAGTATCTGGAAGTCACTTGGCATCATCGTTATTACACCACTGAAAGGGCCCCAACCATTTCGGCAGAAATAACTCTTTTTCTTTCGTTTGTGGAGATGTTTCCTCCCTGTTTCATGGTCAAAAGGTTGAGACTTTAAAGATGTAGAAACCTCTTCTGATTATCCAAACTCAAACATAGGTTAACCACATGCCGACTGGGCCATAGCCGAAAGACGGCTACAGCGTGGTCGGCTTATTCTGGGTGGACGACCATGGACGTCCTCACAGAATCACGCTTCCGCGCGCCCCCTGGGGCACGCACCCGGGAACATCCGTGACCTGGACTCGGCGCATCACGGATCGTGGTAAATGGCCGCTGTTAGCGACCGTTTACCACGTGATCGCTCTGTCAAATGATGGAGCGTCACTTGTAAACAAACCGGCGTCATGTCATGAAGCCGGTTCCTCCCTCCCCTCCCCTCCCCTGTGAGAGGAGAGAGGGAGAGATCGTTTGCAGCGCTGTGGGCACTACAGATCCATCCCACAGCGCTGCTCAGTGCCCATACTCTACCATACTATGCAATACTCTGCAATACTCTGCAATATTCTGCAATATTCTGCAAAACTATGCAATACTCTGCAATACTATGTAATACTCTGCAATACTATGCAATACACTGCCAATACTCGCTAATACTCTGCAATACATTTTAACAGAAACAAAGAATTTCTTTTTTTTTTTACCGAATTTTCAGTCTTTTTTGATTTATAGCGCAAAAAATTAAAAAAACAGTGGTGATTGAATACCACCAAAAGAAACCTCTATTTGTGTGAAAAAAAGGACAAACATTTCAAATGAGTACAGTGTTGCATGACTGAGTAATTGTCATTCAAAGTGTGAGAGCACCGAAAGCTGAAAATTGGTCTGGTTAGGAAGTGGGTTTAAGTGCCCAGTGGTCAAGTGGTTAAAAAAGTTTTTATTGTTATAAAATTCATTAAAATTGTGTTAAGGATAATGAGGAATCACTACCTTCCGGGGTGTTGGGGTTTGAAACATTAGTTGGTAAAATTAGATCTCTTTGGTTTTAAGGGATGTTACATATTGTAACCCTAACACAATTTTAATGAATTTTGTAACAATAAAAACATTTTTAACCTATGTTTGAGTTCAGATAATCATTCTGAGAAGAGGTTTCTACACCTTTAAAGTCCCACCCTTTTTTTCCATTTGTTTGTATATGCACAATTTGGATGTGGTTTTGAATCTTTCAACTGAGCTCATGTTTCTTTTTTGTCCCTGTTTCATGGTATTTGCATAGACTTTACCAATTCTTCACTTTCCTGAACACTACGGTTCTGCAGGTAGCCTTTTACCTAGCATAGTCACTCCAGGGTGGAACAACAGGACAGGAAGAAGAGGGCCAGATTTGATGAAGTGAATATGCATGAAGGCTGACCATCTTGCCTGACATTCTTTGAACCATTAAAATTCAGTCTAAGTGTGTTCGTCCGATCACTAATACACTGCCCAACAAGAATTCTCTTGCGTTTGTGGCTGTATTTGATGAAGAGATGAGCTTGGGCGTGTTATTTGGATATACCGTATTTATCGGCGTATAACATGCACCTTCACTTTAAGAGGGAAGTTTCAGGAAACAAAGGTAAATTTTAAATAAAGAACTGTGAAGCACAATAAGGGTCAGTGTCCATCTGCAGCCTCACAAGTGCTTAAATGCAGAACCTCTATTGCCATGAATGCAGCCCCACCATTGCCATGAATGCAGCCCCACCGCTGCCATTAATGCAGGCCCACCGTTGCATTGAATGCAGCACCCCCATTGCCATGAATGCAGCACCACAATTGCAGCACCCCGAGTGCCATGAATGCAGCACCACCATTGCAGCACCCCCATTGCCATGAATACAGTCAGCACCACCATTGCAGCACCCTCATTGCCATGAATACTGTCAGCACCACCATTGCAGCACCCCCATTGCCATTAATGCAGCACCCCCATTGCCATCAATGCAGCACCACCATTCCAGCACCCTAATTTCCATGAATGCAGCACCACCATTGCCATGTATGCAACCCCACCATTGCATTGAATGCAACCTTACCATTGCCATGAATGCAGCCTTACCATTGCCATGAATGCAGCACCCCCATTGCCATGAATGCAGCACCATCATTGCAGCACCCCCATTGCCATGAATGTAGCAACACCATTGAAGCACCCCCATTGCCATGAATGCAGCACCCCCATTGCCATGAATGCAGCACCACCATTACAGCACCCCCCTTGCCATGAATGCAGTACCCCCATTGCCATAAATGCAGCACCACCATTGCTGCACCCCCATTGCCATGAATACAGCACATCCATTGCCATGAATGCAGACTCACCATTGCCATCAGTGCAGCCTTAGCCATGCCCATCTGCAGCCTTGGAGGGGAGAGGGAGGGGACGGAATGAGTGCCGTACACACAGGAGTATTTCCTGTTTACGAGACAGCCTCTTTAATATAATGTCCCGCCTCCTATGATGGACAGAACAGTCGTCCAATGGCAGCACAGAAGATGGGACTTCCTATTACAGCCTCGTAAACAGGAAATACTCCTCTGTGTACAGCACTTGTCCCGCCCCCCCCCCTGTCCCTTCAAGGCAGCCAGCATATATATCTTTTGTGGCCCCCGGCGCTCGGGGATTCGTTGGGGGCCACAAAAGATATACATAAATTACCAGGCGGGCCGTTCAAAACCAGAACGCGGACCGCAATTGGCCCACGGCCCAGACTTTGGACATGCCTGCCCTAGACTGAGTTATAGGAGCCGGAGTATGTGGACTGGTGCTTATGGCGTGCGTAGCCTCTGTGCTATTAAGGAACGACCAGCTATTACCAGCGGCCCCTGTGGGGGAAGTACTACATATACTGTATATACCGTATTTATTGACATATAACACGCACTTATTCCTCCTTAAACTAGGGGGAAAATCGTGTGTGTGTGTGTTATACGCCAATATAGGCTGCCACCGAGGGGAAGGAGGGGACGAGTGCTGCCGAAATAGACAGGGACGGATCTCCTGTGTAGTCGGCTTTGCTCGCAGTCACGCTCAGCCCCGCCCCCTGGACGGCTCCTAGCGTTGACGTCCCAGCATTGGACTGGTGTTATGTCCATCATAGGATCCGGGCCAAGGGGCAGGACTGGGCATGAAGCTGAGCCCAGTACACAGGAGATCCGGCTTTGTCTATTTTGGCAAGGCTGCAGATGGACACTGATCAGGCTGCAGTAAGGAGCAAGGCTGCAGATGGGCAATGATTAGGCTACAGTGAGGAGCAAGGTTGCAGATGGGCACTGATTACGCTACAGTGAGGAGCAAGGCTGCAGATGGACACTGATCAGGCTGCAGTGAGGAGCAAGGCTGCAGATGGGCATTGATTAGGCTACAGTGAGGAGCAAGGCTGCAGATGGGCACCGATTAGGCTACAGTGAGGAGCAAGCTGCAGATGGACACTGATCAGGCTACACTGAAGCTGTAGATGGGCACAGATCAGACTACACTGAAGCTGCAGATGGGCACAGATTAGGCTGCATTGAGGCTGCAGATGCGCACTAATCAGGCTGCATTGATGCTCACTGACCATTATTTTGCTTCAAAGTGGTTTATTTATTTTTTTTAAGTTTTTTTTTCCTGAAACTTCCTCTTAAATTGGGGTGCGTGTTATACAATGGTGAGTGTTATACGATGGCACGTGTTATATGCCGATAAATATGGTAGAGATATATATATAAAGTTTAAGAGGGTGGACAGCACCAACAGGTAAAGCTAATTATCTATGCAAAAAACCAGCTGGATCCCAAAATAACCACCAAAATCTATATATAATACAAAGGGGCTAAAGCACAGTGAGCATACACTTATATTCAATAAATTAGAAACTTCAAGCATCCCTGCCCTTTATAGTTACCAACCTGCACCTTGCAGTGAAAATAGGTAGAATGACTGTTCAGCTCAAAATAGCTTCATATACAGTGCTTTGAAAAAGTATTCATACCACTTGAAATTTTCCACATTTTGTCATGTTACAACCAAAAACATAAATGTATTTTATTTTATGGCTTTCAAATTTTTTTGCAGATAAATATCTGAAAAGTGTGGTGTGCATTTGTATTCAACCCCCTTTACTCTGATACCCCTAACTAAATTGTGGAACCAATTGCCTTCAGAAGTCACCTAATTAGTAAATAGAGTCCACCTGTGTGTAATTTAATCTCAGTAGAAATGCAATTGTTTTGTGAAGCCCTCAGAGGTTTGTTAGCGAACCTTAGTGAACAAACAGCATCGCAGAGGCCAAGTAATACACCAGACAGGTCAAGGATAAAGTTGTGGAGAAGTTTAAAGCAGGGTTAGCATAGTTGCCAACTGTCCCGGATTTCCCGGGACATTCCCGGGACTTACACTCCATTCACAAATTTTTTGTGTCCCGGGAAATGTCCCGAAAAATCCGGTTTTTGATTTTTGCCGCCGCCGCCCGCCGCCGCCGCTAGAGGTCTGCGGCCGGCGGAGACATTGTCTCCACCGGCCGCCATCTTCAAGAAGCTTGAAGACGGCTGGGGGGGGCTAGACGGAGCTCCTCCGACGCCGCCCACCCTCCGCCCCGCCTCACTCCGCCCCGCTCTGCCCCGCCTCACTCCGCCTACCCCCGCCCCGCTGCCAGGGAAAGGGGCGGGGGTTTTGCCATGCATGCGGTATTCGAAAAGACCAGCGGACACCTCTGAGGTAGGGGAGGGGGGGGCGCACGCCGCTGTGGGAATTTGTAAGGGGAGCTCCACTGGGGGACACCTGATGTGAGGGGGGGCTCCACTGGGGGACACCTGATGTGAGGGGGGGCTCCACTGGGGGACACCTGATGTGAGGGGGGGCTCCACTGGGGGACACCTGATGTGAGGGGTGCTCAGCCGGGGACACCTAATGTGAGGGGGGGCTCCGCCGGGGACACCTGATGTGAGGGGGGCTCCGCCGGGGACACCTGATGTGAGGGGGGCTTCGCCGGGGACACCTGATGTGAGGGGGGGCTCCACCGGGGACACCTGATGTGAGGGGGGCTCCGCCGGGGACACCTGATGTGAGGGGGGCTCTGCCGGGGACACCTGATGTGAGGGGGGCTCTGCCGGGGACACCTGATGTGAGGGGGGGCTCTGCCGGGGACACCTGATGTGAGGGGGGGCTCTGCCGGGGACACCTGATGTGAGGGGGGGCTTTGCCGGGGACACCTGATGTGAGGGGGGGCTCTGCCGGGGACACCTGATGTGAGGGGGGGCTCTTCTGGGGACACCTGATGTGAGGGGGGCTCTGCCGGGGACACCTGATGTGAGGGGGGGCTCTGCCGGGGACACCTGATGTGAGGGGGGCTCTGCCGGGGACACCTGATGTGAGGGGGGCTCTGCCGGGGACACCTGATGTGAGAGGGAGCTCCGCCAGGGACACCTGATGTGAGGGGGAGCTCCGCCGGGGACACCTGATGTGAGGGGGGGCTCTGCCGGGGACACCTGATGTGAGGGGGGCTCTGCCGGGGACACCTGATGTGAGGGGGGGCTCTGCCGGGGACACCTGATGTGAGGGGGGCTCTGCCGGGGACACCTGATGTGAGGGGGGGCTTTGCTGGGGACACCTGATGTGAGGGGGGGCTCTGCCGGGGACACCTGATGTGAGGGGGGGCTCTGCCGGGGACACCTGATGTGAGGGGGGCTCTGCCGGGGACACCTGATGTGAGGGGGGGCTCTGCCGGGGACACCTGATGTGAGGGGGGCTCTGCCAGGGACACCTGATGTGAGGGGGGCTCTGCCGGGGACACCTGATGTGAGAGGGAGCTCCGCCAGGGACACCTGATGTGAGGGGGAGCTCCGCCGGGGACACCTGATGTGAGGGGGGGCTCTGCCGGGGACACCTGATGTGAGGGGGAGCTCCGCCAGGGACACCTGATGTGAGGGGGAGCTCTGCCAGGGACACCTGATGTGAGGGGGGGCTCTGCCAGGGACACCTGATGTAAGGGGAGCTCCACTGGGGGACACCTGATGTGAGGGGTGCTCAGCCGGGGACACCTAATGTGAGGGGGGGCTCCGCCGGGGACACCTGATGTGAGGGGGGCTCCGCCGGGGACACCTGATGTGAGGGGGGCTTCGCCGGGGACACCTGATGTGAGGGGGGGCTCCGCCGGGGACACCTGATGTGAGGGGGGCTCCGCCGGGGACACCTGATGTGAGGGGGGCTCTGCCGGGGACACCTGATGTGAGGGGGGCTCTGCCGGGGACACCTGATGTGAGGGGGGGCTCTGCCGGGGACACCTGATGTGAGGGGGGGCTCTGCCGGGGACACCTGATGTGAGGGGGGCTTTGCCGGGGACACCTGATGTGAGGGGGGGCTCTGCCGGGGACACCTGATGTGAGGGGGGGCTCTGCCGGGGACACCTGATGTGAGGGGGGCTCTGCCGGGGACACCTGATGTGAGGGGGGGCTCTGCCGGGGACACCTGATGTGAGGGGGGCTCTGCCGGGGACACCTGATGTGAGGGGGGCTCTGCCGGGGACACCTGATGTGAGAGGGAGCTCCGCCAGGGACACCTGATGTGAGGGGGAGCTCCGCCGGGGACACCTGATGTGAGGGGGGGCTCTGCCGGGGACACCTGATGTGAGGGGGGCTCTGCCGGGGACACCTGATGTGAGGGGGGGCTCTGCCGGGGACACCTGATGTGAGGGGGGCTCTGCCGGGGACACCTGATGTGAGGGGGGGCTTTGCCGGGGACACCTGATGTGAGGGGGGGCTCTGCCGGGGACACCTGATGTGAGGGGGGGCTCTGCCGGGGACACCTGATGTGAGGGGGGCTCTGCCGGGGACACCTGATGTGAGGGGGGGCTCTGCCGGGGACACCTGATGTGAGGGGGGCTCTGCCGGGGACACCTGATGTGAGGGGGGCTCTGCCGGGGACACCTGATGTGAGAGGGAGCTCCGCCAGGGACACCTGATGTGAGGGGGAGCTCCGCCGGGGACACCTGATGTGAGGGGGGGCTCTGCCGGGGACACCTGATGTGAGGGGGAGCTCCGCCAGGGACACCTGATGTGAGGGGGAGCTCTGCCAGGGACACCTGATGTGAGGGGGGGCTCTGCCAGGGACACCTGATGTAAGGGGAGCTCCACTGGGGGACACCTGATGTGAGAGGGAGCTCCGCCAGGGACACCTGATGTGAAGGGGAGCTCCGCCAGGGACACCTGATGTGAGGGGGGGCTCTGCCGGGGACACCTGATGCGAGGGGGGGCTCTGCCGGGGACACCTGATGCGAGGGGGGGCTCTGCCGGGGACACCTGATGCGAGGGGGGACTCTGCCGGGGACACCTGATGCGAGGGGGGCTCTGCCGGGGACCCCTGATGCGAGGGGGGGCTCTGCCGGGGACACCTGATGCGAGGGGGGGCTCTGCCGGGGACACCTGGTGCGAGGGGGGGCTCTGCAGGGGGCAGGCGACGTGGCTAGTGACACGCTCAGGGCTCCCACTGATTCTGCATTATGGTGAGTTGAATGATTTCATTTTATATTACAATGTAATAATAGAAATACTGCACTTCAATCATCCTGACACCATAACAATCATGATGCTGGGATGATTGAAGTGCTAACACCAGGTGTTTGGATTATCTTTATCTGCTGATTGTTAAACTTTCTAGAATACACATATTTTTATTGTCTAGGATCTGGGGCTGCTGTCCCGTCATTTCCCTCTCCCCCTCTCCCCCTCTCCCCCTTTCCCTCTCCCCCTCTCCCCCTCTCCCCATTTCCCTCTCCCCCTCTCCCCCTTTCCCTCTCCCCCTCTCCCCCACTCCCCCTTTCCCGCTCCCCCTTTCCCTCTCCATCCCTCATTCATCTCAGACTCTAACCACACCCTCTTGAGCCACGCCCATTTAAGCCACGCCCACTACGACACGTAAACCACGCCCATTTTTCGCCGCGCCGCACTTGTGTTTTTTTTTTACTGAGCCACGCCTACAAACGGATGCCCCGCCCCCTAATTATTGTACGGCTCCGCCTACAGCCACAAAAGTGTCCCACATTTTTTTTTTACAATGTTGGCAACTATGGGTTAGGTTATAAATAAAATATCCCAAGCTTTGAACATCTCACAGAGCACTGTTCAATCCATCATCCAAAAATGGAAAGAGTATGGTACAACTGCAAACCTACCAAGATATGGCTGTCCACCTAAACTGACAGGTTGGGCAAGAAAAGCATTAATCAGAGAAGCAGCCAAGAGGCACATGGTAACTCTGAAGGGGTGCAGAAATCCACAGCTCAGGTGGGAGAATCTGTCTACAGGACAACTATTAGTCGTGCACACCGCAAATCTGGCCTTTATGGAAGAGTGGCAAGAAAACAGTCATTGTTGGAAGAAAGCCATAAGAAGCCATGTGTGGGACACAGCAAACATGTGGAAGAAGGTGCTCTGGTCAGATGAGACCAAAATTGAACTTTTTGGCTTAAAAGCAAAACGCTATGCGTGGCAGAAAACTAACACTGCACATCACCCTGAACACACCATCCCCACTGTGAAACATGATGGTGGCAACATTATGTTGTGGGGATGCTTTTCTTCAGCAGGGTCAGGGAAGTTGGTCAGAATTGATGGGAAGATGGATAGAACCAAATACAGGGCAATCTTAGAAGAAAACCTGTTATGCCCTGTACACACAGTCGGACATTGATCGGACATTCCGACAACAAAATCCATGGATTTTTTCTGATGGATGTTGGCTCAAACTTGTCTTGCATACACACGGTCACTAGGGATAAGCTTCGAGTCAAACCCATGTCGAATTGCGAACGTTATGGGCCGTTCGCGCCAAATTCGTGTGGCGCGTCACGGCCCATAATTCACTGCGGCATCGCAGTGCATTGCTGGCTGATGATTGGCCAAGCATGCACTATGACCCGCATGCTTGGCCATTCACAGCGCCGTCGGTAGAGAGAGCTGTAATTGGCCAAAGCCAGGGTGGCTTTGGCCAATTATGGCTCAGGGGGTTTAGAACACGCCCCACACTATATAAGGCCGCCGGCACGGCGGCCCTGTGTAGTGTGTTCCGGCGTGCTGAGAGATAGAGAGTGAGACAGTGTAATTTCATTTGAGTTAGCTAGATTAGGCAGGACAGTCAGTGAGTTAGCTGCACTTACAGTGTATTGTGTATATATATGCATCCCAGGTGTTGCATATATATATATATATATATATATATATATATATATATACACTGTATTCAGTTTAGCTAGATCCGTTCCTGTTATCTTCCTACTGACAGGCAGGCTTGTCTTGTTACAGTATTTACAGCTACCTGTAGAAAATTGCTGGTGTTCTTTTGATCCTATTAGTACCACAGTCAGGCAGCTAGACTATTTACAGTTAGTGTAGTGCGTCCTCCTCACGGTGTTCAGTTAAAGCTACAAGTTAGTTTAGTGTGACCTCTGCACAGTGTTCAGCTAAAACTACAAGTTAGTGTAGTGCACAGTGTTCAGCTAAAGCTACAAGTTAGGGTAATGCGTCCTCCTCACAGTATTCAGCTAAAACAACAAGTTAGTGCAGTGCGACCTCTGCACAGTGTTCAGCTAAAGCTACAAGTTAGTGTAGTGTGTCCTGCTCACAGTGTTCAGCTAAAACTACAAGTTAGTGTAGTGAGACCTCTGCACAGTGTTCAGCTAAAGCTACAAGTTAGTGTAGTGAGTCCTGCTCACAGTGTTCAGCTAAAACTACAAGTTAGTGTAGTGCGACCTCTGCACAGTGTTCAGCTAAAGCTACAAGTTAGTGTAGTGAGACCTCTGCACAGTGTTCAGCTAAAGCTACAAGTTAGTGTAGTGCGTCCTGCTCACAGTGTTCAGCTAAAACTACAAGTTAGTGTAGTGCGACCTCTGCACAGTGTTCAGCTAAAGCTACAAGTTAGTGTAGTGCGTCCTCTTCATAGTGTTCAGCTAAAACTACAAGTTAGTGTAGTGAGACCTCTGCACAGTGTTCAGCTAAAGCTACAAGTTAGTGTAGTGCGTCCTCCTCACAGTATCCAGCTAAAGCTACAAGTTAGTTCAGTGTGACCTCTGCACAGTGTTCAGCTAAAGCTACAAGTTAGGGTAGTGCGTCCTCCTCAAAGTGTTCAGCTAAAGCTACAAGTTTGTGTAGTGTGTCCTCCTCACAGTGTTCAGCGAAAACTACAAGTTAGTGTAGTGCGACATCTGCACAGTGTTCAGCTAAAGCTACAAGTTAGTGTAGTGCGTCCTCCTCACAGTGTTCAGCTAAAACTACAAGTTAGTGTAGTGCGACCTCTGCACAATGTTCAGCTAAAGCTACAAGTTAGTGTAGTGCGTCCTCCTTACAGTGTTCAGCTAAACCTACAAGTTATTTTTTTGCGAGCTCTGCACAGTGTTCAGCTAAAGCTACCTGTAGAAGGTTGGTGGTGTTTTCCTGATCCTATCACTACCACAGGCAGCTAAATAAGCTACAAATTATTTTTTGGCGAGCTCTGCACAGTGTTCACCTAAAGCTACCTGTAGAAGGTTGGTGGTGTTTTCCTGATCCTATCACTACCGCAGGCAGCTAAATAAGCTACAAGTTAGTGTAGTGCGAGCTCTGCACAGTGTTCACCTAAAGCTACCTGTAGAAGGTTGGTGGTGTTTTCCTGATCCTATCACTACCGCAGGCAGCTAAATAAGCTACAAGTTAGTGTAGTGCGAGCTCTGCACAGTGTTCACCTAAAGCTACCTGTAGAAGGTTGGTGGTGTTTTCCTGATCCTATCACTACCGCAGGCAGCTAAATAAGCTACAAGTTAGTTTTTTGCGAGCTCCGCACAGTGTTCAGCTAAAACTACCTGTAGAAGGTTGGTGGTGTTCTCATACTACAGGCAGGCAGTTGATTTTGCTAGCTGCAGTATCAATATATATATATATATATATATATATATATATATATATATATATATATATATATATATATATCCCAGCTTAGTGCAGCTACAAGCCATTAGTATGTCTGGAAGGCCAACAAGGAGAGGCAGACAGTCACAAGCCAATAAAAGAGGGCAAGCAGGCTCTGTGTCTAGAGGCAACAGTGCTGGTCGTGGAGACGGTGCATCCTCATCAGCACGTGGCCGTGGGACACGCTTGGCCTTTTTTTCAGCAGCTGGCCGTGTTGAGCCGCAACATGCGGAAGACTTGGTCGAGTGGATGACCAAGCCGTCCTCATCCTCCTCATCCTCTCTCACCCATGCTCAGGGTACTTTGTCTGGCAAAGCAGCGGCCTCTTCCCTCGGCTCAATGTCATCAGTGACTCCTTCCCTAGCCCCACCATGTCCTCCTGAGGAGTCCCTCGAACTGTTTGACCACAGTGTTGGGTACATGCTCCAGGAGGATGCCCAGTGTTGGGAAGGCTCTGATGATGATACTGAGCTAGATGAAGGCAGTAACGTGAGCCACGGACAGAGGGGGTGGCCAAGAAGGGCAGCAATCTGGCAGTCATGCTCCCCCTGCTGCAGCATACTGCCAGGTTTGCTCCAGTGATGAGGAGGGAGGGGATGATGAGGTCACTGACTCAACGTGGGTGCCTGATAGGAGAGAGGAGGAGGAGGAGGCGGCACATCACCAACGAGGCAGGATGCCCTCCAGGGGCCAGCCTAAGGGCAGCACACTGACTGCATCACACCCCAAAGCTCCGCATGTGCAGGGCGCTGCAGTCTATGCACGTTATTCAAAAAGTTCTTTGGTGTGGGCCTTTTTTGAGACGAGTGCATCAGATCGCACCGCTGCTATTTGCAACATATGTCTCAAGCGTATCTCGCGTGGCCAAAACATCTCCCATTTGGGCACCACATGCTTGACCAGACATATGTTGACCTGCCATGCAGTTCGTTGGCAAGCGTATCTAAAAGACCCACACCAAAGAACAAAGAGGACATTTCCTTGCTCCTCATCAGCTGGGATCTCCAACCCCACTATACCTTCAGTCCTCTCTGAGACCTGCACTGAGAGGAATGAAGGTGTAGAATTAGGTGTGTCACAGCTAAGTACTTGTGGGCAATCTGCTTTCGGTACACCGACGTCAGATTGTACCAGGCAAATTTCCCTGCCCCAGCTGCTGCACCGCCGAAAGAAGTTCGCTCCCAGCCATCCACATGCCCAGCGGTTGAATGCTAGCTTGGCAAAATTGCTAGCACTTCAACTGCTGCCTTTTCAGTTGGTAGACTCTGCCCCCTTCCGTGAGTTTGTGGAATGTGCGGTTCCTCAGTGGCAGGTACCCAAACGCCACTTTTTCTAACGGAAGGTGATTCCGGCTCTCTACCGGCACGTGGAAGGCAATGTCTTGGCCTCGCTGGACAGCGCGGTCAGCGGTAAGGTGCATATTACCGCTGACTCATGGTCCAGCAGGCATGGACAGGGACGTTACCTAAGTTTCACCGCGCATTGGGTGACTCTGCTGGCAGCTGGGAAGGATGCAGGACAAGGTGCAGTAGTGTTGGAGGTTGTTCTGCCACCACGCCTCCAAAATGCCACTACTAATGATTGTGACACACCTCTCTCCTCCACCCCCTCCTCTTCTTCTTCTTCCTCCATGGCCTCTTCCTGTGCTTTGTCATCGGAACCAACGGTGCTCCGTAGCCGTTCAAGGGGCTACGCAAGTATGCAGGCCAAAAGATACCATGCGGTGCTTGAGCTGGTGTGCTTGGGGGACAGGAGCCACACTGGGGCAGAGGTTCTGTCAGCTCTGCAGGGGCAGGTTCAGAGGTGGTTGACGCCACGCCAACTTAAGGCAGGAATGGTGGTTTGCGACAATGGCACCAACCTCCTCTCTGCCCTCCAACAGGGACAAATGACCCATGTGCCCTGTTTGGCTCATGTCCTTAACTTGGTGGTGCAGCGGTTCTTTGGCAGGTACCCAGGCTTATAGGATGTCCTGAGGCAGGCCAGGAAAGTCTGTGTGCATTTCCGCCTGTCATATAATGCCAGTGCTCGGCTCGCAGACCTCCAAAAGAAATTTAACCTGCCCAAGAACCGCCTAATCTGTGACATGCCCACCAGGTGGAACTCAACGTTGGCCATGCTGCAGCGGCTGCACACGCAGCAGAGGGCCATCAATGAGTACCTGTGCGACTATGGCACCAGGACAGCGTCAGGGGAGCTTGTTTTTTTTTCCCCACGTCAGTGGGCCATGATCAGGGATGCATGCACTGTCGAGGCCACGAGGATGGTGAGCAGTGACAGTGCATGCATCAGTGACACTGTCCCCCTTGTTCACCTGTTGGAGCACCTGCATGGAATAATGGACAGGGCACTTGAGGCAGAACAGAGGCAGGAAGAGGAGGACTTCCTTAGCTCTCAAGGCCCCCTTTATCCAGACAGTGTTCCTGCATGCCCGCCGATCAGACAAGAAGAGGATGAGGACGAGGAGGAGGATTGTGTCAGTATGGAGGTGGAGCCTGGCACTCAGCATCAGCAGCAGTCTTTAAGGGATCAGTCCCAAGAAATACATGGACTTGTACGTGGCTGGGAGGAGGTGGCTGCGGACCATGTCGTCCTTAGTGACCCAGAGGACTCTGGACCGAATGCCTCAGCAAACCTACGCTGCATGGCCTCCCTGATCCTGCAAAGCCTGCGTAAGGATCCTCGTATTCGTGGTATCAAGGAGAAGGACCAATACTGGCTGGCAACCCTCCTTGATCCACATTACAAGGGTAAGGTTGCGGGCCTTATCTTGCCATCGCAGAGGGAGCAGAGGATAAAACATCTTCGGGAGGCCTTGCAGAAAGATCTGTGCAAAGCGTTCCCAGAGACTGGGAGGTTACAAACTCCTGTTTCTGGACAACGTGTTGCTGAGGCTTCGGTCAGTCAAAGAAGGAGCGGTGGAGAAGGTGGCCGTCTGACCGATGCGTTCAGACAATTTTTTGGTCCACAGACCCAAGGTATGATCGGTTCCAGCAACCATCGCCAGCGTCTGTTTTACATGGTGCAGGAATACCTAGGGGCAAGATCTGACTTGGACACCTTTCCCACCGAAAATCCTCTGGGTTACTGGGTCTTGAGGATGGATCACTGGCCAGAGCTTGCACAGTATGCAATTGAGCTACTGGCCTGTCCTGCATCCAGCGTTCTTTTAGAATGCACATTCATTGCTGCTGGAGGCTTTGTAACCGATCACAGGATGCGTCTGTCCACCGACTCGGTCGATCGACTGACCTTCATAAAAATGAATCAGTCTTGGATCACCACCAGCTACCAAGCACCTGATGCTGTTGTAACCGAATAATTTTTTTTTAAATCTCAGATCCCTTCAAAGACTGCCTATGCTGATGCTGAGTGACTATCCTGAGTAATTATCCTCTTCCTCCTCAATGGTCACGCTGATAGCTTGTAAGAACATTTTTGGTTCTGGGCGCCACCACCAGTGCCTAAGGCCCCATTTTTAAGCCCCTGATTAACAGGGGTGTTGACTCGGTTGAATTGATGATAGGCAACTCCTATCCTCATATTGATTAGTGGTTCCAAATTAATAATAACTACTGCAGTAGGGAACAGACACAAAAGATACGCTCAGCATCTTTCCAAATTACTGTTCTGCTTTATTATGACGCAATTGAAGGTTTTTATGCACATGATTACGTAGGTATCACATTAATATTACAATTGTAGGTTTATCGTAACAAGGGGCGTTACATAGGCAGGCTTATTCTAATCAGGACTCAAAAGAATGTAAACATTTACTGAAAACATTATTAGTGCCGTGTGCACAGTGAGGGCAGAGTGCAATACATACAAAATACAATACAATTATATACAGAACTTACAAATTTCCATTACAGTGTGTAATTACAATTTTTGATGCAATACTTTGCAGCAGGACTTGTTTCTGCGTTCCAACTAGAGTATCTGTGAGGGGTTGCAGTGTTGTGGCACCAGCACCTAAGACCCAATTTTTCAGCCCCTGTTTAACAGGGGCTTGTAATTACAATTTTTGATGCAATACTTTGCAGCAGGGCTCGTTCCTGCTTTCCAACTAGAGTATCTGTGAGGGGTTGCAGTGTTGTGGCACTAGCACCAGTACCTAAGGCCCAATTTTGCAGCCCCTGTTTAACAGGGGCGTGTAATTACAATTTTTGATGCAATACTTTGCAGCAGGGCTTGTTTCTGCGTTCCAACTAGAGTATCTGTGAGGGGTTGCAGTGTTGTGGCACCAGCACCAGTGCCTAAGGCCCAATTTTTCAGCCCCTGTTCAACAGGGGCATGTAATTACAATTCTTGATCTAATATTTCACAGCAGGGCCCATTTCTGCGCCCACCAAGAGCGAGTGAGGACTTACAGTGTTGTGGCACTAGCACCACCACCACCAAAGGCCCAATTTTTCTGCCCCTGCTCAACAGGGGCATGTAATTACAATTCTTGATCTAATATTTCACAGCAGGGCCCTGTGAGGGCTTACAGTGTTGTGGCCACAACAACACCTAAGGCCCAAATTTCTGCTGAGTATATAGGACAGGCCCCTACTTTCAAACATCCAACTTACAAATGACTCCTACTTGCAAACGGAAGGAGACAACAGGAAGTGAGATGAAACCTACCCCTAGGAAGGGAAATTCTCTCCTGTAAGAGTTAATATGGGAAAAATGTTTCTCCTTTCCACTGATGCTTTATCACCAATCCTTGTTTCACAAAAAAAAAAACAAATTTTCAAAAAACATTTGTCATTGGGACAAAAAATGAGGTGAAATCTTCTGAAGAGGAGCACAGACAGCAAATCAAATGTCACAGGGGTGATAACCCTTCCCTATGTTTTCCAAAAAGCTTAAAATAGATTTTTTGGATGGAGCTAAACACATTAAAAATGTACCAGTTCAAAATTACAAACAGATTCTACTTAACAACAAACCTACAGTCCCTGTCTTGTTTGCACCGCCTGTATACTGCTGTTCAGAGTATATAGGGCCTGGTGGCCCCACGCCTTTCCTTTTTTAATTTAGGTGCGGGGTTCCCCTTAATATCCATGCAAGACCCAAAGGGCCTGGTAATGGACTGGGGGGTACCCGTGCTGTTTGTCTCACTGATTTTCATCCATATTGCCAGGACCTGACATTACATTAAAGCCGCAAGCAGTTTTAAATGACTTTTTTTCCTTTAAAAATGACATTTTGTGCAGGGACTGTTCTAAGCACGGGAAACACATGTCACTTTACAGGCATACTATAGACACCCCCCAGGTACAATATTTAAAGGAATATTTCACTTTTTTTTTAACTTTAAGCATCATTAAAATCACTGCTCCGGAAAAAATGGCCGTTTTTAAAAGTTTTTTTTGCATTGATACATGTCCCCTGGGGCAGGACCCGGGTCCCCAAACCCTTTTTTAGGATAATACCATGCAAATAAGCCTTTAAAATGAGCACTTTTGATTTCGAATGTTCGAGTCCCATAGACGTCAATGGGGTTCTAACGTTTGTGCGAATTTTCGGTCCGTTCGCAGGTTCTGGTGCGAACTGAACCGGGGGGTGTATTCGGCTCATCCCTAATGGTCACACAAAGTTGTCGGAAAATCTGATTGCTCTGAACGCGGTGACGTAAAACACGTACATTGGGACTATAAACGGGGCAGTAGCCAATAGCTTTCGTCTCTTAATTTAATCTGAGCATGCGTGGCACTTTGTGCGTCGGATTTGTGTACACACGATCGGAATTTCCGACAACTGATTTTGTTGTCGGAAAATTTTATAACTAGCTCTCAAACTTTGTGTGTCGGAAATTCCGATGGAAAATGTGTGATGGAGCCCACACACGGTCGGAATTTCCGACAACAAGCTCCGATCGCACATTTTCCGTTGGAAAATCCGACCGTGTGTACAGGGCATAAGAGTCTGCAAAAGACTCGAGACTGAGGTGGAGGTTCACCTTCCAGCAGGACAACAACCTTAAACATACAGCCAGAGCTACAATGTAATGGTTTAGATCAAAGCATATTCATGTGCTAGAATGGACTAGTCAAAGTCCAGGCCTAAATCCATTTGAGAATCTGTGGCAGAACTTGAAAATTGCTGTTCACAGACGCTTTCTATCCAATCTGACAGAGCTTGAGCTATTTTGCAAAGAAGAATGGGCAAAAATTTCACTCTCTAGATGTGCAAAGCTGGAAGAGACATCCCCAAAAAGACTTGCAGCTGTAATTGCAGCGAAATTTGGCTCTACAAAGTATGAATACAAATGCACAGCATGCTTTTCACATATTTATTTGTAAAAAATATTCCACTTCACAATGATGTGCCACTTTGTGTTGGTCTATCACATAAAATCCCAATAAAATACATTTACGTTTTTGGCTGTAACATGACAAAATGTGGAAAATATCAAGGGATATGAATACTTTTTCAAGGCACTGTGTACAACACATGAGAAACTAAATGGGTGTCACCAGTGGTGTCTCTAGCTTTCATATTTATGGGGGGCACATGGGGGGACAAGGACAAAATTAGGGGGGCCAACCATAGAATGCAAATTTATATATATATGAATAGATATATATATATATATATATATATATATATATATATATATATATACATACACACACACACACACACACACACAGGAATCACAGGAGGCCATGGACAGCTCCCACTCCCAGCAGGAATCACAGGAGGCCATGATGGGCAAGGTAGATGAGGTCTGCTGCTTCCTTTAGTCGTGGCTCGTGGGGGTCGGTCACGGTCAGTGATGTTGCTCCTGGCTGGGGTCTCCACTCCACAGTACTCTTTACTGCAGCCACCAGGCGCGCCCAGTCCAGCCACGTGACGTGATGTGGTGCTCAGGCAATATCCGACTGCGGCGATCGGAGTTTTTGTAGCACACAGGCTCAGGCGGGCTGCGCTGCTCTCCTCTCCTTAGACTGACTCCACCCCCCTGGGAGAGGGAGCAGGGAGCTCGAGCACACAGCCGTCGCCACACCGCGGACTACACTACAACTCCCATAAAAAACAGAGGCAGACGGCGGCTGTCGTGCAACATCACCTGGGCTAATAGCTAGCCCCGCTTACTGGCTCAGAGACTGACAGTCATACTAGTGAGTCATTCAAGTGGACGGACTGTCTGTACTCAGACAGCCGCGGCGCCGGCCAGTGGCTATTTGGTTATTACAGTAACTGACATTCAGACAGTACTTAACTTGGGGGGGGGGCACATGGGGGGGCACACAGTAAAATTGGGGGGGGTCGTGGCCCCCTCAGGCCCCACCCTGGTGACGCCCCTGGGTGTTACCACCAGAGAGGGATCACTTTGACACAGTTGGCCAGCTTGAACATGTATTGCAATATATGGCAACTGAGAATCCCCATTTTATAAGCAACAGTTTGCTATAGGAAAGGATTAACAAGTGGTAACACCCATTCAGTTTCTCATATATTGTATATCTGAAGCTATTTGAACCTGAACATTCATTCTACCTATTTTCACTGCATGGTGCAGGTTGGTAACTATTAAGGGCAGGGATACCTGAAATTTCTAATTTACTGTATCTTTCATTGATATTTCTCTTTGGATTGAGTTCAATATTCATCTGTATAAAAAAAGGAGAATAATGCAGAATACTTTTCTTTACAAATGAACAGGTGCTGTAAAATGAATGTTGCGCGCATTGTAAAGGTTGAGAAAAAGACATTTTTTTCAAAGCCAAGAATAGCTCCTGCATTATTTTAGAAAAGTGTCTGAAAGAAACAGTGTCGTGCCCCTAGCAACCAATCAGCTTCCAGTTATCATTTTGTCCAGTGCAGATATCAGAATGAAAGTAAAAATGTCTGATTTCTGTTGTCTGTCCTGATTTAAATCTTTTTAGGTCTTGTTCACACCATGGTGCAGAGACATAATTTTTAACATCTCTGCACATGTTCTGCAACAGCTAAAAAAACAAAACAATGATTCTCTATGTGCCCTGTTCACACCACACCGTGCTGATTTTTTCTGCGCAGGAATCTACAACGTGTATGCAGTTTTCTGCACAGGAAAAAAAAACTGACATGACATCAACAGGTGTAAATAGGGCACATAACTGACGCACATGAAAACTGATGTCATCGTGCATAAAAACTGATCTCTATGTGCAGGGGCGACTGACCGGTCGGTCCATTCGCCCGTGGTCCGAGGGCCCGGTCGTGGAAGGGAGCCCGCCAGCCAGGTGTCGCTGCCTGTCCTCTTTTAAAGGATTCAGTGCCGGCCACAGTGCAGTTGCTCTAAGCCCAGCTCAGCGATAGGCGCAAACACCCAGTGATTGGCCGAACGGGGTCATGTGCGGGTGGCCAATATGGGTGTCTGCGATTGGCCTGGCGGAGCTGGTCACGTGTGGAGGCGGGGCTGGTCCGTTAGTGATCGTGGCAACTTGCTGCAGGAGTCCCGCCTCTCTACCTGGCACGCTGTGTCTTCTGAGATCTCTCTCTCAACCCCTCTCTGTCAGCCCCCCTCTTTGTCCGTCCCCCTCTCTGTCAGCCCACCCCTCTCTGTTAGCAACCCTCTCTGTCAGCCCGCCCCTCTCTGTCAGCAACCCTCTCTGTTAGCCCGCACTTCTCTGTCAGCAACCCTCTAAGTCAGCCCTCCCCTCTCTATCAGCCTGGCCCTCTCTGTCAGCCCCCCTTTCTGTCTGTCCCTCTCTGTCAGCCCGCCCCTCTTTGTCAGCCCCCCTGTCGGACAGCCCCCCTCTCTGTCAGCTGTCCCCTCTCTGTCATCCCCCCTTTCTGTCAGACCACCCCTCTCTGTCAGCCCTCCCCCCTCTGTCAGCAACCCTCTCTGTCAGCCCCCCTCTCTAGCAGCCACAGCAGGGTGCACTGTACCAGCCAGCCACCCACCTACTGACACACAGCAGGGAGCCAGGCCAGCCACCCGCAGCAGAGTGCACCATGCCGGCCAGCCACCCACCCACTGACCCACAGCCAGTGGGGAGCCAGGCCAGCCACCCACAGCAGAGTACACCATGTCAGCCAGCCACACACCCGCTGACCCACAGCAGGGAGCCAGGCCAGCCACCCGCAGCAGAGTGCACCATGCCAGCCAGCCACCCACCCATTGACCCACAGCAAGGAGCCAGGCCAGCCACCCGCAGTGGAGTGCACCATGTTGGCCAGCCACCCACTCACTGACCCACAGCAGGGATCCAAGCCAGCCACCCCCAGAAGAGTGCACATGCTAGCCAGCCACCCACCCACTGACTCACAGTAGAGAGCCAGGCCAGCCACCTGCAGCAGAGTGCACTGTGATGGAAGTCACTTTGGGCTTGGGGAACCCAAGTTACCTTGGAGAGCACTGGAAGCTCCTTGTCCAGCTCCCCCAGCCCGCCCTATGTGTAAGTAATCTTGTGTCTATTAGGGGCACAGGGTAACAGAGAACCCCAGTCTGACTTCAAGAATATATGAAAATAAAGTCCACCGTTCATCAGAGACCATTGCTAGATGGTTTGAGGTTGGGTGGGGGTTGCTATGTATTTGTTAGGTGTGGCTGTATTCCATTGTTCTATTGTGTCTGTCTGCCTTAAAGTATTATGGGATATGTCTATATGTATTTGCTGTGAGGAGGGAGGGGGGAATTCCTCTCTCTGCTGATTGGACAGTCTACTGAAGAGAAGTTTGAATATCTCTTTGTGCCTGTGTTCAAATAAACAGTTCATGTTCAACAGCCAAAACGTGTACTGCCTAGTTTGTGGTTGTCAGCGGTTGGATTATCTGATATCTATATTCAGACTGGAAGGAAGCAGTATATGACGAAAGCACTCAAGTGGAGTGTGGGCTGTTTTGTTACATTAGTGGCAAGCAGCGGGATGCTTCCTGAAGTCTGGGACATCCAAACCTCCCCTGCTATCCAAGATCAGGATAGCAGACTTCGGTCACCCCAGCAGAGATATGGATCTCGCATAAGTGTTCCCGGGGCTGCTGCGGATCGTCATTTCAGCATACTCCAGGGCTGTGTCTGCAGATGAATACCTGGAGCTCAGGCAGCAGATTCGGGTAGGACTCTGGATTGAAGCCCTCCTGGTCACTGGTATGCAACAGGGCAAGTGCATTCCAACCCCAGAGCAACGAGCCAGTGACCAACAGGAGTTTTGGATGCCACCCAGCAATGGGTGTCCGAGTTGGACAGGCTGGTCCAGCAGGAGATAGAGCTGGACAATCATTATCGGGCTCTGCAATGGCACGCAGAGCAGGGATATTTAGGGGAGACAACAGAATACTCTCCGGAGGGATATGACTTTGGCGGCCCTGGATTGCTGTAGGAGAACCTTACAGATGGTTTTGTGTTTGGTGATGAAGGAGAACCTACCCTTGAGGACCTGCAAGATTATAGAGAGGCTATGCTCGGTCTTGCAGGGGTCTCAGAGCTTAAACTGGACCTGGAATATTTTAAAAGGAAGGAACAGCATCTGGAAAGGGCATACAGGAAACTGCTAGGACACGTTCAGCAGCATGCCAGAGAATCAGCAGTGAAAACTCGGGAGATTGCTGTCCCCAAAGCTGAAGTGCTGACAACAGGGCAGAGCTCTGCTAACCTCTGCAAAGCACCGATAACATCTTATGGGTTATACGGACAAGAGATGGTGAACCTCCATCACGAGACACCAATTCCAGAGACTGGGGATTTAATAGACTTCTCTGCTGAGGAATGACAACCTGGTGAGCCTCCAGCAGAAGGAGCTGGCATCAGGGCCAAACTTCACTGAGCTCTGCCCAGCACCAACATCAGCTTCAGCCCCCCTGAGAGAAGAAGCAGTCGGCCTTTCTCCCACAATACTGACAGAGACATGGGATTTTCTGCTAGCAGCATCTGTGGCGTTACCAGAAACTTTTCCAGCTGAAGCGCTGGCAACTGGACAAAGGGTCCAAGACCTCTGCCCTACACTTGTGGCAGTTCCAGAGGCCCAGGGTGAGAAGGTGGTGGTCTTTCCTCCCCAGCAAGGATCTATGCACCTGGGAGACAGTACCAGACACATGTCATCCCAGAAGCCAGATGAGAATAAGGGAGGTGAAGCAGA
The DNA here is from genome assembly GCF_042186555.1 of Aquarana catesbeiana. NCBI lineage: Eukaryota > Metazoa > Chordata > Amphibia > Anura > Ranidae > Aquarana > Aquarana catesbeiana. The sequence goes on from NC_133327.1 coordinate 637,847,637, forward strand.
CGGATTCCCTTCCCAGCAGCAGATGGCACCCCAGAATGATGCCAACAACCCAGCAGAAGGGCTGGTAACAGGGCAGAGTGCTGCTGGCCTCTGCCCTCAACTAACAAAAGATGCGATATCCACCTGTATACTCCACGGATGCTGGGCAGTCGGCCCAAATCCCCAACACCATGATGAAGTGAGTGAGCCCAGCCACCCTGTCTTCTTTCCAGTGGCTGAAAGGACTCCAGGGAAAAGGGCCAGTTCACACTTCTCCCCAGCGGCGGATATGACAGAGGCAGAGGTTGGCTGGATGAGTAATGCTATGTTTGGGACAATTTATTTGGGGTACTGTGTGCCTGCTGTCTGATGAAAACGGGTCATGGGTGGGCCAGGGACAGGTCATGGGAAGGGCCTGACAGGGGGCCCTTGCTTTATTTGGTCTGGGGGCCCTGGGTGTTGTCAGTCCGCCCCTGTCCACGTGCATGAAAACTGAGGGAAACTGATGTGAAACTGATGTCTCTGCAAGTGAAATCTGCACAGTTTTCCCATCGGTTTTCATGCATAAATGGTGTGAATGAGCCCTTATAGAAGTCATTATTAAAAGAGGAACTCCTGGCAGATATGAGAGACTCAGATTATTGCAGCTCTGTATTTATTTTTTTAATGCAAGCAGTGTAGGTATCTAAGTTTGATTGGGGGACAGAGCAGCGGCACAGGGTACTAATCGGTTGCACTCCTGTGCTCAGGGTGCAGGCAGGTGCAGTCTATTTTCTCCGAGCGATCACACACCTCCGATCAATCAGTTTTCAGAGCTCCCTGAGCAGAGAACTGGTGATTGTCAGTCACCTGCTCCCTGCTCTGCCCCCCCCCCCCCCACTGTCACTGGAACGCTGGGCTGTGGTGGGGGTGGGAGTGGCCGGCTCAGGCTCTCAGCAGCTCACTGAGAGACTGACCTGGGTGCTGGTCCAGGCATGTGGATGAATCCCGACCGTATGGTCACTATCTTTCCCAAGCCTGGACCAGCTCTGTGATGCCTGCTGTCTGCTGAAAACGGGAACAGAAGTGCAGAACAGACTGCATTCCTGTGGTCCACAGGAGGCATACAGCCAAACGAGCTTTGGCTGTACTTCTGCTTTAAGGTCCTGGCTCCCAGGTTTTGGCATGCTTTGGTGAGTGGACAGAGTAGGGACAGATACCCTGTCTGTTAGAGACAGTAACAGAGCAAGGGAAAGGTTCCTGACAAGGAGGGTAAGCATTGGGCCTCATCTCTTCTGACCAACCCCAAATTGGGACCAGATGGCCAGGCCGCATTCAGTTCCCACTCAACAGACACTGTCATTCTGGCTGGAATCTACTCTGTCACACTACTGAACTGTGACTTTGCCCAGCTGGGTGGCCGTCCCAGCAGGCTTGTTGTGAACTTTTGTTGCATTTCTTCAATACAAGTTCTATTGCCTGTGTGAATTATTGTCTCAGCACCATGCTGCACCCCACCTACAAGGTGCTAACAAGGAGGATGCTGAAAGAAGGAGACATCAGAGTGATAGAGAGATATGCCAATCAGTGTGGTGCTTCTCCTTTCGCTGTCCAGTCACTGGCTGGGGAAGGGACAAGACTTGTATGTAAAAATCAGGTCCCCTGACAGACAGACCTCCATGAATCTCAGTACTGGGTGGAGAGGATCACAAATCGTTTGACAGCTAAAACAGCTTCCAAATACATATTTTACCTTTGTATTTAGCTGTTTGTCTGGAGTTCAGCTTAAAAGAAAAGAACTGCATGAACATAATATTCAAGGTCTTTATTTCTGGGTGATTTCCATGGTTTCTGACTATGAAAGAAATGTGGTGCTATCATCGTGAAGCAATATTTTCAAATCCGCAATAAGAAAAACGATCATGATAATCGCTGTCCGCTCTGTACTTTTTTAGGCAAAAATATTATTACTTGTTATTCTGATGGGCAATTTGTGTCTCTATAATTTCGGCACATTGAGAAAAATACTGGATTTGAAGTGTCACCGATCGTCAGATGGGAAGCTACTGTATTGCACTGCGTAGGTATTTTTCTGCATCCGGCTTAGAGCCTATTGTAAAAAAAATAAATTGTATAGCAGAAAAGCAATTTTTGACAAAAGAACTTATTGAAATTATAGGCATACAAACAGCCTACCAAGCTATTTGATTGTAAGATTACTTGAGTCTGGCCCTCCCGTGTAGAAGTTAATTGTGAAATAACCGGCGCATTATAGCAAGACAACGGCCGTTTTATCCTCTTCGTTAAGCTGTTAGTTATCATAATTAAGAACGTCCTAATCAAAATGTTGGTGATTATTGAACTGTGGATGCTGTGACACTTATCTCGATCATCTATTTAAACTCCTCACTTAACTTCCTCGAAGTTCAGGCCGACGATTATTGGTCATAAATTCATAATTATGAACGTTTCATTAAGGGGCTATTAAAAAATGGCGTTAACCTGTTCCCAGCCACGGGGCTTAACCAAGTGCGGTCTGGAATGCTGATGAGAACAGAAAGGCTTATCAACCCCCAACTCCAAGTCCTCATGAAACAAAGGGTCACTCTTTCAACTGTAATGTATTTGTGCGTTTTTCTCATCACAAACACGCACAAATACTCACACAATTATCTAGTGCTAATTTCCCTTATAGCTTCATTGGAGCACAGTATATTGCTTCAAAGTGATTTGTAGGGAGGGGAACCATTAATTGCCTCTCCAAGCTGATGGGAAGATCTTATTAATAGCGATAATGTAATATGTGAATGAGAATGTATAATCTATACACTTAAATGACTCATTGTATTTCCAGGATTTGCATACAAAACTGCCCTCTTGTTTTTCCACACGTAGAAGATATAGGATTGTTTTAACCCCTTCTTTCCATGTGCATCTGTAGTTCATTGCCTAATTTCTAAAAGGCTAGCTGGGTTAGGTTAACACTAGGTTCATACCTATAAGTTTTTTAGTGTGTTTTGCAGTTTCCAGAAACCCACTACAGTCCATTCAACATGGTTTCTTATGGTACACATTCACAAAAAGCATCAAAAACACATGTTCAAAGCGCACCGCAAAACGCGCCTGAAAACTGCATCAACTGCAACTGCAAATTTTGCAAACTTCTCCGAAAATGAAATACATTTTGCATTAGTTTGAGGCAGAGGCGTAAGTAGAACCTTCAGGGCCCTGGTGCAAGAAACCATGAGAGCCTATTCACACAGGGACGACTTGTCAGGCGACCTAGTCGCCTGACAAGTCGCCTCCCGTTCTGTGCTATGGAACCGTTCTAAGGGGAGCGACGCAAGTCGCTCCGACTTAGAAAAAGGTTCCTGTATGACTTCGGGCGCGACTTGGGGCGACTTGCATAGACTTCTATATAGAAGTCGTTTTGCAAGTCGCCCGGGCAGTCGTTTGCAGGTCGCCTCGCTGAGGCGACCTGCAAGTCGTGTTGCCCCTGTGTGAATGGGGTCTCAAGAGCCCTGCTGACCCACAGACAGGGCCCTTCCCTACAAGGCCCGGTGGCAGAATGCCAGGGCCCAGTAGAGTTGCCACCTCATCCCTTTAATCCTGAACACCTTTGAATTACACAGGTTCTGAGGCTAATTAAATGCAGATAAGGCACCAAGTGAGTTTAATTACCACCTTAATCAGCCACAGAACCTGTGTAATTAAAATGTGTTCGGGTTTAAAGGGATGAGGTGGCAACCATAGGGCCCAGTGGCAAGTGTAACCTTTGCAACCCTGATAGTCGCCACTGGTGTCAGTAAATTTTTATTTTTATTATTATTATTATTTTTTACCTTATTTATTTATTTATTTATTTTTTTACATTTTTTTTTTAAATTCATTTTTACAGTTTTTAGGAGCCCTGTTGGGGGCTTTGATGAAATATCAGGGGTCTGAAAAGAGATTGAGGCCTCAGCTGCACAGAATAAATGGACATAAATAGCTCTGTACTGAGCTTCCTGTTCATTCACAAACTGAAGCATAGTAAACCCAGTTTGTTATGCTTCAGTTATGAATGGACAGAGTCAGTGATTGGTACTGACCACTGACTCTGTCCATTCAGAAAAGGAAGGACCGGTAAATTACATATTTACCAGCCCCTTCCCAGCTCTCCATCCTGAAACAGCCACCAGGGGCAAGGGAACACACAGGGGCCTGGTGGCAGCTGGATGCAAGTAAAATGGATAGGAGGAGTGGCATGTAGAGGAACTGATCCCCTTTATTTTCCTCCTGCAGCCACTGCATGCTTGTGGGAGGGAGAGGAGGAAAAGCAGAATTTCAGTGGTTGCAGGAGAAAGATGGAGGGGATTGTTTTCTCTTTATGCTGCCTCTTCCGCCCCTCCTATTCAGGTGTACAGGGGAGTTGCACGGGCCCCCTGGAGCATGGGGTGGCGTCACAATTGCGACCTCTGTAATTTACACCCCTGCTTTGAGGTTACTGCAGGCAAATGTAGCATGGAGGAACTGCATGCTAGTAAAGTCAAATTTTTTTTTTTCTTAACATAAAAAAGAGGTTGTGCTAATGTAGAACCCTCCTGTGTTAAGGTAAGGTTGTTAGCTAAATTTATTTTGCCCCCCTCACCCTGTAATCAGTGGAGCAGGGATTGATTGGTTAGGGATGCTCAGGTTTTCACAGGCTGCTGCCCTGCTACTTCCCCCTGTATTGTGGAACTCTCTGGAGATTTCCATAACATAGTGGGTGGGAGGGTAGAGGCTGCAGTCTGAATATTTATAGGAACTTCCTCCAATCCCTGGAGAGGTGTGCCCTGAAGGTGGGGAAAAGCCCATAAATAGTTTGAGCCCGAGAAGCAAGGGGAGATTTCAGCATGTTGGAGTAAGGCAGCTTGCAAGGGTTCAGCCAGGAGGAGACCCTTGTTGATGGGCCTTGCCCTCCTGGGCAGAAGCCAGGGAAGGAGCTAGCAGAAGGCATCAATGGTCCCAGATAGTTTTAGCTGGGGGGGACCTGAAAAGGAACATCCCAGTTATCCAAGAGTCAGGAGAGAGCTCACGGGAGAAGAGTTGGGAAGGAAGCTGTGGAAGAGAGCCCAAATTGTCCAAGAGGCTGAGTGAGTCTTCATCTCCCTCACATGGAAAGAACCTGGTGGATATGAAAGAAGGCAACCAATGATCTAGTGAGTACAAAACCCTAGTGCTGCAAGAGTGACTGTGTGGTGCTTTAGTCTTGGGGAGAAGACAGGAACACAGGCAGCATAGAGATTCTGTGGCACTTTTTCTAAAGAAAAATACAGCCTACAGTGTTCCAGTACAGTGAAGCAGGTGTGCAATAACATGTTGTACAGGTGCAGCTAAAGGAGTACAAGCCTTTTTTGTAAAGAAGTGACAAGCACAGCTGAAAAGTTAGTAGTCCTCAATCTGTTCGAGTTCAAGTTCTACAGTTCCGGGGTATCCCATGCTCCCAATCCTCATCCAGGGAGTATGCTACACTTACCTGCTCTGTGCAATGATATTGCACAGAGTGGTCCCTTACCTCCTCTTTGGCCAGTCCCGAGCCAGGCTGTGTGCACCCATTTAAACACATAGCACTGGAAATCCACACCCCTGCTCCCTCCTCACAGAAGTTTGATTGACAGCAACAAGACCCTATGGCTTCCACTGGATACACTGCTCTAGCCGGGACAGCGCTGGATCACCAGGTAAGTGTTTAGGGATGGGGGGAGGGAACAAGTATCGGGAAGTTTTTTACCTTAATGCAGAGAATGTATTAAGGTAAAAAACATTTACCCTTTAGAAACACTTTACCTTTATGCAATTACTTTCACCAATCGACCAATTGATCATCAGACCTGAATACGTGCCGAAGATAGATATAGTGGACATGGCTGCTTTAAAGGAGTCTGTATCACCTAGGAGGATGAATGTGTCATGTGCGTATACCATGATTTTTTCCTGTATAGCCACATACCTAAAGCCAGCAATATCGTCATAAACCACCTCCTGCCCAGCCTATAGACAAATGACAGTCGGGCGGGAGCACTGTTATCCTGGATGGACATCGTCACGCACGATCTGTCACTCTCTGTGCCCACTGAAGACAGCAGATGACAGATCAGTGTACTGGGCCGCTGCCGATACCATGTGATCACTGTGACCAATTACAACAGATCACATGGCAATTGTACACAATGAATGGATTCCATTCATGCCATTCACTGTGTACTATTGTGTTGATCTCTGTAATTGGTCACAGTGATCACATGATACAGACAAAGCCAATCACAGCCCATCTGTACCATGGGATTAGCTGTGGCCAATCACAGTTAATCACAATAATTCACTTTGAATGAATGGATTTCATTCATACAAAATGGTTGCTTATAACAGTGATTATCATAGTTATAAGTGTAGCTGAGTCCCGGGCCTCTCCAGGCCTAATGGTGACCTCCAGAGTTAGGGACAGCTGACATCCTTCTGTGTAGAGTGGGTTACGAGGCATGGTGGGTGTAATGCAAGGTAGATTCATGAGCGCCAGACACTTCTTGAATGCAAAGAGATTTATTTTCTCTTAAACAGAACTTTGGGAGAGAGGGTTGGAGCCAGGACACCCTTTGGTAGTTGCAATGTTAATTAGCAGACTCTGAGACTTCTATAGGTAAGCAGCCATGCAGGAGAAGGCATCCAGCAAGACACCACATCTGCATGTGTAGACACGCTGTCACCTATGGCAACAATCTTGAACAGTTTCTAACAAAGATTGCAATGAACTCTTTCACTTCCTCCACAATCTCCTCTTTCGATCTTCACTCAACTTTGCTCCCAGTCTATCACCTAGACCCGCTGATGCACTGCCACTGGATCTCCTGAGCTCTTCTAATCTTCTCACTGAGTATCTTCCTCAAGCGTCACCCCCACTTCCCTGCTGGGTCCCTAGCTTGGCACTGATAGATACTCCTCAAGTGTCACCCCACTGGCCTGCTCGGTCCCTGGCTTGGCACACAAGGCTGCTCTGCAAGCGTCACCTCCACTGTCTGGGTTCCTGGGTTGACACCTGCTGAATTCCTCACTGTCCCCGATTGGTGAGAATACTGCTCTGGTACTTGCTTCAGCTACTCACGGTGGTCCCTGGTAACTAGGTGGAGGGCCCTTAGTGGTGATTATTACATGCCTAGATGTCCCCTGTGAGGAGATGCCGCTGATCCGCTCTCCTCTCCTCACACTCTGTCAGTGTGAGGCAAGGAGAGCCAATTATCATCATCTCTGTGTTTACATGTGACTGGCTGTGATTGGAAACAGCCAATCACATGGTTAAAGAGCCGCGGCTCTTTACAGAGATCGGGGTCTCTACATGTCCTAGCAACACGGCACAGCCGCGATCGCCGCGATGCATGCCCCGGAGGCACGCCAGAGCGACCGTTCTGGGCGCCGTCATATGACGTCCACCCAGAACGAGAGCCGCACTGCCCCGCCGTCATTTAAAGTTGGGTGTGCGACAAGTGTTTAAAGCATATCATATTCATCTTTTTTCTCAAGTTTCTATGAGGAATGCTGTGATCTATCAGCCTCCTGGATTGGTGTCACACTTCCTTGAGGACTTCACTGCCTAGCTACCTCACTTTATGTCCACTGACAAAACCACTATCATTCTTTGTGACTTTAACAACTCTGGCGATATTAACACCCCAGCTACTACTCAAACGTCTCAACCTAACCTTTTCTTTTTATGTAACACAACAGAACATACATTTCTACTCAACACCTTTGACCTTGTATTCTACCTCTGCACTCCTTACTATAAATCCAACACTCCTTTTCCTCTCTCTGACCCTAAGGCCTCATGTACACTGCTGCTGGTAAACGGTCGTTTAGGAGCAGTTGGGTGTTATTTTCAGCTGCCCCTGAACTCTACTCTATGTTATCTTATCAGTACATGTACACAGGCTTGCTTAGACCCCTTTCACACTGGGGCGGTTTGCAGGCGGTATTGCGCTAAAAATACCGCCTGCAAACCGCCCCTAAACAGCCTCTGCTGTTTGTTCAGTGTGAAAGCCCGAGGGCTTTCACACTGAAGCGGTGCACTGGCAGGACGGTGAAAAAAAAAGTCCTGCAAACCGCTTCTTTGGAGCGGTGAAGGAGCGGTGTATTCACCGCTCCTAAACCGCTCCTGCACATTGAAATCAATGGGACAACGTGGCTATACCGCGGCAATACTGCGGCTATAGCCGCGCTGTACGAGTGATTTTAACCCTTTTTCGGCCGCCAGCGGGGGTTAAAACCGCACTGCTAGCGGCCGAATACAGCTGCAAGAACGACGGTACAGCAGCGCTAAAAATAGCGCTGTTGTACCGCCAATGCCCCCACCGTCCCAGTGTGAAAGGGGCCTTATAGTTGTTTGTAGGCAGTTCAGTTTAAAGCATTTTTTGAAAAGCAAAAAAATGCGTTCAGGATGGATGTTTAGAGACATTTGAAACGCCAAATGCCTGTAACAGCGCATTTAGCCGCGTTTCGTTTACAGGCGTTTTAAATGGAGATATATTTTTTACTATATGCAATGCAAAAAAACTATTCTAAACCCAAACGTGGCTAAACATGGCATGTAAACATGGCATGTAAATGCGGCACAAAGGATGTTTTTAAATGTCGGTTACTATGTGTCAGGTTAAATCATTCAGGAGAGTTTTTAAAACGTCTCGTGTACATGAAGCCTAACTCTATTAGTTATATGCTCTGTCTTCAGTCTCTTATTCCTCCAACCAGCAAACAGGTACCCACCAAAACCTTTGCCATCCTTCTCTTCTCTATTCCTTCCTACTACCTGGCCACTTCTGTCCACAACAGCTCTCTCTCTCATCTTCCCTAGATATGCTTGCTCCCCTTTGACTACACACAGGATTAAGCCCTGTCTGCTACAACCCTGGCATACAGATGACAACAGTGAGACACCAAAGCCATGTTCTTGAGTGACAGTGGTGCAAAACTAAATCCCTGCAAGACTTTGCCCTTATTTCATCACTTTAAGAGTAATTCTACTTTTGTTGAGAAAAAAACATTCCCCTCTGGGTGATCTGTGTACATTGCAAGGATTTTAACAAACTTTGTTGCAGATTCCTATCTTTTGTTATTCTGAAGAAATCCATGTGTGTTTGTCTGTGCCCATGTGCCAAGTGAGTCTAATGGGAGTGATTTCATAATTATCAATCAGCTGCTGCACCTTCAGAGCTCTATTGAGGAAAATTGCTGGCTCTGCATCCCTTTAGATGTGATTATGAGTACCTTACCAAAAATGACATTTTTGGTGCAGGGGATGCCAAAAATTGGACTTGTATCTTAGTGCAGACTTCTGGGAAAATCAGTGAGCCAATTACACAAGCAGGAAATTATGTTTCTGGTGGGCATTCTGTACACATTTTGTGCACAGAACACCTCTAGGTTGCCATATTGCATTGCATTTTATAGAAAATTACAGAGCTGCAGATTGAAAAGGAAAGGTAATTTGTAATAACATTCAATTACATTATGACTTGTGTTAGAATTGTATATGACATGTTGTTTTTTTTTTTTTTGCTATTTTATTCCAATGAAAGTAGAGTTGCCATTTAACACTCTCTCATCCAGTTCTTGTCAACTCTTTTCAACTTTTAAGGCCCCATGCGCATAGGGTGTCCAGCCCCTGTGGGTGCAATCCCTGTCTTTTAGTATGCCAGTCCAGCCCTACTGCCTGAGGCCTGTCAAAGTCCACAGCAGGCTGAAATACACTGTGGCTTGACGGGGCTGAACACTGTATAGAGCAGTATTCGTGTCCAGGGTCCTATGAGCTCAGGGAGGAATGCCTGGAACACAGAATACCATGCCTACCACCACATTTGGTACTTTCCTTATCTGACTCTGTTACTACAGAGCATGTTGCTAAACTACTTTCTGATGCCCACCTAACCACCTGCCTCCTGGACCCATTTTTCCTACAACTACTCCTGTCACCTTCTATTCTATGCACAGAATAGAGGCATCTTTTTAGAACAGAGGCATCTTTTCCAATAGGCATCTTTTCCACCCCCCTAAAACATGCACTGGCCACCTCTATACATAAAAGAAACTCTTGCTGGACCCCATCTACCTCTTTGCTCTCATATACCTTCATACTTCTAGAATGCCTAATCTACAACTGACTTAAGTACCTGCTAACTAACAATAACCTTCTTGACCCCTTTCAGTCTGGTTTTCCCATGCAACAGTCTACTGAAACTCACTAATGACGTTATACCCGGTAAATCCAATGGCACTATTCTATACTCATACTCATACTCATAGATCTTCTGACTACTCTCTCTTCCTCAGAAAGCTACACTCCATTGAACATCTAGACTTTCTTTTTTCTTGTCTCCTCCAGCATATCTCAATACACCTTCAGTAAAGCCTACAAATCTTCTTCTCCATTTTCTTTCTATAGGAGTATTCTAATGCCCTTCTAATCTCTATCTCTACCGCCTCCCTGAGTCATTTGATAACTTCCCATACTTCCATTATCATATCTATGCTGACAACACCCAGCTTTCGTCCTCTTCTCCTCGGGTCACCCCTTCAGTCTCGTCACACATTGCTAATTTACTAACTCACATATCAGTATGCATACTACACCACTCAAACTCAATATTTCCAAAACTGAGCCCGTGTTCCCTACCCTGACTTTTTTATCCAGATGAATAGCACAACCATCAGCCTTTGCCCTTATGCCAGTGTGCTAGGTGTAATCCTGGATTCTAATCCTGACCACTGGCTGACATTTAATCACTGTCCATAGCTTGCTGCCTTTACCTCAAACATATTTTCATAAAATGTCCCTTCCTAACGAATAACACCACAAAGCTACCAGTTTACTCCCTTGTTATCTCTCGCCTTGAGAATTGCAGCCCCTCTCTTGTTGGCCTAAATTTACACAGGCTGTCCCCCCTTCAGTTTATCATGAATGCTGTCATCAGCAGTGGCAGCCGGTGGTAGTTTTTTTTCTGCAAACAACCCCCCCCCCCCCCCAGTCAGGCGGCGGCATCAGTCGGCTGCTGCTCCTATCTGCGAACTTCTCCACTGGGTTCTGCTCGCCAAAAAAATTAATTCAAATACTAACAAACATTCAAAGCCATTCACAACTCAAACCCAAATCTATATTGCCTCTTACTCTCTAGCCCCCTCATTACCTCCCCCTATGTGCAACTCCAGGATGTCTCCAAAGCATCTTCCTTTTTCTGGAACTGTCTACGCCAGTCTATCTGACTGTCTCCCACTCTGTCTGCATTTAGGTTATCTCTAAAAACTCATCTCTATGGGGAAGCCGATCTTGCCTCCACCTGAAACCTGTAGTTTGCTTTTTTCATAAACTCAGCCCTCACAATTATCATCTTTTATACTGCTTGCTTCGCTATCTTTGATTGTTTTAATTTGTTTTAAAAATAGCTGGCTGAAATTAGGTAAATATCAAAAATTCATATGCATATTTCATATTTACCTGTTCAGGGCAGGGCCAAGGGGTAGGCAGAAGAGGTGACCGCATTGGGCACATCAGCAGAAGTAGGGTGCAAAAAAGGGGAACACCTGCAACCTTTGTTGCTGAGGACGTTAGCTGCTCAGCTTATTGTCAGTAGCAGACTACTTGCTCTCTTGCTACAGAGAAACAACCCACTGGTTGCAAGCATTGCTGTACATCATGAACATTTTTAATTATCATTGGCTGTCTACAACCAACCCAAGTGCACCACTGGGCTATCATATGTCTGTCAAGGCTACACCAGTGATGCTCCTATTGATGGCTCATTTAATTAAACAACCAAGCGCTTTTTATTCCGAGCCCAACAGCAATCTTCCAATGGTACCGTTGTTCCAGTAACAACTGTCAGAGGTGGGATTGCCATTTATTCCGTAGAGAGTTCCTCCTACACCTTGTTGTCTCTCTGTGGAGACAGGTAGTGCAGGGAAATCTTCCAAATTGGGTCAATGACATGAAAGTCATGAAAGTCTGATAAAGGTTTGAATGGTGTAACTAAAAGGTTTTTGCTCATGTGCCCAGGGACAAGTGAAACCTACAAACCTACTTCTATATTTGAAATAATACCAAGGAAGGTATTACATTATGACATTATGAAGGAATAAATGTAAACAGACACAGTGAATTTGTAATTAATATTTTATTTTGCACAAGCTTGCATATATACTGCACATACATTCAGTTTAGAGAAGATGGAAGGCACACAAGGCAATTGAACTACTTAATCTTTCAAGTGGTACAAAGCGAAAAGGTTAAATCTGGAGAGAATACAAAAGCTTAAAACACACTAAATAAAATACCCTTAAACCCACCAACTGACCCCGTCCCCCATCTCCTTTTGTTTTCTAATTGACACTGAATTAGCTGCCAAGCATCAAATTTGGAAATCAACTGTCTACTGCAACCTTATTTTTATTCCATTTATGGAATGGGCATTTTATTTATTAATTGTGTAATCAAATATCATTCTTCATTACAGTACATCCTTGGCAATACAAATAATGTACACCTTCATCGTAATAAATTAGGATAAATTAAACCAATAAATTATGCAAAGTTTTCAGAACATTTGACAAAGAGAAAGAAAAAAAAACAATCCACAGTCGATAAATTGTGCCTAACTAGAAAAGAAAAAAAAACTCATTTATTATACTATCTTAAAATTATATGATTTTCATTAAAAAAAAAAAGAACATAAGAATGCTATATACAACATATTGCTAAATAATATAAAGGCAGTGTTTCATCACAATTTATAATTATTTACACATACATAAAGACTCATTTTTTAATTTATCTATCAACTTTTTCACTCATTTGAATAATGCCAGTTTTATTAATTTATTTGTTTCCTATCAAAACAGCAAGAGCAAGCAACTCATATCAAAAATTGTAAGTGTAAAATATACAGTACTTAGAAACGATTATAATATTGTAGCGGTTTTGGCTAGGATAAAAGGGGCAATGATGAAGAAAGACCTTTTTATTCATAAAATTCCACTCAAGGTCTTTTTTTTCAAACTGTTTTAAATATAAAACAGTTGGAGGGTTAGATTGCAGAAGTTGTTTACATTTGCAGAATATTTTCCAGTTTATTTTCTTATTATGTATATAAAAGTCAAAAGATTGTGCTAAGTGCAATAAGACAACTGCTATATCTTTAAAATGCAGCTTCTGTTTTTTTATGTTATACATAAAAGAAAGCAGTAAAAAAAAAACAAAAAAAAAAACTGGGAAGCTAATACACAGCTAAAGCAGGGAAAAAAAGATAACAATGAATACGCAATTTCATATACTGTACTGAACATATAATACATTAAACAGTTAGCAAATAGATTTTTTTTTAACCTGGTCTTTTCTCAAATAATACTTACAAGCAGTTATAAAACTCCAATAGCATTGTATTGTACAACATTGCTGGTGAAAATCTTTATTTTTTATTTTAACAAAGTTAAAATAAATTTCTAATAGGCCTTGAGCTTTTTATAGTGTCACAAGGGTCTACAAGACCCTTCCAGACACAGGTGTCTACATCAACAAATAGTTTATCTTGTATCATATAAAAAAAAAAACACACTAGTATTTTTTATGTACATCTTACTGTACTAAAAGATTTTGTTGCATTTAACTTGTAAAATTCTAAACTTTGAGCAATACATGTTACAATTGTATCTATTTTTATACAAAGTCAACAACTTCAATTTTTTTTTTATTTTGAATCCCTGGTAAACTTCATAATAAATTTATTATATACACTGTTTTATAAAAGTTCCCCCACCCCTATTTTGTACATTATACTCTTTCACACAACAAACATTTCCACAAACATAATACTCAGAGGCACAAAGCAATCCTTAAGAAAACTGTCTTAATTAACAACTATATTGTAATGTTTTCACATATCAAGGAGTTAAAGACCTGGATACGGAAATAATAAAATGTGCTGCATTTTTTTAATCAATTACCATAAATGTGCTAAATATTGACATTAAGACCAGGACAACAGAAACACATAAGTATAAATGAGTATTCTAAACAATGGTTAAGACGTCGTCGATGTGTCGTAACCAGCAAAAACAATAATTTCCCTAGCATTGTACAGACTAATAACAGCATATTTTTGTTAGGTTGTTTAAGAAAAAAAGAAAAAAAGTATTTTCACTAAGGTATTATGATATTTATGTATTATGAGGCAGTACTCTCTTTTTTTGTTGATTATAGCACTACGGTAGAGGCTTTTTCTAAAAAAAAAAAAACAACTTACTTCTAAAGTTATAGTCACATCTGAGCTATACTGCAAGGGACTAAAATTGGCTTGATTATGTTTTTTTCAAAACTCTAAATGACCCCTCCCACACTACACCATTTCATTGGTATAACAGAACTGAAGTTATGACAAAGTGGACATTTAGTAAGCCATTAATGTGTAACAAGTATATAAAGAAAGAACAATGTGTCTTTTGCTTTTTAATATTGGTAAATAATAAGAAAATAAAAACTTTATTAGGCTGTATTTGAAAAAAAAATCCAATAAATCACACAAAAAAGAACATGGGGTGATAGTTTATTAAAAGTTGGCCAACTCACCACTTTAGGTGTGATCTAGTAACCAAACATCAAGCATGCACAGACCAAGGTCAAAGAAGGTACTTTAAGTTAATTACTGGTAAGGAAGCAAGTGGTTTAGCTTCATTAGAATTTATTAGAAAAATTTGCTTAATTTAACAAAACTAATATAAGTACAAAATAACTAACCTTCACTTTTCACCAATAAAAATGACAATGTTGTACTTTTTATTAGTGAAGCTTGAAGGTTAGTTATTTTGCACTTTTATTGGTTTTTGTTTAAATTAAGCACATTTTTCTAATACATTTTGATAAAGTTCAACCACATGGGTCCTTACTGGTAACCACTTTAAGTAGGCTTAGTCTGTGCATAGATCCAATAAAAATTTGAAGTGTATCTAAAGCCAAAACTGCTTTATTTTATTTATGAAGTCAGTGAGGGCTTGTTTAAAAGCTTTGAAAGAATGTGTAACTTTGTGTAAATTTGAATGTCCTGGCTACAGTTCTACTTCTAAGTGTAATTACAAGCAAAATTTAAAATGACATATATGATGCAATCTGCCACAAGCATTAAAGCCGACTATACACTGAGCGAATCTTGTTTGGTTCCTGATGAACCGTCTGAATTTCGCTCCATGGTTGGCCCTGTGGGCAACCTTCTGCCTGCCATCCTTCAGTTGGAATATAGAGGATTGGAAAATTGTCAGCTGAACAATGTCTGCATTGAATCAGATGGCCATCCATGCGTTTAAGTCTGCAGGCCGAATGAAAAAACACAGCCGTTTTTGTTTTTCTAAGCCCCCTGTAAGTCCCACTGTAAGTTCCCCTGTAATTTGAATCACCTGTTCATCCTGCTGGTAGTTCAGTTGCTTCTTCACTTCCTGTAATGGAGTGGCAATGCAGGCCATTCTGAAGTGTAATCTCACAGCATCGTTATCACCCCGTGGATAGTGTAGTCTTAGATGGACATATTGTTTTAAATCAGGGGTCTCAAACTGGCGGCCCTCCAGCTGTTGCAGAACTACAAGTCCCATGAGCCATTGCAAGGCTGACAGTTACAAGCATGACTCCCACAGGCACAGGAATGATGGGACTTGTAGTTCTGCAACTGCTGGAGGGCCGCCAGTTTGAGACCCCTGTTTTAAATGGACTTAGATAAACAATGGTTTGTCCTGTTACAGGCAGTTAAAAAAGTATCTACTGGCAGGATCAACAGAATATTAAACTATGTTAGGAGAGAAGACTGCTATGTTAATTATTTTGGTAGACTGCATCATATCTGTTATTTTGATTTTGCCCAGAGTTACGCTTTAAGCATTTATGTAAAAAAAATATCCAATCCCTAATGATTGACACCATGCAAATCAGAGTACACTAAACCAATTACTTCACCATTAAATATCCAGTAACTACAGCAAGCAGCGCTGATAGATAAAAGAGGAGCAGCGCTGTGAGAAATATTCCATGTGATGAACAGAATTAGTACATAGGTAAAAAACCAAAAAATTGGGATAAACTCCAAGTTCATAGGTTATATAAACAACTGGACTGTCCTATTGAGAAACAATCTTGATGGTAAATACGGGACGTGAATATGGGAATCAATGAGTCCTTCACCACACCACTGTGATAATAAAATTGTGCGCTTACCAAATGGCAAGCTTAGAAAAGCTTGCGACCTTAACCCGGTCGGGGCCTTTCAAGGTGGAACCATCAAGGAGAGACACACCACTTGGTTTGAATTAGGCACACTGTTCTTCCAGTTACCACTCTAAATGGAGATGTGACCCCAGGCTAGGGATAAACCTCCAAGGAGGTATACCAGAGAAAAAAGGAAAGCAACATAGCGTAATCCTGCTTCCACTTTTAATAAAATCAAAAAGAAATGCACTTACATGTAAAAGGATAACAATAAAACATTAGAGCCGGCCGGCTAGAAAGCGAACGCCCGTCCTGTAGACTGTAGACGGTAAATGCAGCACGTCAGCACGTCAGCACGCCCGACGTACGTTTCGTCACACTCTGACGTCGTCTCGGGCAGCGCTGATAGTTTGCTGATTGCATTAATTTGCATTGTTTTAACAGACAGGGCTCATCCATAAACAGGTAACATTCTGCTGTAGGAGAAAGTTGAAAAAAATGGTAGAAAGTGTGATAAAAGAACAATCCCTAATGTTCTTTCACGTGTCATTGGTACATTCCTATTTAGCCTGTGTACACTTCTGTGCTTTGCAGCTGTGTTGTTGTATCATCTGCCTAAATGTGCTTATTTTGCCAAACACAAAGCTGCTGTTGGAGTCATAAACCAAGGCAAAGAAAATAAACAACAGTGCAGATATGATATAAACGCACAGCCAGCTATTATAAAAAAAAGACGTTTTCACAAAACTTTCAGAAAGACGTGTACAAGCTAACAATCAGAGCCTTTCTGCTCCTGAGAAACGAAAGGTCCAGCAATGTGTATCAGTCACAGTGACATGTGACTTATTAATAGCTAGGGAAAATCATACTGATCCACTATCAATCTAGGCCACACACAATGCAATATGACTATATTTTTTGTGCAACAACAAAACAAAAAAACTATCATTGGGACAATGAGAGGAAATCACTTTAACAGAGCCTAGCATAGCGATAAAAACCCAACAGGGGTTCTAATCTCTATTACTCCCCACTGTCTACAAAACTAAAAATAAAAAAAAAAGTTTCTTGCTGGATTCAGCAAACACTTTTTAAGAAAGTCATTTTAGAAACAAGGTCTATGCACAAACAATTATTAGTTAATACGTAACTAAACTTAAAAAACAAAATGTAATATATTGCAGCTTACAATCTCTTATGCAGTGATTGCATTCAATTTCTTTTTTTATTATTTTCAGGTGATCCACGCTTCTTGTACTAGTGTGGCAATGTTCACTCACTCTACTTTATCTATGTAGGGAGCCGTAGTTGTCACCCTAGGTTAGGACTACAAGCAAATCTTTCTCTCTTGATTTTCATTACATGGGTGGTGGGGGATTAGTAGTTTGTCTACAGGTGTATTTCGTACTTACTGAAAATGCACTTGCCTCAAAAAGAAACCGAATGCAGTCACTATATTAAGGCCAGCTTCACACTGAGGCGATTTTCAGGCGTTTTAGCGCTAGAAATAGCCTCTAAATAACGCCTGAAAACCGCATCCCATTCATTTCAGTGTGATTTTTCACACTGGGGCGGTGCGCTTGCGGGATGTTAGGAAAAGTCCTGCAAGCAGCATCTTTGGTGCGATTTAAGAACGCTGTATACAGCACTCCCAAAACGCCCTGCGAATTAAAATGAATGGGCAGCTCTTCCAAATCACCTGAAAAGCGAATCGGAAGCGCCACAACACGGACCTGCTTAACCCCTTCTTCGGCCGCTAGCGGGGGTTAAAAGCACCCCACCAGCAGCCGAAAAGCGCTGCAAAAAACGAGCGGCGCATTAGAGCTAACGGCCGGGTGCTGCAGAGTGAAAGTGGCCTAAAGAGCTGCTAAGCAGCAATATATTAAGTTTTTGTTCTTGGCTTTATATAACCTCAATTTTGCAAATAATCTCCTCAATATTGCCTTAATGCCTTCTTATGTTTATAAATAAAAAAACTTATAATTTAGTATTAATTTCCTAAAAGTGAAGTCAATTAGGCTTATTTAGTGAAAGCAATGAGTAAATCTTTCTTAGCAGTCCATAAATAAGTGGCAGTTCTGATTGGTTGTAATGGGTTGCCGCATTGGCTCATGCACTTTACTGCATGAGTCTGAATTTTTTAACTGGCTAAACAGAGATTGGTTGCTTGTCCCTTGCTAGTCAATGGGACAAATGAATTGTTCAATTGAAGGGACTTCAAGGTGGCAGAGACTATTCTATGAATCTCAGATAACTGTCAACATTTTCTTGTGTAGAGGAGCCCAAATTGTGCATTGTTTAAATGTCCAGCATTGCCTCATTGCTGCTTTCATATATCCCTCTACCTTGGAATTGGCTCAAACTGCCTCGAAACTTGCTCTGGTACACCGCAGTTCAGGTGCATTGTGTGCTTATTCCATTGACACTGTCAATGCCTGTATATAATGATAGCTCGTCATAGGATTGTCCTGGGTAGCTTGAAGTCAGCAGGTTTTTTTTTTCTAAGGTTTTGTGCTGACAATAATCGCTTTCATACATTTCAATCTCTCAGCAGAATTTGCTGTAAATGAAGTAAAATGGCATAGATCAGGTTAGCATTGTGTTCAAGTGGATACATTTTCACTCTTCAAAGTCAAAATGGGAAATTGAAATCATTACACTAAAAAAAAAAAAAAAAAAAAAAAAAAAAATGTACCTGCCATCTGCACATGGAGAGGGAGGAAATTTCCAGGCTGAACGTGCACAATATTATTGCCACTGAGGCATGAGGTACCAAATACCCTGTCGTTTAACAGTTGTAGGCTGCATTGTCATTAACGCTGAACTCCAGGCTAACAGCTAAATAAGTTGATGAAAAATATATAGTGTATGGGATCTGTTTTACCTGCCGTAGGATTAGTATTTCTGCCCATCCAGTCCTGAGAATAGTACAGCCCTACCACATGGCACAGACCTCCCTGTCAGGGCAGGAGACCTGATTTTTTCTCAGCTGCAATTATCTAACACTTAGTGGTCTTTTCCCTCCCCCAGCCTGTAAAAGAAGAAGACGAGACCAATGAGCTCATCTCTTTATCACTTTGCTTTCTCCTCCAATCAGCATCTTGAGTGTTAGCACTGCAGCACAACTGATTGGCTCCTTGTGCTGCTTCTCCCTCTCCCGGTCTAAGTTCTTCTGTACAGGGACTGTAGAGGATGATACCAGGTCAAGTTCAGGTACTTACACTGCTTGGTTTTTAAAACTACATGCAAGGACCCTCTGATTCCTCCTGTACTGAATTTTATTGTAACTGTACTGTCTGCCCTCATGTTGTAAAGCGCTGCACAAACTGTTGGTGCTATATAAATCCTGTATAATAATAATAATAATAATAATAATAATAATAATAATGATGTATTAATAATACAGAATGCATACATTTGTGCCTCTTATATTTGCCAGCAGTTCAGCTTTAATGCCAACTAAGTAATTAAACGGTTTCCATAGGAATTGAAGAAACATGTTAATGTGCCCTTAGACACTAGAGAACTTTAATCTACTTGGGGAACATCTGCTTTCTTTGAAGGCAAATTTAGAACTTGAATAAAATAATTTCTTTATAAGGGATTTATTTAATGCGTTCATCTCTAAAGGATGCCTTGTAACATTACATGTTACTATAAAAAGCACCACTCTACGAACCTGAAATTTGTGTGCACGCTTAAATAAAGTGCTCTGGTTCAAAATGTTCCAGTTTACCAATATCCTGAAACTGACATCTCTAAACGTGTCTACATTCTGTCTTCTATCTTAGGGATATATTAGAAATTTTCTATACAAACTGATTTTCTTTAAAGAATTCACCCAATATGGATTCCAAAGCAGAAACCATATTAATAAATGATCAGACTGAAGAATATGTCTTAGGCCTAGATGGCATAGCGAAAGGCAACCATCGGGAGGGCCAATGACTCTGGACAGGAATCTCACTATGGCACCCATGTCAAAGAACACCACATTTTACCTGATTACCCTTTTGACCATGCCATGTCATTATTACCGTTAACTAGGGTCAAAAATGAACACAAAAAAGTAGTTTTCTGAATTACCACCCTGAAATCTCATTAACTGGCCTCTTTTTTTTTTTAATAATACGTGAAAACAAATAGACTGTACCACCTTTGATCATCTCTATATTGGTGGATTTAGCCATATTTTGGCCCAAGGTGGCACAAAGCAGGGCCAATTCAAAAAGGAAGCCCTGGAGGCAGAAGACCAAAGCCTGTATGGTGGATTTAGCCATATTTTGGACCAAGGTGACACAAACCAGGGCCCATAGTGGCAGAAGATCAAAGCCTCTTTGTGGGAAGTAGCCATATTTTGGATCAAGGTCACATAAAACAAGGTCCATTAAAAATGGAACCCACAGAGGCAGAGGACCAAAGCTAGGAAATGAGCAAGGCGCTCAACAAATTTCGATTTTTGCAACTGAACTAATTTCAATAGGTATTCAGACTTACCTCCCAAATGCAAATAAAATCTGAGTGGTGTTACTACTTTTTTAAATACTGCTCAGCCCTCCCAAAATATCAACCTCACTACTGAAGATCAAAAGGCCACCTTTGACATATAAAAGGAACCATGTGCCCAATTTTCCCTCTTCTGGAATTTATACTAAAAATGTGCCGTTTAGGACAAAAGTCTAGACATTTTCCAATTTAGATTTTTTTTTTTAATTTATAATCTGGTGCAAAGAGCAAGGATGCTAAGTGGAACAGTAGCTCAGTGATCACTATTCCTCTGTATTGAGGGTGTGGGGGTGGGGGGGTTGCTAAAACATCTTCAGTACAATGGTATATTTGTACGAAGATCTTGCAATTGTAGATAGGGACGTTAATAATTACATGAAAGTCCAAGGCATTTTAGGACGAGACTTCATAAGTGCCAGTGACACGGTCACTGTGGAGGACAGTCCAGCCACAGGTATGTACTTTAAACTTTTATGTGGAAAGGCCAAAAGATAGCAAACACAGCCCTCCACTTCCTTATAACTGTCCTAACTATTTCCTCGGTTCGCATTTCTAAAATATTTTTTGTCATGGTCATACAGTTTTGGTTGCCATTGTGCTATAGCCCTCACGTTAGTCTGGAGCACTCTATAGGCTTATTTAGTTGTCAGTGAGTGGGAAAAGTATAGATATCCCGTAACAACTAATCAAATGTGGATTTTATATAGGCAGATCAGGATTTGCCATATTTAATAAGACATATATCCATATTCAGTAAATGCCTAGAAAGTTCTAGGGCTCATCACACAGAAATATTTATAGGCCGATGGCCATACAACACAAAATACTCCTCCATTTGTGGCACCCAGGAGTCCTATCTGCTGTGTAATTCCAGCAGCAGGAATGAATTACATATGTGTACACATATGGGCGAATTTTGCAGATTGTGCATTTTGAAAAATATGCCCATATGTGTGAACGCAAGTGTATTTTGTAGCTCGTTCCAATGGGCAGAATTACACAGCAGCTTGGGCTCCCAATTTTAAGCTGTATGGCCATATGGCTGCATGTACCTCCGTGTGCATGAGCCCATAAAGCCATGTCAATAGACCACCCCAATATATAAATAGTGATGGTTACAAGGAGCAATGCAAGGTCTATAGCTTGCACCTACTATGGGTCTATAGCAGAAAGCAAGATCTGCATCACTGTAGCTTGTAGCAAACACACCTCAGTCAACGCGAATGAGTTTAGACAAAGCTGCGACTGGCGCAAGGCATGGGATTTTTCACTTGATATCTGGTGGGAATCAGGTGCTGCTAAGTACTTGTAAGTAACTCTTTAAGCCATATTCTACAATAACCGTTATATACAAAACTAGAAATTCTGGCAATAAAACTGGACCCCACCTATACAGACATTGGTGGCGGCCATTTTGTGGTCGAACAACCATTCATGCCAAAACATCTTATCAATTCCACTAACACCCAGCAATATCAACACACTTAGAGAATAATTACTGGACTACTTCCACATATTAAGCCCATCATAGGTCACAAGCAAACTCGTTGACGCTACAACTGATTCCAGATATTACAAAGTGAAGTAGAGGTAATACAGCACAATAGCATACTCAGTAGTAAATCACTGTACAGTAAAAATATGTAGTGTTACCAAGGAAGCCAATCACAGATCAGCTTTTAAGAAATTAAAGTAGTAGCAAAAAACGGACTCCAACCAGTGATAGGCTACAAAGAGTTACCTCTGTCTCTTAATGCCATTTTTTGAATAAATAACGGCCGTAAAGTAAATTTTTATTGGCGCACCAGGTGGCAAACCTATATAGTGCTGGCCAATGCTAAGCCCCTAAGACTCAAGCCAGCCTGTTTAAGAGGCCCAGTAGGTTTAAATGAATATCCTATTTTAGTCTAGCGGGCTTAGTTAACAGAAATGAGTAAAAGTGCAAACCACTGCAATCAATGAGAAATCAGCTTTCAGCAGATCAGGCAGTGAAATAAAAAACGGACTTCTGATTGGTTGCTGTAGCTTAATGGCTGCACACCAACTGTTCTTTGAAACGCATTACTTAAAAATGCCCATATACACTATACATATGTATTAACTGCTCTGCATTAAAAGTAATATCACTTAAACACAAATTAAAGGAAAACTTTTTTTTTTATTGTAACCTATAATTAATTCTATCAGGGATAGCAGCAAAATGTCAAGTTTTTTGAATTCCAGTGATGAGGAACGTTCACCCAACTCCGTTCACAGTGGTCCAACCCTCCAGGCACTCAAAGGGTTAGTTAGGCCCCGTTCACACCTTTTCTGCTTGAAGCTTGTAGTTCTAAAACGCTCAAAATGCCAAATCCCATTTATTTCAATGGCCCCTGTTCACATCTGAGCATTCTGTCGCCTGAAGCAAAATGCCTAAAGCTCAAAAAAGTACACAAGCTTCTTTTTTGGCAGATTACAAGCGTTTTTGGCCCCACAGACTTCAAAAGAAATGCCTGACTTGAGCATTTTACAAGCACTTTATGAGCGTTTTTACGAGCATTTTCTCTCCACCCCTAATCTCCTCTCCTTCTCCTCCCCCTAGTGCCTTCTATTGGCTAAACAAAAACACCTGTAGCTGTAAAACGCTTGTAATAAGCTTCTAAAATGCATTAAAAAAGCCCATAAAAAGCTCCAAAAAGCTTAAAAAAACACCAGTAAATTGATATGCTCAGGTGTGAATGGAGCCTTAGTGTTGTTGTGCAGGTACAGTTCTTGTTCCTCTAACAAGCATTATTTTGATGAGGTGGACTGACGTTTCCAGTTATTTATGGCACACACTGGACCACACATATCAAAAGAGGGTGTGTCACCTATAGCTACCAATTTTGAACCGAAACTAAACTCGCCCATTTACCTGTTACATTCAAGGCATACTGTGAAAGATAACTGGAACAGTTGCTTGTGGCTGATGGCATAGCTGATCATATGTGCAGCACCATGACGACTGCAGATCAAATAGAGGCTAAAATGGCAGCTTCCTTGTCTGTAAAGGCTAGAAAGGTTTAGTTCCACTTTAAATTAGCAAAAAACTAAAAAAAAATCTAGTTGCTATGGGTGACATAGACAATTTTGCTAAATGAGGTCTAGTATTTCCAAGAGAAATTCACAAATGGTGTCACCTCACCTGAAATGGCATTTAAAACAAAACATATATATCAAAAAGGTTGTTTGAGTTCTCGACTCTCCACATGCAAACTGAGGGTATATACTCAAAATAAACACCGAGGCTGGGTTCACACTATAGAACGCAGCGGCTCACAGCAGGAGTCAGCAGGAGTCCGGTGCGTCTCCATTCACCGTATCAGGTCTGATTTTAGCCCGAATTTTGGGCTGAATTCGGACCTGAAACGGACCAAAAAAAGCACAGAGCTCCTGTGCAATTTACACCGAAGCTGCTGCGGAGATGTGTGAACAATCTCCTAATATGGAAATGGACGCGGCGAACCCAGCCTAAAACTGTATAATGTGGCTTGACTACCACATCACAAATCACCTGCTTGCCTGCTGGCCAAGATGGTGGCATTGCACCTTCAAGATGACTGCTGGTCTGCTGGCATGTTCAGTCAAGTATCAGAAATAAAATTTTTTTATGTGCCATGTTTATATATATATATATATATAGTATATAAAAACTCAGGTTCTGACTATCCCTGAATAATATAAAAAAGGGGAGAACTTGATTCATCACGTTGGCCACATCATGTTTTGCAAGCAACACTAAAAATGATTCAGGAATGTCTAGATAAAAGTGTAAACACTGCTCACACAAACAGGATAACCCTTAAAGCAGAACCTAAGGCAACATTTTTTTAAAAATTTTGAATAGAGTAAGGGAGGGTTATAACCCCTTCAATTTTTTTTTTTTTGCCATATTTATTCCATTAGGGAGATTTCCCTTCACTTCCTGTCCCATAGCTAAAACAGGAAGTGAGAGAAAAAACCCTCCAAAGTCAGGGAATCCTGAGGTGTCACCAGGGTCATTAGAACTAGTGTTCCCATTGAAAGGTTTCTCCTCTATTCCTGTTCTGAAGAAAACCCCAAATTTTGAATTTTTGGTTGTTTTCACTTTCGATGATGAGGGTAAACAGGACAAATAGAGAGGGTGAATCTCTCTAATGCCGTGTACACACG
Source organism: Aquarana catesbeiana (assembly GCF_042186555.1). Lineage (NCBI taxonomy): Eukaryota > Metazoa > Chordata > Amphibia > Anura > Ranidae > Aquarana > Aquarana catesbeiana. The sequence goes on from NC_133327.1 coordinate 637,872,514, forward strand.
GCCGGACTTCCTGACAGAAAAAGTCCGATGGGAGCTTTCGGTCGGACATTCCGACCGTGTGTATGCCCCATCGGACTTTTTCTGTCGGCATTTCTGACGGACTCAGATATAGAACATGTTGGAAATGCAGACGGAGTTTAGCCCGTTGGCAAGTCCGGCCGTGTGTACGCGGCATTACAGGGACACAGACAGCAATATCACCTGACTTATTTTTTAATCCCTCTCCACTATATACAAAACTAAAAACAATATTTCCTACTACAAAACAACCTCCACATAGTGTGTGAATGACAGGTACACTTTACCATGACCTCCACTATAAACTTGCCATACTGGCATTTTTTTCCTTCCTGAAAAAAACAAAGTAAAAGCAGATCTGAAAACCACAGACTGACAAAAATAACAACGCATACATATAATAATCTTTCACGTATCAGGTTAAAATGAACTAAAATGCTATATACATTTCAATCTCATCTCTCCATACTCTAACAGAGAGCTCCATGAATCATTTAGTGAAGGGGGGGGACATATAACAGCTAGCCCCATGCTTATAATTAATAAAGGATATAAATAAAATTCAATACAGAGTTTATATGTCGGGGTATTGCAGATGCACAGCTTAAATCACTCACACGCACGCTGAAATGGGGGGGCGTTCTCGGAAAAAGAGAAGGGTGGGGGGGTACAAAGTCACTTTTGTACATTCAGAACCAGCCATGGAATTTTTTTTTCATTCGTGGAGAAGCTCCTGGAGGCAGTTTGGGGAGCGAAAGATGTCAGGGACCTCGCTGTCCAGTTTGCAGATGACCTTGTAGATGGCCTTCTTCCAGGATGGATCAACGTCTTTGCCTGCGATAATGGCATTGAAAAACTCTCGTAATGTGATCTGAGCCACTTCCAGGAATCTCTCCGGAACCTGCTGATACAAGGAGACAATGGTATTAATAAAGTTTTTAGTTTCAAGTCCCTGGTTCTTCAAAGGGGGGAGGATTGAGAGTGTTCTTCCTAGCAAGGAGAAGGCTTAGCAGACACCTGCACATTCTAATTATGGCAGACGCTTCCATTGTCATCTGCGTTTTAAGGGAGGCTATTTATAGGCAAATTTTAATGACAAATGGCCATCTTTGTAAAAGAATAGGGAAGGAACTTAAGCTGGTGAAGGCTGGAGATCTTGGCAAGAATTTTCTCTGTCATTGTCTACTGCCTGTCTGTTGAGGACTTGCACAAAATGGCTGCCTGAGGTCATTTGTGTTCTTTCCAAATGCAGAGGGTCTTTATGGGCTGCGATTGTGTGTTTTGTTTTACTGACAGAGGCAAATGATGACAGATTGGTGTAAAGCTTTGCAGTCATTTTTCTTATACAAAATTATTTTTATGCAGCAAAAAGTGGACATTATAGGTTGTTTGTATTGAGCTACAAAGGTTGAAAATAACATCAAAGCCACAACAATAAGTTATAACCCCATTGGATTGTCACCCCCACCCCATTTCTTTCTTTACTCACTTTATTTTAATGTCTAGTATATAATATAGCTACACAACAGTCCGGGCTCTGTGGTTGCTTTGCCAAGTGCAGTAAATAGCATCTTTTGCATTGCATTTGGCAAAATTTACACAGTCAGCCCAAGGAAGGAGAAGCACAAACTGTCTCTTAAAGTGAAACTAAACCCTCCTATCCTTTTCAGCCAAGGAAGCTGCCATCTAAGCCTCTGTTTGATCTTCAACTGCCATGATGCTGCTGCACATGTGATCAGTTACGATACCAGCCATTTGCAGGTTTGACAGTTTGGTTGAGAGCACAAGCAAATGTGATAGCATTCCTGGCATGCCGGTAATGTAACTGTTTTTTGAAACAGTTAAATTGATGGGTTTAGTTCCACTAAGTGCCCATTAACACCACAAAAACGGCCTCCATATCCATTCTGGATGCGTGTTTTTAACTCTTTTTTTGTGTGTTTTGGGCATTTTTGATGCAACATGGCTTGTGTAGCAATTGTATATGCTATATTATTATTATTTTTTATTTTTTGCCATATATATTTTTTTCATTTTTTTTTTTTACAAAAGTGGAGTTACTCTTTAAATATTAGTCTATACCTGCGCTAAAGTATGTGCATTTAACTCTACAAGGAATCTGCAACTGAAGGATATTTGGAGACATAAAGTGACTTCCTGCACACCATCACTTTCCCCAAATTAAAGTGGTACATTAATAGACGTAGAATATAAGCTTAAATGCTTGGTGTCATAATTTGCGTCTATTTTACATACACAATGACCTGTTTTATGAACTAAATATAGCAACAGAATTTCATATGATCTAATCCGAGTTCAAAGTGCTGTTCTGATGTGCAAAAACACTCAGGGCTCGTTCACACAAGCCTCCTCACTGCCTTTTTTAACCCCTTGATGCCCGCACTAGTGCACCTCAACTGCAGCTTGCAATGTGACCTTGCTCAATTTAATGGGTCGTGTTCGGTGGGCATCCCTGGGATTATAATTATTGCCGTGGCTGCAAAGCACACTGTCGCAGCCGCAGCATGTGTGCACCCCTGGCTGCTGCCTCTGTAGCTAAAGGGGGTAGCGGTTGGGGGTCAATAAAAGCGCGACTTAAGCACAGGCTTTTACCCCCCCCCCCATTCATTGGCTTGGAGCACTCAGAGGATATACTGAAGACACCGAATAGATGCAGCCATGTTGGATTTGCTGTGGCTATGAGGGATAAAATAAGTAATTTGGCAAAATTTTGCGAAGACTCTTCCTAATTTCACTAAGTGAGTTTCTTGGGCAAAATTTGACTGAAAAACAAATAAAAAGTCTCTTTTTTCCCCTCTTACTTTCACTTATATCTAGTAGCTATATACTGTAAAGGAAGAGGATGCAGACAGGCCTTTTTGCAGGGAATGAAGTCTTGAAGAAGCAGACTTTAGAAACCGCTGTTCCTGTTGAGGGATTTATTATGACCAACCATTATATATGAATATTTAACATTCAGGCTCGCTTACAGCTAATGTTCGATGCAGGTCTTTGGGACTCCTTTAAACTAGTGGCTATAAAGAAAAAGACTCTGGAGGGCAGCTGTGGTCAGAGAAATGAGCAACGTTCTGCCACCTCAGCTACATTTTGTAACTTGGTTTTAAAACTTTGGGCAGTTAATGAGGAGGATGTTGTAAGGAGACTTGTCTATTTTTGTGGAATCAAAAGTTTAACTCCTGAGCTTAAATGAAGTTTGCATAGCTGAGCCAAAGCTTGTCAGGACTGTACAAGTTCCAGCTATGGTTCAGGGATGTGGGGTGAGGTCAGTGGCTGGTAAGGCACTGGTTAGTATCAAAGCCAGATACAAACAGGTTACATATGCCGCGATCGTTAGAGCGTGAGAAATAATTCTAGATCTCCTCTGTAACTCTAAACATGTCACCTGTAAAAAAACTTTAAAGCGTCGCCTACGGAGATTTTTAAGTACCGAAGTTTGGAGCCATTACACAAGTGTGCGCAATTTTAAAACATGACATGTTAAGTATCTATTTACTTGGCGGAACATCATCTTTCATAGTATATAAAAAAATCGGGCTAACTTTAGTGTTTCTTTTTTATTTTTTATTCATGAAACAGTTTCTTTCCAAAAAAAATGCTTTTGAAAAATTGCTGCGCAAATACCGTGTAACATAAAAAGTTGCAATGACCACCATTTTATTCCCTAGGGTGTCTGCTAAACCTATATATATATATATATATATATATATATATATATATATATATATAATGTTTGGGGGTTCTGAGTAATTTTCTAGCAAAAAAATGATGATTTTTACATGTAGTATACAAAATATGTAATGTACAAAAAATTATTATATATTATTATTAAGGTAATTTACTAATTTACTATATTTTCAAAAACTGTACTCAAGCGGGTGGCTTAATGGACAAGTTATTGAAGTTTGAAGTTATAACTTCAAACCCGTAGTTTCACAGTAAATAGATAAAGAAAAAAAATATTATATTATAACATATAGCATAATAATATATGATTTAGCTTGTACCTTTTCAGCAGCAGCAGATTCTCATTCTCCCTCTTAACTGTGTGAGAAAAACTTGTGGGTACATTTTTTACACATAAACCCATGATTTTTCCTTCTAGTTAAGAGGGCTGGGCTGGAAGCGAGCATGTGTCTTTTAGACACATGCACCCTTCTATGACACTGCAGTGAGAAGCTTGCCTCCACTGCAGCATTTTTATTGGACAGCTTGGGCCAATGGTACTTTACCATTGGTCCAAGACTCCAAGCTGTCCTTTGAGCTCAGTGCCTCTGACAAGAAGTGTGAACTGTATAAAAAATGTTTTATACGTCGTGAATAAAACCTGATCTTTGTAAACACCTTTGTTCAATGTAAGGATTTGTCCCAGCCCTGCTACTTGTTGGTTGAAGTGATTGTAAACGCTTATTTTTTTTTTTTTTAAATAACAAACATGTCATACTTACCTGCCCTGTACAATGGCTTTGTAGAGCAGCCCCGATTCTCTTCTTCCCGGGTCCTCTTCCCAAGGCCCTTGTTATGGGGGCACTCGTGCGTGCTCACTCCCGAGCTGGCTCTGTGTGTCCACAGACATACAGGGGTCAGCTTGGCCCTGCCCCGCCCTGCCTCCTCACTGGTTGGTCAATGGCTCCCACTGCTGTCTCTGAGCCTATGAGGAAGGAGAGAGCTGCTCTCGTGCACAGTGCTGGATCAAGGTCAGGCTCAGGTAAGTCTAAGGAGGGGGGGTCTGGGGGGGGAGCTGCACTCAGAAAGTTTTTTACCTTAATCCAGAGAGTGCATTAAGGTACAAAAAACCTCCAGCCTTCAGAACCACTTTTACAAATCAGGAGAGAACTGCTTTAAAGTGGAACTAAAGGCAAGAGTACTCACCTCTGCTCCAACCATCCGACATCCATGAGGTCCCTTGCCAGTGCCAACATCTCCTCCCCAGCTTCTTTCAGATGCCAATCTGTGGCCGTCTCGGTTGGCCGATGTTAGGTAAAATCACGCTCACGCATACATAGCCATTCATCTCAGCACATTGGCACTGTGCCGGAAATGTAAAGGGCACTTTGTATGCCAACGGGCAATTAGGTGTATTTTATTGTGAAAAAGACATAGCATGTTTTTTCTGCAGTAAAGAGCTGCCTGTTGGCAATCATTTTTTTTTGCCTTTAGTTCTGCTTTAAGGTGGAGAAAAATATAAATGAAGGCACGTGAAATTATAAAAGGAATTCACATACTAAATAACTGCAATTGCACATATTGACCCCATACAGTTACCAGAATACGGTATTTTGGTGATAGTGGTCCTTTAAATTTTTCCTGTTGCATTTAGCATTGTTGTAGTCATGCAGTGCAAGATTCCCCTCGTTCCTCCTCCTCCTTCCCCATTGCCTTACCTTCAAGGCTGATTTGTTTTATTAAACTGACTGTCCCCAGCATCTGCAGTCCATAATAAAAGCCTGACATAGCAGCCTGGCTGCCTTCTGTGTCCTGCAGATACTCATCATAAGTGTCAGGACATACCAAGGTTAGCGGTCACTGAAACGCGTGCGCTGCCCCAGTCTTGCCAAGCGCTCTTGGCAGCTGAATGAATGTCACAAAGAATAGACAGGGAATTACAAAAGGTTAAACGGAAGGCGGCCTCTCCTGTTTTCCAAAGAAGCACCAAGCGCTTTTTTGAAACACTTGTAAAACGAACGGCGGCTTGTTTGCAGTCCGCTACCCACACTTTGGTATGATCGAATAACGTGGGCATTGTTTGCAGTGGACTGGGTATTATCTCTTAGATCGACCAACCCCAATGCCTACCATGGATGTATTGTCTTCTCCCCCGGTTGAAGAGGACCAATTTTCAACCAGCAGGATTTTAACCCTTCGCTGGTGTTTTATTCAATCCTACACTACAGGCGTATAGCACTTTTCAATGGATGTTTAATCAATGCTACCAGTCCCTGCCCAGAAGAGCCTACAATCGAATGGCTCTACCACAGTCATACAAGGACATCATACTGGGTGGAAGCTCAGTAAATTTGACTTTACAAGTCTGCATGAATAAATTCCTGACATATCACAATATACAGCAACAGTATTATTTTATCATATTGTTCTATTTATATCATCATCATATTAATATTTCTCATGAAAAAGGCAGCCCTTGAGCTCCAGTCCTATACTAAGATGATGTCATCAGTCTGCTACAAGCAGGAGGAAACATTTTCTCAGTCCCCCCCCCCAGTGATCACTCAGAATCAGACTGTATACTGTAACTTTGTAGCATGTCTCAAATTTAGGGGCTACAACAGAGGGCTGATTTGTGTCAGGTGTTAAGCTGCACTTAAAAGGGGAAGCTTCGCTTGTTCACATTCTCCCCCCTCCACTGCCACATTTGGCACTTTTTTGGGGGGGGCGGGTACCTGGTTTTGACAGATACCCGCTCCCACTTCTGGGATCGGCAATCTACAACATTTCCGCTCCCACTTCCTTCCCCCTGCTGCCTTCTGGGACACACACAAGTCCCAGAAGATGGCGGAACCTATCAGAAAGCACAGCGCGACTCCAGCATGCGCAGTAGGATACTGGCAGTGAAGCCTGAAGGCTTTACTGCTGGTTTCCCTTTCTTACAATGCCAGCGCCTGAAGCTGATTGACGAATTGGCTCGGGGTGCCGACATCGCTGGATCTCTGGACAGGTAGGTGTACTTATATTAAAAGTCAGCAGCTACAGTATTTGTAGCTGTTGACTTTTTTTTTTTTTTTTTTTTTACAGACTGGAATTCTCTTTAACACTGAGAACTGCACAGGCACCAGGGGTTAACATAGTTATATAATCCCTGAGCTGGTATCCCAGTCCAGGAAGTAGATGCTGACCCTGGATGATGCCTGAACATAGATGGTACCTTCCTGAGAAAGTGAGAAAGGCATTGTCGGGGGAAGTATTATTTTCTGTGTGAGAGGTAATAAATATATGAGATACACTTACCTAGTTTTCGGTATGTATACACTTAACATGAAAAGTCTTGAAAATAATGTAAATGTACTTGCATATTACTTACTACTTCCACCACAAATAAAAAAAGAGCTCATTCCTTATTAGGGATAGCAGGTGGAGCCCTGAAAACCATTGCCTCATCTTCTTGTATCCAGCCATGCATCCAGAACTGCTAGTTTGCAGCAGCCTAAGATCAAAACCCGGGTGGCTGTCAGCAAGTTTCAAGTGTTGGCAGCATCTTCGTGTAAGCTGGGCATATCAATCTTATGTCTGTGTTGTGCTTATTATAGTTACACTCTATTTGTCACTGACTGTGAATGCAGAGTGCACTACTGGATATAATGCCCTGTACATTTTATATGCATGACTTTCCAATGTAATTTCCTGACAATGAAGAACCCGTTAACAAAGATGACTATGCGCTGCCTGCAAAGTCAAGAGACTCCCCTCAGCAGCCCCTAGAGCTTCACTATTTACATTTATTTATTTAGTTAATCCTTACTGTGGAACTAAACGCATCAATTTAACGGTCTAAAAAGAAAACAAAAAAAAAAACAATTACATCCTGGCGTGCCAGGAATTCTAACTGTCACATTTGCTTGTGCTTTCAACCAAACTGTCAGACCATCCAATTGCTGTGGTCATAACTGATCACATGTTCAGCACCATAGCAACTGCAGATCAAACAGAGGCTAAGATGGCAGCTTCCTTGGCTGAAAAGGATAGGAGGGTTTAGTTCTGCTTTAAAGTGTAGAAAATAAAAAATCCCTTGGACACACTAGCAAACTTTATTGCACAGTCATTTATATGGTGACACATGAATTCTGCTCAGTTCCTAATTCCTGCAGTCTCTTCCCGCTACAGTCAACATGACCACTGAGAGCAGCAGGGAGCCAATCACATGAATAGAATGACCATTCACGAGCCTTCCATATACCAATTGTGGTCACAATGACCCTATACCAGTTTTAGAAACCCTAATTGGCCTCAGATTGATTAGAAAAGTCATTTTTTTGTTATTACTAACATACAAAAAGGCTTGTCTAGCAATTATATATATCAATATATATACATAATTACAATCTTATAATCTGCGTGGAGCATGCATGTTCTCTCTGTGTTTGCATGGGTTTCCTCCAAGTATTCTGGATACTTTTCACATTCCGAAGGCATGCTGATAGGTTAATTGGCCTTAGTATGTTTGTACGAATTGGCTATGCACATTTTATAACACTTGGCCCGCCAGTCCCAAGCCCAAGAAATTGGAGGGGGAAACACCTGGCAACCTACCTTGCAAAAAATAAATAAAATAAAATTTGACTGAACGTGATACATGATACGACTGGACGTATATACTGTATATATATATATATATATATATATATATATATATATATATATATATATATATATATAGTAGTTGATATACTGTGGTATATAAGTATATTTATTGATTTACATATATATAGATTTGTTTCCAATATATTTAATATATACTCTCTCTCTCTCTCTCTCTCTCTCTCTCTCTCTCTCTTTCTTTAGATAGATATATATATATATTTTTTGAATTTTTTTTTAATATAAATCTATCTATGTATCTATCTATCTATCTATCTATCTATCTATCTATCTATCTATCTATCTATCTATCTATCTATCTATCTATCTATCTATCTATCTATCTATCTATCTATCTATCTATCTATCTATCTATCCATATAGATATATCTATATATATAATTATTTTTTATTTTATTTTATTTATTTATTTATTTATTTAATGCTGCTGAACTTGAAAGTTTGCTGGGGAGCCCTTTTTGTATGTTTACATATCCATGTGCATCTTTCTTATTTTTGCTAGTTTCAAACTCATCTGAGCATCTGCCATTGTTGGTTTATATATATTTTTTAACGTGGAGTTATCTCATGTATTTACTGAATTGTTAGTTGCCCTGGAGTTCCCCTTTAAATAGATGGACTGGGCCTGAACCGACTTTCAGGGGAGAGAGCCGGACTATCAGGTGAGGCGTTTAGCTGGCATCAGCTGGAAAGTGCGAGTTATCGGTATCTTTACTATAAAAGGGCACCACAGTGCTGACAGTAAGGAGAAGACAATGTCAAGGAGAAAAGGGTATTGGTATTTTGGATACTCTTGACTGCTCGGCTTGGAGAGAGAGTTATTCTTGTCACAAATCCTTTTGTCTGCATCTGCTGACTGCTTGCCTGTAGCCAGCAGCATACTTTAACTGTTTTGTCACCTCCTAACATCACATGGATCAGCTGTCGCTCTTTTGTTCCGGGTATTGTAGAACTAATCCACTGAGGCCATTCTCCTGTGCAGTAAATAAAACACAAACTGCTTCTCAGACAATTCTCCATGAATATTTCAGATGGGGTTTTTACAGCCCTGATTCACCAAAAAAAAAATTCACTTTGTTCTCGCCTCGGACAGTTTAGGGCCGGAGGAGTCAAACGTGTGGGGCCCATGTAGCCTCTTTTGCAATTAATTATAAAATGTCAATTTTTCTCGTTTACGGTTTCTAAACTTTTTCTTGGCCATTGATGTGAGATCACACAAAGTATATACGCCGCAATCATACCTTCATTCATAGAGTGTGAAAAGAATATAGAGTACAGGAGACTTCAGCATATAGATTTACCCTTTACTTTTCTTTTACCTTTTACTTTTCTCTTTACTTCCCATTGATTAGACTAGTGGTCTCCAAACTGTGGCCCATGGGCCAGATGCGTCCCTTAGCTTTCCTTTATCTGGGCCTTGGGGCACTTTCACTCCTACTGACATGAGGCATGATTTCTCCCACTGCCACCAATGATGAGGCATCATTCCTTCCACTGACACTAACGATGGGGCACTTTTTCTTTCACTGACACCAGGGATGGGACACGTTTTCTTCCATTGACTCCAAAGATGGGGCACTATTCCTCCTACTGACACCAATGATGGAGCATTATTTCTTCCACTGACCACAACAACGGGGCACCATTCCTCCCACTATTACCAAAGATGGGGCACTATTACTTCCACTATTACCAATGATGGGGCACTATTCCATTTACTATTACCAATGATGCGGCACTATTCCATTTACTATTACCAATGATGGGGCACTATTTCGTTTACTATTACCAATGATAGGGGCACTATTCCTCCTCCTTATGGCCATAGGCTATATGTAATTTTTCTCCCCCCTCTGACCATCAAGCCTGAGGCATTGTTTACACCCAATGACAGCAGGACATTTTCTACTTCCACAGGCCACAGTCCAGCCCCCCTAAAATCTGAAGGACAGTAAACTGGACCTTTGTTTAGAAAGTTTGGAGACCCCTGGTTTAGACATAACAAGAAGTGAGAAGAAATATCTCAAAAGTTAGGAAATTTCCTTCTTAAGCTGGCCATACGCAGAACAAATTTCAGTCAGTCCATGCTAAAATTCACTAAGTGGGTGGCCTTGTTGGTCTCTTTTGTCTGGCATCCCTTGATTGTAAAATTGATGGAGTCTCGGAGAAAATAGTTGACCAAACAACACCTGCATCCAATGAGATGCAGGCACTGTTCAGGTATGTTGACAGCTGGTGGGGCTGGGTGTCAAAATGCAATAGCTGGAGCCGGAGATTTGTCCATCTGCGCTGTTTAGGGTAGATGGAGGAATCTATTTGATTTTTTTCCATTCTACAATGGGTCACTATTCTTCCCACTGATGCCAATGATGGGACACTATTACACTATTACTGACACCAGTGATGGGACAGTATTCCTCCCACTGACACCAATGATGGGGCACTATATCTCCCACTGATACCCATGATGGGGCACTATTCTTCCCACTGACACCAATGAAGGGGCACTATTGCTCCCCCTAATACGAATGATGGGGCACTATTCCTCCCACTAAAACCAATGACGGGACATTTTCTTCTCCCAATGGCCAGTCTGGTCCTCCTAAAGTCTGTAGGTCAGTAAACTTGCCCTTTGTTTATAACGATTGGAGACCCCTGCCCTAGAGGAACCCTGGTTCAGAATGGCTGGTTTAGACATTCAATACACTTTAGCCTCTGCCCTAAAATGACCTTATTTAGTTCATGTCCACTTTGAGACAAGCCTGGCCCCTTAGGCTTCAAAAAATAGGGCAAATCCATTAAAATTTGAATTTTTGGGCCACAAATGCTTGTTACTCTGGTCTTCCTACTACTCTTTTTAAATATTAATAAACGTTTATGGAATGGAGAAAAAAAATTGGCACTGATGGGAGTTTTGTTAATAAAATCTCAATATTCCAAGTTCACTAAAGGTAAAAAAACAAACTAATCCACATATGTTTGTGAATACTTTACAAAGTTCTATTTTTCAGGTTTGATGCCCTTTTACCAGGTTCAGAGTCTACTGTGCACATCAAATTTCAGCCTCCTAAAGAAACCCAAATATCAAAGGTGAAAGGGAAAAATAACAGAATTGCGTTCATATGAAACCTGAGAAAAAGAAGACAAACAGTTCAAGTACTTTACCGAGGATTCATTCACCCTTGTGTGCACATGATTCCTCTGAGCAAACTCTGCTACCTTCTACTGTTTGTCCTGTCAATATTGATGGAGGAGAAATCTATCTCCTGACACACTGGCATATGCTGTCTTCACTTGGACATAACTTGGATCTGGCCGGTCTATTAAAGAGGTGAGGGGTCACTAAAATAATAAAGATACATTAATACCCCCCAAAAAATAAAGTAAAAGGTGTATGTACTCCTGAGTAGAACATCAGGTCAATAAAAAGTTTTATCTAAGAATTCATACACTTTTTAACACATCAGTGTTATTTTAAAATCTTGTGGAAAATCAAGCAAGTTTGCAAATAACGGTTTATCTTTTTCCTTTATCTTGCTATTGCAGGGGAGCTTTACAGAAAACCTGTAGTCAAAATGACTAGTTGATGGCTGATAAAGAGGTCTGCAGTTAACAATTAGACATAGTTATATTACATGGATATACAGGGAGGTACAGCGAACAGGAAAACTTAAAGACTTTCCATTGATTTCCTCCTCACAGCACTGAAACTACAGAATATCCAATGCTCCTCCAATTTCCTTCTGCATTTCTTTATTCCTAAGTGTACACCTGGTGTGTAGGGAAGAAATGGACTCCACAAATTAAAATTGTTGGGACTTTATGCTTCTCGAGGAAGCTTGAGGAGCAATATAACAGTTGAAGCCAATGCTTCAGCATGACAGCTAGGAAACTCCCATTTTTAAAAGAAATGGTCAGCATCAGTACCATATAAAATCCTCTCAAGACAGCGGTACTTCGGGTATCTTTCAAGGATTACAGCAGTAGGATCATCATCATAGTCATCAGTTACAAAATTTGAATAGTCCCTTAAAGTCCAATTGGACCTTCTGTTTAAATTAGCTAAAAACAATGTCTGACTATTTGTATTCTTCCTAAAACAGTTACAAAGTAGAAAAGGCTGTCTCCTCCCAGCTGCTTCAGAATGGGACCCTTTTTCTCTGTAGGGAATCAGTTGTCTCTTTGCAGAGGTGCAACACTCCCCCTACTGGGTCAGAATTATGGTTCTGCAACCAGCGAAGTGCAAAGCTTCCTGCTGATTGGAGAGCTCTGGCTGGCTCTCAGCAGGAGGCGTGTCAGACTTCTGAAGAAAGACCACTGCTTCCGCACAGAGAAAATTCTCCTTTGCAGCATGCTGGCAGGAAACAGGCTTTTCTACTTAGTCTGTGGCTGCTTTCTAAAGAAAAGAACATTTCCATACACTTTTTGAGCTGATTTAAAATGAAGGTTTAGGTTGGCACTGCCTATAGGGGTATATCTAGTCTGCGCAGCAGATTGGTCTTTTCCCAGCCACCAATGATCACAGTCTTCGATAGCTAATCTCTTGGGACATGCAGTTCTGTGGGTTGCACGTACATCAATCAGATGTGATGTGCAAAGGCTCATAGAACCAACTTGGTATTCGCAAGAAAATTGACAGCTTATGGTGACAGATATAAAAAGATGACTTTTCTGTGTGGCCATCGAGGCAATTGACATTAAAAACAGATTTGTGTATGGACTGCAAAATGGGAGAGGAAAGACTGGATGTGTTACAAGCTTCTTCTTATGCCCCGTACACACGGTCGGACTTTGTTCGGACATTCCCACAACAAAATCCTAGGATTTTTTCCGACAGATGTTGGCTCAAACTTGTCTTGCATACACACGGTCACACAAAGTTGTCGGAAAATCCGATCGCTCTAAACGCGGTGACGTAAAACACGTACGTCGGGACTATAAACGGGGCAGTAGCCAATAGCTTTCATCTCTTTATTTATTCTGAGCATGCGTGGCACTTTGTCCGTCGGATTTGTGTACACACGATCGGAATTTCCGACAACGGATTTTGTTGTCAGAAAATTTTATATCCTGCTCTCAAACTTTGTGTGTCGGAAAATCCAATGGAAAATGTCCGATGGAGCCCACACACGGTCGGAATTTCCGACAACACGCTCCGATCGGACATTTTCCGTCGGAAAATCCGACCGTGTGTACGGGGCATAAGAGTTGAGCTTTAATGTATAACTAAAGGAAAAACTTTTTTTTTTTACTTTTAGATAGCCGAGAGGGAGTATAACATCTGTCAGTTTTTTATTTTTTTTTTATACCGCTGTCTGTACCCCCATTAGGGAGAGTCGCCCTCAAACTGTTCACCAAGAATGAAAGAAAATCACTAATTTTGGGTTGTCACCAGAATAGAAATAGGGGGGAAATCTTCTTGGGGACACTAGCTCTGATGAACCCGATGGCAACCAGAAACTTCCTCACTTTGGAGGAATTTCCTCTCTATTTTGGCTTTGAAACAGGAAGTGAAGGGTTGTCTCTCTCCAATGGGGCGCAGATGGCAAACAAACTGACATGGGGTTATAACTCTCCCATGCTCTATCCAAAGGTAAAAAAAAAAATTAACCTATAGTTCTACTTTAAGAAATGTTATTGCGCTTCCGCCTATGGGATTTATTGAACAATACTAACAAAGCCTCCATACACAATATACCGCTGTTTTCCAAATTCAGTAGCATTCTTTTGGACATTAATTTAACAAAATCAATAAAGCATGAGCTGGATTTCAGCTTCTAGATAAACACTAGCCAGGGAGACACTTTGTCAAATAGAAATGACTTTTCTCTTCCAGATAAAGTCAGTTTCTACAGGGGTCAGTGTGTTGCAACTAAGGTTTGAAAGCTATGTGGCCTTCACATGTTTTGCTTACATGCACTACAAAGCTAGGCAAACAAACTTCAGAAAGATAAGATGTGTTTTGGGAGATTTTTTTCGTTTCAATTTTTTTTCTTTTTTGCATGGCAAAAAATACCTAATTGTGAAATTGTGGCAAGACCTCCTGTATGGAGCCAAGTAACTGATAAAGAATTACACAGCAAAACATTTTTTTTTCGAGTTACAAAACAGTGCTTCTTACTGCCTGGAAATTAGGCCTGCTGAAGGTCTTCAGTACCACCGATGGGTCCTACCCTGTGGCCACTTGTCAGACGAATAAATAAAAGTTACAGAGCATTTGTGCAGGATCTGAACAGACCCTTTCATGTCTCATTTTAAAAATTTTTGATGATTTTGTTCAGCCGTTGATCTGTAAATTTTAACAAATTGGATATAGTCTCTTCTTTTTCAATACATCTAATAATATAGCTAAAATAGCAAGTAAAAGAGATATATCATTTCTTTTTAGTTAGGGTGCCCATAGACATCAGAGGTGTACAGGTTAACATAGATGGATAGCAAAGGGTTTGTGGGAGTGAGGAAGAACCAAGGGTCTACCGGAATAAAGGAAAACCTAGGTTTAGTAGGAGTGAGGAAGCATTTAGGGTCCATAGGAGTGAGGAATAACTCTGGGTCTGTAGGAGTGTGGAGAAAGCAACGGTCCACATGTGAGGATAAGTGGGGACAGTGAGGATAACCCAGGGTACATAGTGATGAGGAAGAACTCAGGGTCCAAAGGAGTGAAAGAGACCCCAGGAACTGTAGTAGTGGGAAGAACCCAGGATTCATAGGAGTGAGGAAGAACCAAGGGGTTGTAGGTGTGAGTAAGAACCCAGGATCTGTAGGAGTGATGGAAGAACCCATGCTCTGTAGGAGTGAGGAAGAACCAAAGGGTTGTAGGTGTGATTAAGAAACCAGATTCTGTAGGAGTGAGGAAGAACCCAGGGTCCATAGGCGTGAGGAAGAACCAAGGGTTTGTAGGAATGAGTAAGAACCCAGGGTCTGTAGGTGTGAGGTAGGTGTGAGGAAGAGCCCGGGGTCCATAGACATTAGGAAGAACCAAGGGTTTGTAGGAGTGAGTAAGAACCCAGGGTCTGTAGGAACAAAGAAGAACCAAAGGTCCACAGGAGTGAGGAAACACCCAGGTTCATAGAACTAAGGAAGATCCAAGGGTCTGTAGCAGTAAAGAAGAACCCAGGGCCCATAGGTCTGAGTAAAAACCCAGCAGTCTCCCAGCTTCACCAACATGCAAATGAAATAAAATGAGAATATCATGCAATACAGGCAGATCATAGGACATAGCTTCCTAAAACATTGTGTGTGACATTGAAATGTAATTCCAAATGTTCAAACTTTAAATCTTTAGCTTTCATTGGACCAAAAAAACAAAAACAACTTGTGGTCCTGCATTGACGGTTTTTGTTAAGGGGTGACAACTGTCTCCAAATTGTGTTCCTGCCTTGTCACATGCACTACTGTTGATCACTAAATTGCGACAATACCAATGTACATTGCACAGCATGGACCGCTATTCTTGTCACTATCAGGAAGCTGGCCTAAGAGCAATGCTCCGCAGCAACACTGGAGCGAGCGCATGTAGACAGGAAGTGACTAAAAGAAACTGGAGGAGATCAACACTGAGATGAAAAGAGTGAAAAGAGTATTTTATGGAAAATAAAACATGGCAATGGTTTATATGATACAAACTAAATCTGATTCAGTTATGGTTTATATCTACATTTATTCTATTCTTTTTTTGTCTGGAAGCCTAGAACCAAACAGTCACTGCACAATAAGATTCGTATGAAAAATTTAAAAAAATGTTAGTAACTATGCATGTAAATATTTGAGTACAACTCTTATAGAAAATGACAGTTTAACTACGCAATTTTTTTTTCTTCTTTTAGGCTGGCGAGGGGTAAGATCCAGGCTAAAGGTCATTTTCGGTCAGCGCGGTCCCACAGGGGTTAAAGAGTCATTTTCTTCTCCCTATGTGACTGGGGAGATACGGGAGAGAGGGAGGCATGCAGACATCTGCTCTTTAGAAATTCAAGGAGATAAAAAAGCACAAGAAATGCAAAGATGACTAAATGAACAAGCAGGCACAAAAGGAGCTCAGATTTGGGCATTCTTGTCTGGCAAGGAGGCAGTCACTAAGGCTAATGAAGCATTGGCGATACGGGACGTATGCCAGCGTAACAAAGAAGATGTACATCAGTGGCGCAGATGAGCCAAAGACCCCCAGAGTAAAATAATGACATAATCACCATCGGTGTCACAGACCAGACTGTACACAAGGTGAAATAGGGGAAAATAAATACGAGTCTTTAACGTCCCTCATGCATGTACGTCGAGAGAAGAATCACAATTTCTTATTTGTAGCGGCTTTATACACAACGATGGAGATGCAGAGCAATGCCAGAGCTTAAATAGATCGCATAATACAAAGCAGACACTCATTAAAGGAGACGGTTAGGCTGCTAACATATTTAGGCTTGATTTAAGAAATTGAAGAATCACCAATAACAAATCAAATACTTTCTTACTGTTACTGGTAAAATGACCGCTGTCATCTGATTGGTTGCTAGAAGCAACAAAGATACTTTTCTACATATTTCATTATTTTGTTTCGCTGTAATAATGAACATTTATTTTTGGTTGGGATTTAAAGCTAAAGTTGAATCTCCTTATATTTTGGTTTTCATCCTAATCAACATAGTTACATAGTTAGTCAGGTGGAAAAAAAGACATCTAGTTCAACCTATAAAAGGGATCAAGGAAAAAAAAAATCTTACAATCCCATATACACAATCCTATACCCTCAGTTGATCCAGAGGAAGGCAAAAACCCCAGCAAAGCATGATCCAATTTGCTCCAGCAGGGGGAAAAATTCCTTCCTGATCCCCCGAGAGGCATTTGGATATTTCCTGGATCAACTTTACCTGTAAATATTAGTATGCAGTTATATTATGCACATTTAGGAAAGAATCCAGTCCTTTTTTAAAGCAATCTACTGAGCTGGAAAGAATCAGCGTGAGGGAGTCTATTTCACATTTTCACAGATCTTACTGTGAAGAAACCTTTCCGTATTTTGAAGATTAAATCTCTAATGCTAATAAAATTATAAAATAATACCTTTTGCCATTACATACCTAATTTTAGTCCCAATGACTTCACCACTGTGTCTCTGTGCTTCTCTATGCAATGCAGGCAAATTATAGCTGGTGGGAGGAGTTGGCAGGGGCCTGTATATAGCTTCCTAAAATCAGGAAGCTGTGGTAACACTTACATGTGATTCTGAGCCTCCATGATTGAAAGAACACAAATCCAATTAACGAAGGGTGATCAGGGACAGTGAGACTTTGGAGAAAAGAGATAGATGATGATGGATGTCCTCCAGCCAGGGAATGAGGCAGCCTCTATCTTACTTGCTGCAGCTTCTAATGCATGCTGTGAGAAGCTCGGTGTTCAGGACATTCAGAGTAAGGCCCCTTTCACACTGGGGCGAGGGTGCGTCGGCGGTAAAGCGTCACTATTATTAGCAGCGCTTACTGTCGTTTTAGCGGCGGTATACGGCTAGCGTCCGAGAAAGGGTTAAAAACCACCGTAAAGCGGCTCTGCAGAGGTGCTTTGCCAGGGGTATAGCTGCGCTGCCCCATTGATTTCAATGGGCAGGATCGATGAAGGAGCGGTGTATACACCGCTCCTTCACCACTCCAAGATGCTGCTAGGACTTTTTTTTCCCATCCTGCTAGCGCACCGCTCCAGTGTGAAAGGAGATTGGAGACAAAGCAGCGGCTGTTTCGGGTCGGTTTGCAGGCACTATTTTTAGCGCAATAGCGCCTGCAAACCGCCCCAGTGTGATAGGGGTCTAAGCCATTTCATTATTGGAGAGGAGCCTGTGCAACTGTGTAAGACTAAAGGTTAGGTAAGAATGGAGTTCAACTTAAAGGAAATGTGATCAATTTTTAAATGATTGAACTGAAATAGGCACACAGATGTTACTAATAAATATGTCTATCTTTGTGATGCAACTACAAATACTAATTCAAATGGTCCTTTGTCATGGCTGCTGTATTCTTAGCAGCTCTTTGTAGTACTTTAATAAAACAATTTTCTAGTATTAACTCTCTTTTCTATAAATGCCAATGGCTGGCAAAAGTTTAGCCTTCAGGACAAATCCCAATGGCTTGGAATGAAGAGGTAAGCATTCTACAGTTCTTTTGTGCAAATGAAGGCATCCATAGAACCCTTATGGATGTGCTTGCTCATTGCTCCTCAGGGGAGGAGCTTGGGGGCTTGGAGCATGAATACTAGAGTGATACTGGAGAGGCTGTCTTTTTATTTTTCTGCTCCTACATTTGAAGGCCTAATCAAATGCTTTCATCAGCCACCAGACAAAACTATTTTTCTTGCTTATTCTTTCAACTTATGGTGTCACTGCCAAGAAATTATAACAGTGAAATATGAACCAGACACAACAGTAATGCCGTGTACACACGGCCGGACTTCCCGACAGAAAAAGTCCGATGGGAGCTTTTGGTCGGACATTCCAACCGTGTGTATGCCCCATCGGACTTTTTCTGTCGGCATTTCCGATGGACTCAGATATAGAACATGTTCTAAATCTTTCCGTCGGAGATGCCGGCGGCGTTTAGCCCGTTGGCAAGTCCAGCCATGTGTACGCGGCATAAGAAGACATTTCTCCAAATTGAGATATATATAGATATATATATATATATAACACATATACAGGTGCATCTCAAAAAATTTGAATATCATCAAAAGGTTAATTTATTTCAGTAATTCAATTCAAAAAGTGAAACTCATATATTATATAGATTCATTACACACTGAGTGATGTATTTCAAGCAGTTCTTTCTTTTAATCTTGATGATTATGGCTTACAGCTAGTGAAATCCATTTTTATACTGTGATACTGTGCCTATATAATTCTTGTATGTATGTATATATATATATATATATATATATATATATATATATATATATATATATATATATATATATATATATATATATATATAACTGTAGATGCTATGGAACTATCTTGTCTTTGTATATTTTGTATATATTATTTTTTTCAATAAATTTTGAGTGCAGCAAGCCTGGACATTTTCTTGTATTTTGCCTGTAGAAGGACCTGATTGCATGCACCTGCAAGACTTTGAGTGCCATTATATATATATATATATATATATATATATATATATATATATATATATATATACACATCTATATATACATTATTTTTCCTTCCATATATTAATTACCTCCTATTCCCATCTTTTTATTATTCTCTTCACATATTGCAATTTCATATAGGATTAAAAAAATATTATTATTACACAGGATTTATAAAGCGCCAACAGTTTGCACAGTGCTTTACAATGTATAGGGAGACAGTACAGTCACAACACAATTCAATACAGAAGGATTAGGAGGACTTGGCTCTGGTGAGCTTACAATCTACAAGGGAGGGGCAAGTGATACAAAAAGGTAATAACTGTGAGGGATGATGAAATATTAATTAGTCTAATTATATATACTAGTCTAATAATTAATTAGTCTTATAAAATGTATTGTTTTTTTTCCCATTGTTTTAAAGTTATTATTCTATTTTAAGATTAGCAATCCTATCAGGAATGATAATGCTTGCTATGCACATCCAAAACCTTTGTATAACATGAATAAACATTATATCCACGAAAGAAAAAGATGCTTGTTTGTAGCCTGTATCTCAGGAGTATATAAAAAAATCTATCTTGGTAATAGTTTGCCAGTCGGGTCATCAGTACACTGCAGTCTCCTTGGCACTTGGTCCTCATCCAACTCCTGCTTTGTAAGTGCATTTGTTTATATTGTTAATTTCTAAGTGAGAGGCCCTGCTGGAAGATTAAAACGTCGCCTGCAGGAAGCATGGTTTTGTTGTGATGAAAATAAGCGACGGGTCTGGAAAGTGCTAAGAGGCCCCCGTCACCTGACAGCGCCTTTCACTGAATACGTTAGGTGTTTGCACTCAGGCAGCTGCCTGTCTGCTTCAGAAGTGACTTATGTCGTTTTTTTTTTTATTAAAGTGAACGTCGGCTTGAGAAAGTGGAAAAGACAATAGCGAGCAACCCCGAGGAGAGTCAGAAAACAAAACACTTGGCTGTGCCCGTGTCCCTTTTCATTGCTTCCAATTAAAGATTCATAAGAAGGGCTTAAATTTTTGATGAGACTTTTTTTTTTTTAGTTTTGCATGGCTGTGTGAGCTGTGTCTACCTACCATAGAATCTGTACTTTTTTCTTAAGTAAAGGAAACCTGTTGGACGGGCAGTTATCATGTCTGGTGTTTAGTGGAGCACAAGCTTGTTAGCTCTTGGTACTCTGCTGACAAAGCCACCATGTTCTCTAATAAGGAACCATACATAGCATCTTCTCAATGCCGATCTCTCTGAGGTTCGGACAATTTTCCAAAGCCATTTAACACCTTGCAGTTTCCTGCAGGAGAGTGACACCGGCGACCGAGAGGTCAAATTGCTCAGCACATCAGTCAAGCAGCTGACAGAGATCTCAACTGTACTGGTGTATACACATCACACTTTCAACTTTCCATCTATTAAATCTTCTGCCCTTGTTGTTATATAATAATCAAAGCGCATATGGCCACCATTAAAGCAGAACCCAATTTGAAAGAAAAACTTTTTTAATGGTTACGGATGAGTAGGGATGAGTTTTCATATTTAGGCAAAAATGTGCCCATGTTGGTGAAACACATAGACGTCAATGGGGAAAGTTAAATTAAGGTGGATCTTAGACCCCTTTCATGCTGCCAGCGTTTTTCAGGCGATACAGCGCTAAAAATAGCGCCTGTGTAGTGCCTGAAAAAGCGGCTCCTTTCACACTGGAGTGGTGCGCTGGCAGGGCGTTACAAAAAGTCCTGCCAGCAGCTTCTTTGGAGCCGTGAAGGAGCGGTGAACTCACCGCTCCTCCACTGCTGCTCTCCATTGAAATCAATGGGGCAGCGCTGCGATACCGCTGGCAAAATGCCGCACCAGTGCCATTTTGCGGGCGGATTTAACCCCTTTCGCCCGCTAAAACGAATAGCCATGCCAGAGAAGCCACGGAGGGCGTCGGCGGTAAAGCTATTTTTAGCGCCGCTTTACCGTCGTTTTAGCGGCGCTAAAAATAGCTTTACCGCCGACACCCTCCGTGGCTTGGTGTGAAGAAGCCATTAAGGGCGCAAACGGCTTCAAAGCGGACCTTCAGTTATTTTTTCATCTTTCCATCTATTAAATCTTTTGCCCTTGTTGTTTTAACTTTGGATAGTAAAACATTTTTTCTCTGCCAGTAAATACCTTATACAGCCAACTTCCTGTTTCTTGTCTGGTCATTAGCCTAGGCTTATGACATCATGCACAGCTCTCTCTCTCTCTCTCTCTCTCTCTCCCTCTCTCTCTCTCTCTCTCGTGAGAGTTTGCCAGGAAGGTAGGGGGGATGAGTCATAAGAGGGCCAATGAGAGCTGCAGAGCTGTAGGTGTGCCTCTGTGTGTCTGTGTAAATCCAGGAAGTAAATCCTGTGGAAGCTTCAGCTGCCCACAGTTAAAATGGATGCAGCCAGACTTAGTGGAGGGAGATTTCTGCAGCATATTTGGCAAGTACAGAATCACAGTATATATAAAACAATATGCAAAGTGGTTGGAAGGAAGCTTCAGAATGGCAAAGATGTTTTTATCACAAATTATGTGAGCAGACTGCAGTTCCTCTTTAAAGTCTAAAGCTTTCTACACACTGGTGGGCTGGTTACTTCCACTTATGTTAACAACTCCAGGCAGTTTGCTAAATACACAGGTAAAATAATTATTAGGGAGCTGTTTTAACCCTCAAAGGGTTTGTATTTCCGTGAATCCATTCTTGAATCCATTCTTGAGATTTACACAGCTCTGCTTCACAGTGGCTGTCAGAATACCTGAACAGCTGCTGCATCTGATTGGATGTAGCTTCTGTTTGACTGACACTTTTCATCCTGGCTCTTTCAATTTTTCAATCAAAAGATGTCGGGTGGGAGGATAGTGACAGGCCACCCTGTTCATCAGGAACCTGCCTGAATTTACATAAGGGTCTATTTACTAAAACTGGAGAGTTTGTGGCAAAATCTGGGGCAGCTCTGCATACAAGCCAATCAGCTTCCAGGTTTTTTTTTTTTTATATCAAAGCTTAATTGAACAAGCTGAAGTTAGAAGCTGATTGGCTACCATGCACAGCTGCACCAGATTTTGCACTCTCCAGTTTTTGTAAATCATCCCCACAGAGTATGGCCAGCTTCAACAAGTGTATGATAGGCGGACCCATCTTTATCTGCTTAGTTGAATCCAATAGGATGGACTTTTGATTACATATCTTTAGTAACATTGGTTGAATTGACCAATCAGAAAGACCAGTCTAATGTCCAATAACTCTAAAAAGTGTATGTGGCACAGCTTATGGTTATAAGCCTTATATGCCCTTGCAAAGGGTTGTGATCTGAACAAATACACTATATTGCCAAAAGTATTGGGACGTTTGCCTTTACACACACATGAACTTTAATAGCATGCCAGTCTTAGTCCGTAGGGTTCAATATTGAGTAGGCCCACCCTTTGCAACTATAACAGCTTCAACTCTTCTTGGAAGGCTGTCCACAAGGTTTAGGAGTGTGTCTATGGGAATGTTTGACCATTCTTCCAGAAGCGCATTTGTGAGGTCAGGCACTGATGTTGGAAGAGAATACCTGGCTCGCAATTTGCGCTCTAATTCCTCCCAAAGGGTTGAGGTCAGGACTCGCTCATCCATGTCTTTATGGACCTTGCTTTGCGCACTGGTGCGCAGTCATGTTGGGACAGGAAGGGACCATCCCCAAACTGTTTCCACAAAGTCGGGAGCATGAAATTATCCAAAATGTCTTGTTATGCTGACGCCTTAAGAGTTCCCTTCACTGGAACTAAGGGGCCAAGCCCAACCCCTGAAAAACAACCCCACATCATAATCCCCCCTCCACCAAATGATTTGGAAGGGTGACCCAATGCTTTTGGCAACATATTGTATGTTGTTCTTCCATATATGTGACTAACTTGTACTCAATCAACCACTGCTTTACTAATGGATACGAATTCATAGTGATGGGCAGTACGATGCTACGTAGCTGGCTGTAGAGTCTAAATATAAACCCTAATGGTCCACACATTTTGTGATAATTTTCCCTTTCCAGTGCCTACTTTGTGTTAGAATAGAAAATGATATTTCCATAGTAGCAAAGGGAAAAGAGAAAGGAAATAAGAGTTAGGGTCAGGGTTGGGCAACCCTTAGTTCATGGGCCTAAAGTGTTTGCCTTTTCTACTACCCATGTCACTATTCCATGTCATGCTTGAAATTCTCCTGGTACTCATCAATAATTGTTCCCCTTTCCCCTCTAGTTTGGGAAATGGCCGTTCGCTGCTCATACAGCCAATTAAAAAATCAATTCGGGCAACTAATCCATCTGCACTTGTGGTGTCAGGAAGAATTTTTCCCTCCTGCAATGCTCAGAGCGTTTTTTTTGTGTTCCTCTTTAAAACTCCAGGAGTTTGTGGGAGATGAAATTGACTATCATGTCTTTATTAACCCAATTAAAGTTGTAGTAGGCCCTGAAACAAAAACATAAGATATTGCAGCCTACCAAACTTTAGATGTGGTGGCTGCTTTCGTTTTCCATTTTTAGGCTATTTTCCTTTTATTGTCAACTGGCCAGTGCCACTCTTCCTGTATTCACCCTGGATGGAGAAGCAATGGAGACACCTTTGGACAGCCGCATTGTCAACCTGTAGAGAGGGTAGTGTCGGATGCACTCACAGATTTAGATGGACTTGGCTAACAAATTAAAGCCGAACTCCAAATAACACTTTTTAAGTGGTTACAGCAACAGCTTTCTTTCCTTTCTGGGATAAAAGTTTTACATAAATGAATAAAAGCTGACCATTGTAAGCACCCCTGCCACTTTTGCTGGACTGCTTAGCCTGTTGAAAAATAACAGGCTTACTGGTCGGGTCAACAAGTGAAAATAAAGGAAAAAATTGTGAATAATGAAATGTGGTCACCACATCTAAGAATTGGTAAGCTGCAATAAAATACACTTTATTTTTTACCTGACCCAAAGCCCAGTTTCTGGCAAAGCCTTTTGGAGAGAGTGTGGATGGGTTAGAACCTCTAGCAGTTTTTTTTGCTATGTTCCATTTGAGAGATGTCCTCATATCCAGTCCCACTTTTACTGGAGCAGGTTAAAAAAAATATGATGATTTTGCTAGAAGTCTCATCAGCTTATAACCTCCCAAGTCTCTACCTATGCTGTGCTTTTGTCCGTTACATCATTCTAAGACATCTTTGGGGACTACAGAACACCTCCTCCTATGTTATGGAGAAAAGGAGAGGTGGTCTGTAGTGCTTTCCTTGAGTTTTTAAGTAGATACAGTACAGTGAGCAAGTGTTGTCATCCTAGGACAGGGAGTGCATTACTAGCAGGATCTCCAGGTGAAACTGGATTGGTAAAATGAAAAATATTATGTTCTTGGGTTTAGATACATTTTAACTATACATCTCTGTAATCCAAGTTACTCAAGTTCAGGAAAAAGTTACATCAGACTTATGCCCCGTACACACGGTCGGACATTGTTCGGACATTCCGACAACAAAATCCATGGATTTTTTCCGACGGATGTTGGCTCAAACTTGTCTTGCATACACACGGACACACAAAGTTGTCGGAAAATCCGATCGTTTTAAACGCGGTGACGTAAAACATGTACGTCGGGACTATAAACGGGGCAGTGGCCAATAGCTTTCATCTCTTTATTTATTCTGAGCATGCGTGGCACTTTGTCCGTCGGATTTGTGTACACACGATCGGAATTTCCGACAACGGATTTTGTTGTCGGAAAATTTTATCTCCTGCTCTCCAACTTTGTGTGTCGGAAAATCCGATGGAAAATGTCCGATGGAGCCCACACACGGTCGGAATTTCCGACAACACGCTCCGATCGGACATTTTCCATCGTAAAATCCGACCGTGTGTACGGGGCATTAGTGTTGCTGTAAGGCATAAAATATTCCTCATCTTTTTTAAAAATGGATTGCACATATGTACAACATGGGACCACCCTCTTAATTAGGCAGAAATTCTGTCATCTCTGATAGGAACAATATAACCATATACCTGCAAAATCATAATAACACACTACAGATCCAGTCTATCTGACAGTGATAGGATTTCCTCCAATCAAATCAAATTACACACAGTATATACCTTCTAATTAGCAAAATAATCTTGTAAGGCAAGAAAAAAGAAAGTCATGATACTTATCAACTGCCAGTCTCTGCAGGCATGAGTGCTCACCAGAGACTTGGAGTTTTAGGTACAGTTTATAGGACTGGTATAGCTGAATCTTTACAAGAGTCTACCATCATACACATTTTACATTGTACTTGAATAAGCCATTCCTTTAATGTTTTCTGGGTACACTTTGTTCAGGTTTATAGAGAGTTATAGATACCTCGTGAAATTCCACTTTATCATAGTAAGGGTGACTATATATGGATCGAAATTTGACTGGTCCATGCTTCAATCCATGTATGGCCAGGTTGGTTTTACAGAAGTCGATCTACAGATTGACTTTTGTACAATCAGCCTGTTGGATTTGTTTATGGAATGATTAATGCACCTGGCTATAACCGGCAGCACTGACCAGTTCAATAGCTCAGCGGGAGTGATTTGCCCATCCATTGAATGTGTGAATGGGGGAATCGGGTCATTTTTTATTTTTTTTTCAACCCACTGGTTGACTAAAAAAAGATTAATGTGTGGCCAGCTTAAGCCTTGCTCAGTTAACAGCCACTCTTTACCATGAATTAAACTTGTAACTATTTACTGATTCTTTGGTGACCACTAGACACAGCTTGGTTGTTGGCTAGTTGTATGTGTATGTTTAAATCTGTTCAGTCATATCCTACCACCGGTACTTCTATGGGCCAGCTCTCTGGCACCATGATTAAGACAAGGCTTATCAGCCGGAACACGTGAGCCCATTTGTATCTTTGAATCTTTCTCATGTGTCAATAAAATGGATTAAGGATTATTGGAGTTGCCGGCTCTATCTTCTGAATTTGTGACCATGATTGAGACAATTGAAAGCCTTTTTCCATAGAAATTTCTTGGCATTTTTTTTTTTTACAAGGTAGGCTGCCAGATTTATCCTCAACTGCTCAGGCTTGGGAATGGTGTGAAGAATGTGATAACACATATGTATAGCTAATTTACAGAAACAGGGCCATTTAAGTCAAAAGCCTACCAGCATGTCTTTAGCGTGTGGGAGAAAACCCACATAAAGACAGGGAGAACATGCATACTCCATGCATGTCCTGGCCAAGATTCAAACCAAGGAACCCCCTGCTGGAAACCACTAGCCACTACACCAACCTTGAGGTGGTCATAAAAAAGTTAGTCACTATATCTGCCTTCAACAATGACAGCCGAGTATGGGCACTTGTGAATTCTGTCTGGCAGCCACAGGCACAACTCGGTACATTTAAGGACATTTGTATGTCTAAGCCATTATAGAGTTTGTCACTGCCACTGCTAATCCAAGTTTTCTGGCTTGCATGTTTACCCTCTTGCTTCAAAATGTTTTGTTGTTTACCTGGACCAATCATTTTAGAAAGGCATTTGACTATACTCCGAGTTTACACTTATACATACTTGTTCCAGGTCAGTGGCTCCAAACCTTACTGAACCCAGTTGGGTTCAATAACTTGACAGCTAGCATCTTCAGGAGGAAACCGTCAAGTGACCCGCAGTAAAGATTTACTTTAACACACAATTAGCAGAAATAATCTCAACATCCCGCACAACACAATCATGTATAGAAGCATTCTAAAGAGACGTTTCATCCAAAACCACCAATCCATTTCCAACTGCCATTTTGTTTTTTGAATTTGGAAGCAAAAACAAGAATCAGATTAGTTGCTACAAGATCTGTTACCTTTCCTTTTTAATATACAAGATCTAGATTTTCTACTACCCCCTCTTTTTATGACCCCTTAAGAATTTAGTGGAAGTACTATATACTATCCTCTATGCAAATAACAATTTTTAAGATCTGAATGTCTAAATTAGAACATGTTCTTCACAAGACTTTTGGGAAAAAAAAAGTACTCCATGGCCTCTGTAGTTAAAGAAGCATGATCACTCAAAACACTCAGCATCAACAATTGTCAGCCGTGTTAAAAGTGACTCTCCCCCCTTCCCTATACAGAACTGGAGAATCAAATTGATTTCTGCCCTGAAAGCCATATTAATCATTAGCAGCTGTGAGAAATAAGCCCATGCTAGGCCTATTGATAACCTTTATGTGCAATGAAGGGGATGTGAGTGTCAGACAATGAGCATCACCCGTGCACACTGCCTTTGAACTTTCCCCATCTCCAAAGGACAATTAATTACCAGGGCCTTAAGGGTAGGTCACAGCAAGGGAAAGCCTATTGCTGCCCAAGCAGGATGCGTTGGCTGTTGTCTGCACAGGAGGGGAGAAGCAATCACAGAAGCAGCCAAAGTATCAAATAGAGGTGGGAAGACGGGGAAGGAAAAAAAAATAAGTTTGTTTTGTATGGGGTTCTGTTATTGCATAATTGTATTCTGCCTGTGAAATCATCCGTAGACAAGACACAAGACCGTACTTTTTCTCTGTCCCTCTCTCCAAAAGATCCACAGGGTAGGTTACAGCCAGAAATGGCGTATTAAAAAGGACGCTCCTTTCACCAAATCATTTCACAGATGCAAAACAGAGCGACACAAAGCGCTGGGACTTTTTCTCCTACATTAAATGGAGTAACTGATAAGGTCAGACATATGATACCTAAAGACATGGAATCTGTGAACTCTTGAAGTCAAAGGCCTGCTCTGTGCACAATCTTTCAAAGGAAAGAGATCACAGGACTCCACTGAATCCCCTTTAAACTTTATGAAGCAGGAGGAGAGAAAGCTCTAAGTAGGGAAGCTTGACAGAAGAGCCTTGAACTATTTTCTGAAGGAAAGATGAGACCCTCCCTAGGCTGCCACAAAACATCTTTTTTATTCCAAAGGCTCCTCTGAACTTTGATATGTGCCAAGACACTGCTATTGAAAGCTGTATAATTATGGGCTATAGCCACTGTGGAAAAGGCTTTGTTCGGCTCAACAAAGGACAATAAGAAAAGTAAAGCAATGTTACACTGTATCTTTTTCTTTAAGGATGTTGAAAAAAGGTCACGATATGGTAGAACTAATAGACGTTGAGTAAGGAGGTTTAAAGTGGATCTCACAGGGCTTTGGATGGAGCCAATGATGTGAAATAAAGAAGGATGACAAGAGGGAGACACAGGCGTAATGACTGACATTAAAACAAAGAGGACAAACCAACCGCTTGGTCTGTCACTGTAATAAGTGAACGTCGGGCTGGGACAATGCAGAAGGTGCAAAAGGGAAATATAATTATCGATTAGGGAACGATATGGCAAGCAGGGCTGAGATGACTTTGGACTTTCATAACCTCTACAGTTGGAGTTAATTAAAGATTTATGTAGTTTGTTATTTAAAATATGATAGATGGGCAGAATTGAGTGAGCATAAATTAAAACCTAAAAATTCTTGTGGCCTAAGGTGGGATTTTCAGAACTTCGGAGGTGTGGCTGTGACCCAAGCTTTGACCTTTCTAGATCCTACACCTAATACTTGTATGGCAATTCTGTAAGTGGAAGACAAATTCCCCTATGTGTGTGTTAAAGTGGTTGTAAACTTTTACATATACCCAGTGAAGTGTTGAGCCTCAGGTGCTACACGGAGATTAAATAAATCCTCCTACATAAAACGTGCCTATTTATCTGCAGTCGTTTCTCCTCTACAGCATCCCAAAGCAAACATTTTACACATAATTTCTGAGCTCCAGAGGTCAAGTGGCAGGGATCAGATGTCACACACTGCACAGCATAGAGCAGAGAGCTGAGTGTAATCTGAGACCTGAGTGGAGGTAACCTATAAACCTATGTGAAAAAGAAGGTAAGGTCATTGCAAAAATAATGTAAAGGGTAACTTCACAGTACTCATTTGCAATGTGTACTAGCTTCATTTTCACTATAAATTATCTTCTATCACAAGGGACAGTACTTAATTATAAGTGTCCTTTGTGCTGGTGCCAGCTGTCCTAGTTGAAATCTGAAGTCCCCCCCCCCACCATATGGCAGCAGCTGTAATATTCTCTCTTTAAGAGTGCAGACTATGCCCGCCCTTTCCACCTTCCTCCTCCATTCATAGAAGCTATACTATAGCTTCATGAATGAAAAGCACTCTATGAATGGAAGACAGGATGAATGTAAAATCTCCCTCTTCCATTCATAGAGTGCTTCTCATTGCTTTTCATTGTAACGGTTCATCCCTTATGCTGATTTTTTTTTTTTAATTTTGCTTAAACTTAGGCTTTAATCCTGCTGGTGTGCAGACATCAATCAGCTATATTTAGTCCTTTCTCAAAGGCTAATGGCGCGTACACACAGTTGGATTTTCCAATGGGAAATGTTGGATGTGAGCTTGTTGGCGGAAAGTCTGTCCGTGTGCATGCTCCATCGAACATTTGTTGTCAGACTTTCCGCCAACAAATGTTGGCTAGCAGGTTCTCAAATTTTCCACCAACAAAACTTTGTTGTCGGAATTTCCGCTCGGAATCAAGTACGAGCCGGAAGCGCTCAGTCTTGTAAAACTAGCGTTCGTAATGGAGATATCACATGAATATTGAACTTCCTTTTTATCGGCTCATCGTACGTCTTGTACATCACCACGTTCCCACTATCGTAATTGTTGGCCAACATTTGTGTGACCGTGTGTGTGCAAGACAAGTTGGAGCCAACAACCTTCGAACAAAAATCCACGGTTTTGTTGTCGGAAAGTCCGATCGTGTGTACGCGGCATAAGATTTGATTGGTTGTCCAGAGCATACTGCTGCCGTTTGCACACTAGTTAAATAACTGCCTATTTTTTTAAAATCTATAAAAACTCCAAGACAAACAAGGTCCCTATGTATTTGCTGTAAAACAGAATTCCGCATTGAATTACTTTGCATTTCTTACCCCCCTCCCCCCATGTAAAAATGTAAATGTATAAAATTTTGGTCATCAGCAGAGAATAATGGGAGCCATTGTATTCTAGCACAGTAAGCACCGCTGGGTATTGGCCATAAGGCTACCGCTTAAATGACAAGGCCAAAATCTTCCCCTACATCTAATGTGACTTTGCTTTTAACTGCCTGACGCAGGGCACACTACAGGGAATGGCAAGTCACTGACACGGTTTATGACGGGACAAGTTCACTGCTTAATCATCTCTGGTCCTTAACCTATATCGTCAGTGGAAGTGAAAGTCAAGTGCGTTTGAAAAGCACGCTGGGGTAAAAGAAGCATCTGAAGAGCACGCCGGTGATTTTACAGAAACAGTCTCCTCTCCAGCTTTAATCACGTTGAAAGATCAGCAAATTGTGTCTGCAAGGAAAGGGACGAGGCTAAATATGGCAAATGCTCTGTTTGCTAAAAAAACTCTCCGTCTCCAATTTCATCATTAGCTGCCGATTTTTATTCCTTGCAGTAGGAATAAGGAGGAAGGTTAATGCCGTAATCAGCAGGCACAGATCAGTCACCCTCAGCTGAACAAGAGCATGAACCCAATGTTATGTGCCGCCACATATGTAATATAAGAGACGGGTTGCTCAGGTCTGCTAAGAGGATATTAAAGTCAGACATTTATATCTACTATTGTGGCGATCTCTGGAGAGTGGATTTTTACCATCTGTTGGAACTACGTACGCCTAAAAATGATTAAACTTTGCGAATCGATGATCTGTTTCCAAAAAGTGTCAACTTTTCAGAGGTAGTTGCATTGTCAAGGTGGACGAGCTTTCAAATTTAAAGCGGAACTAAAGTCCCAATACTTACATCCCTTTAACGGTCCAACACTCCTTTGCTGATTCCGGCATCATCTCCCCAGTTTCTTCCAGATGCTAGGTTGCAGTCATCTTCATTGGCTGGTGCAGGTTGGCGTCACTCCTGAGCATGTGCAGGAGTTCAGCTATCCTGGGACACACAGGTGCAGCAGATACGAAAGTAGCTGGTGTTCTGTAAAAATAGCCAACTCGTCGAAATCTCCAATTACGTCACTTCCGGTGACTCTCCAGCAGCAGATTTTGAGGATTTGGCTCTACTGCCCATGTGCAGGCGTGCACCCGACAGAATAACAGAAACCC
The DNA here is from genome assembly GCF_042186555.1 of Aquarana catesbeiana. Taxonomy (NCBI): domain Eukaryota; kingdom Metazoa; phylum Chordata; class Amphibia; order Anura; family Ranidae; genus Aquarana; species Aquarana catesbeiana. The sequence goes on from NC_133327.1 coordinate 637,904,130, forward strand.
TGTATGCACTGGCAGCTGTTGGAGAAATCGACAAGTTTTCAAAAAAGGTTAGTGACGTGCCTTGCGCATGCGCACTGCGGCGATTGGAAGATCCGATCGGGTGTATGCGTGCGCATGAGCAGTAGAGCCAACTTGTCTAAATCTGCTGCTGGAGAGTCAACGGAAGTGACATAATTGGAGATTTCGATGAGTTGGCTATTTTGACAGAACACCGGCACCACGGTAGATCACAGCATAAAATTAGTCTTATTAAACAGCGATGTATATAGCACAGAATGTCAACGCCTTTCAGCCTCAAAAGCCTTACTCATGAATCCTGATTAAAGCTGTTTGTGGCTGAATGAGGTTATACTGCGCTCTACCATGGTGCCAGCTACCTTCGTATCTACAGTGTATTGGCTGTTTTCAGCAATGGCTCTGAGGAAGAGGGGATCTCCCCTCGAAATGCGTCAGTCATCTGGAAGGTGCTCTGGCGTGTCAGACACTGGTTGCTTTTTGTCCATTGTGGACTCTGATATGCTTTTACCATCCACTTGTTTGTGAGTGTGTTTCCTTCTTTTTGATTGTAATAAATATTATTTATAATGTGCAAGGTTGGTGTGCCCTCTCTTCATTCTTTTTCAGCAACCCACGCCTGAGTACCAGTAATCCAGCTGTGGATGACAATTGGGGAGGTAGAAGCGCTGCATATCTGACACAGGTGCAGTTCCGGAATGTACCTTGAGCTGTGCAAGCATTGCAAATGTACATTCCAAAGAAAACTATGAGCGGGCAGGTAGGTTTATTTTATTGTGGAAGAGGAACTGGTTGTCCTTTCTGAAATAAACTGCCTGTCTGCTCACAGTCTTTAAACTTGCCATACCACCTACAGTATATATACGTCATTACTTTGACGTTTAATACTAGGGTTATGGAATTCACCACGGGACCACTTTTAAGGGTGGTGGGAGAGGTGCCCCCCTCCCTACCGCTTTCTGGTCGTTTCCGCTTTTACCGGAGCCATTGGTAAACCCGGCAATGATCCGATCTGTTTGCTAGATAGGCAGGAAGTCGAGTGAGGGGAAGATTGCCCACACTTGGCTCTATGCCCTTGGAGGACCAGAGTGACCTCCGATGTCACTTCCTGTTCTCGGGCAGATAGACAGGATTTTTTTTTTTTTCATAAAGTCAAAATGCCATTTTTTTACATTTATTTTCTGCTTTTAAAGGTAAATGAGAGATCTGAGGTCTTTTTGAACCCCAGACCACTCAATATAGAGGGCTTGTCATGCTTTTTTCTATTACAAGGGATGTTTACATTCCTTACATTCCTTGTAATAGCAATAAAAGTGATAAAAAAAATAAAAAAATAAGGGATAATGTAAAAATAAAAAATAAAGGGACAGTGTAAAAATAAAAAAATAAAAAGTAAAATAAATAAGAAAAATAAATATTAAAGCGCCCCATCCCTCCGTACTTGCGAACGAATGCGTAAGTCGTAATATGTAAACTGTGTTCAAACCACACATGTGAGGTACTGATAGAGCGAGAGCAATAATTCCAGCGCTAGACCTTCTCTGTCATCATCTTTCACATTATATAAATACATTGAGCTAACTTTAGTATTTTGTTTTCTTTTCATTCAAAAAAGTGTATTTTTTCCAAAAAAATGTAATTTAACCACCTCAATACAGGGCACTTACACCCCCTTCCTGCCCAAGCCATTTTTCAGTTTTCAGCGCTGTCGCACTTTGAATGACAATTGCGTGGTCATGTTACACTGCACCTTAATTAAATTTTTATCATTTTTTTCCCCACAAATAGAGCTTTCTTTTGGTGGTATTTGATCACCTCTGCGGTTTTTATTTATTGCGCTATAAACAAAAGAAGAGGGACAATTTTGAAAAAACACAATATTTTTTACTTTTTGCTATAATAAATATCCAATTTTTTTTTTTTTTTTAACAAATTTTTTCCTCAGTTTAGGCCGATACGTATTCTTCTACATATTTTTGGTAAAAAAAAATTGCGATAAGCGTATATTGATTGGTTTGCGCAAAAGCTATGGCGTCTACAAAATAGGGGATAGATTTATAGCATTTTTATTATTTATTTATTTTTTACTAGTAATGGCGGCGATCTGCAATTTTTATTGTGACTACGATATTGCGGCGGACACATCGGACACTTTTGACACATTTTTGGGACCATTCACATTTATACAGCGATCAATGCTATAAAATTGCATTGATTACTGTGTAAATGTGACTGGCAGGGAAGGGGTTAACACTAGGGGGCGCTCGAGGGGTTAATGTATGACCTAAGGAGGTGATTCTAACTGTGGGGGGAGGGGACTGACTGGGGGGGTGACCGATCGCTGTCCCTATGTACAAGGGACACGCCATCGGTCTCCTCTCCGACAGGACGTGGATCTGTGTTTACATGCACAGATCCACGCTCCTGCTCTGTTACCCGGCAATCGCGGGTGCCCGGCGGACATCGCGGCCGCCGGGCACGCGCACCGGGTCCCGAGTGACGCAGCGGGCACGCGCGCGCGCCGCCGGCGGCGCGCGCGCGCCCCCTAGTGGCTCAGGAGGGCGAGGACGTCATATGACGTCCTCCCAGAACAACAGAAGCCTTGTCCAGCCGTCATATGACGGTGGGCGGTGGCTTAGCGGTTAAAATACAGTGTGACATAAAATATTGCAACCATCACCATTTTGTTCTCTAGGACAGTGTTGGCGAACCTTGGCACCCCAGATGTTTTGGAACTACATTTCCCATGATGCTCAACTACACTGCAGAGTGTATGAGCGTGTAGTTCCAAAACATCTGGGGGGCCAAGGTTCGCCATCACTGCTCTAGGATCTCTGCTAAAAAAAAGTATATAATGTTTGGGGTTCTAAGTAATTTACTAGCAATAAATACTAATTTAAACTTTCAAGCAAAAAGTTCCAGAAAAGGCCTGGCCAGCAAATGGTTGTATCTGGGACTTTAGTTCCGCTTTAAAGCGCCTTTATGTTTGGTGTATTGATGACATTCGAAAAAGCTTGCTAAACCAAAGCCAGCACTAAGGTATTGAGGCCGTCCTCCAGAAAATGCCAGGTGCCTGGCTGGCATGCTAATCCAATCACTTTATTACTTTCTGAACTATGTAGATCAGGAGATCTACTATAAATTCTAACTTCTAGGCTTGTTCCAGAGCTGTGAAGCAGAAACCATTTTGTCCAGAGAAGCTAGGCAAGTAACATTTTCAAAGAAGGCTCAGCAATGGCTGCTATTAACTTTTGGCCTGGGCTGAAATCACGATACCCCAAAGGAAACGGTAAGGGAAAACACTGGATACCAAAGCAGGGGGAGCTTGCATTTTTTAGTATACTGGTCATTGTGCGATGGGTCCTATTTTCCTTGGCACCATTTGAAACATTTGGCCCAGAACAAAGTTCCTTATCGGTTGGGGTTCCTGGCCAGATACGGAAGTGCAACTACACTGTCTATGACAGACGTAGCTTCTGGCTATTTTAGTAGCTACAAATTGATCGGTGGTTATTGCTAACCTTCTAGGCATGGTCTATACACAGGAAAATTATGTGACCTCATTCCCATAGCAAATAGCTGTTTCCTATCGGAAATCCATGTATTGCCATAGAAGCTTTTAACAGACCTAGATTGAACAGTACAGACAAACTGACCCCTGTAAGTAGCTAAGGGCTGCACACTGAAACATTTCAAGTCAGGGACCATTTTTAGTTTAAGCCCCATTTAGTCCATAATTGTGTGGGACACTGCCACCTCTCAAGGTTGACAGACACTTAATAAAAAATCAGAATATTAGAACATATTATTTCTAAATGTAATAAGCGTAAGAAATTAATTGATCCAGTGTTACCCATACATGAGCCCAGTTGTCACACAGCACAAACGATTGTGGTGCAGCCCTGTGATTATTTAAATGCGCGGAGTGACAGCAATCTTAGCACATCGCCTGTGTCTAAAGCCAAAAACCTTTTTTTGTTTATTTTTATTTTTTTATTTTGGAAAGAGTGATTAGGGGTCAGAACCTGTCTGTTTTAAACTACCATCTGTGTCCCTGCTTGGGAAATTCACCTTCTCCATTTCTTTTGGCAATCATGGTCACTGAGACAGAGAGTGAGGGTAAATCCAAAATGTTCAGTTGTCACCAGAACAGGAATAGAGTGGAAATCTTCTAATGGGGACGATTGATTAGGGGAGTATTTACCTCACTCTGGAGAGATTTTCCCTCACTTCCTGTGATGTCTATAGGACAGAAAGTGAAATCTCTTCAATAGAACACAGATGGCCAAAAATGGGAAAAACAACTGTTCAGGTGGAAATCTCTTTATACTTGGGAGAGATTTCCTCTCACTTTTGCTTGTGTCTCCAGAACAGGAAGAGAGCTGAAATATCTTCACCTTCTCTACGCCTGACCTACTCTAACCACAAGAAAGTTTTGGATTAATATAGATACTTTAGGCATCGCAAAACTAAAGTACATGGGAAATTGGACAGTAGACATATTGACATTGATGGGGTTGATTTACTAAAGACAAACAGGAAGGTTATTTTGCAAGGGAAGTTTTACTTTACAAGGGAATTTGCCGCAGAGCTTAGTGAATGTGGTGAAGCTCTGCTGACTTCCATGATGCAATCATGCACAGGGAAAAATGCTGTTTTTTTTTTTCTTCCTTGCATATAATCAAGTATTCTCTGCAAAGTGAAATCTCACAACATTCACTAAGCTCTGGGGAAAATTCCCTTGCAAAGTAAAACTTCCCTTGCAAAATGAACTTCCTGTTTGTCTTTAGTAAATCAACCCCACTGCATGCCTTTAAATGACGTAATGCAAGAGGACTTCTACCTCTCTGCTGTGGTCAACTCTACAGTTGTCCAACCAAAGTGTTAGGTTTGGGCTATCCTGGTGGGTTCTGACACCCATATCAAGCCTGGGAAAATAATAATGACCATTATTGTCTTTTCATGACAGAATCTTTCATCATATCAGTGGGATATCTTCCATTCTATAACAGTTTGCTCAAGAAGCTAGGAGCGGCTTATACATAGATAGATCATCACTAGAAAGGATTCATGTGAACATTTCTTAGTCTGCATATACAGAATATAGGGTCTGATCAATTCTATTTAGAAACCATAAAGAATTCATTGTATAACATGAAATGTGGTAATGTAGGTGATGTACAAGAATGGCACGTACCTCAAAGTCATTGGCTTTGTTGTAGTGCATGTTGAGGGCTCGGTAGAGTTCACAGTCCCGAGTGATGGACAGTTCATCAGTGCTGGTCACCCCATCATTGATGGATTGCCTGGCATACTTCTCCATCTGGATGTAGTAGAACTCTCGGAAGTTGCTGAACCACTTGATGAGCTGGGAGGTAATGCACCTGTTGAACTGGAACACAAGTAAAGGGATCATGTAATGTACAATAGATATTAACAAATAAGTGCACTTTTTACACCTCAGTGCTACTGATATATAGGAAAACCAGCAGGTTTGAAAATACGACCTTCTCTCTTTACTCTACTATCTGTTTAGAGCTGTACAGGAATCATCCAAAGTCCAGCTATTTCAGATTTCCCCGTTTACTTGGTGAACACAAGCAGAGGTCATTGTGCTGTGTGTGTGGATTTGTCCCAAAAACAACCCTAGATGCCTTGCCTTTGAGTCTGGCTTATGACTGTTTAACTGAGGAATACTCTACAATTTCTTTTTTTGTATACATGCTTTCTGGTATTGAGCTCAAAGCAGGTCCTTACTAGAAACCTTTATTAATGTTCTAATGGTCTTCATGAATTGTCTAATATTTGTTTTTTTTCTTTTTAAATTTTAAAGGTGCTCTAATCCTTAGAAGTTGACCCAACTTTTTTATAGTTTTGGATGGAGCAGGAAAGGATTAGAACTTCTGTCCAGCTTTTATAGCTCTCTGTGTTTCCATTGGAGAGATTTTAACTTGCTTCCTGTCCTAGGCGTCACCTGTAGGAACAAGTTGTGAAGAGAAATCCCCACGAAGGCTCACAGGCTACATAGATAGCTTAAAAATGTTTTTCATACTGCGTTCATTTCACTTCCTGTCTAGGCACCAGTCACCAGAACCGGTATTGGAGGGAAATCTCCCTGCCGAGTTTCTAACCTTTTAGTACGCTAAAAATAACATAATACATTTTGGGTGGACTTCTACTTTAAAGGACTACTAAAATCATAATTAAAACTCCTAGGTGCACCCTTTCTTGTGCTGCCAATAAAATAGGTATTTCTAAAGTCAAAACTTATTTGGATAGAGTAGTGATGGCTTAAATCCAATGTCAATTTCCCATCGGAGAGATTTCCCATCACTTCCTGTCCTGTAGACTCAACAGTAAGTGGGAATATATCTTTCCAATGTAGGGGACATTCCCTCTAAGACATTTGTCATAGAAAATGTGTCCCTATTGGAAGATTTCCCCTCTATTCCTATTCTGGTGGCAACTTAAAATTTAGAATTTATCCTACCTTTCATTTTCTGACACATTTTTGACCTGGACAGTTAAAGAGAGTAAATCTCCCTATCGGGGACACAGACAACAATAACAATTGACAGTAGTTCTAACCAATCACCACTCTACTTAAATGTAAAAGAAAAGTTTTTCCTTTAGATATACTTTATTGACATACTAGACCTCAGATGGAGTTATGTGTATGTTTTAGCTTCCTGACCTATCTGTCCATCTTGTGGTGCATGCCCTGTTTGTCCTTAGGGTCCTTTCATACGGGCTGTCCAATCAGGTCCACCTGTTTTTCAGGTGGACCTGATCGGATCCTTCAGTCTCCTCCATTAAGCGGCGGATGTCGGAGGACACGTGTCCGCTGACACCCACCGCCATCCGATTCTGTCACCAAAAACAGACGGAGGTGGTCCTATTTTCCATCCGTTCGGTGGATCGGATGGAAACGAACAGGCGGCCTGTTTCCATCTGATTTACCCATAGAGGAGAGCTGGACTGTGTCTGTGTCCGCTCTGCACAGCTGAGCGGACATGAACCTGTCATCCGCCTGCTCAGCGGGGATCAGCGGAGGGATCCCTCGCTGAGCAAGCAGATTCCGTTAAGCGGAAATGGGCCTTAGATATCAGGTATATACACTAGTTGCATTTAAAATACAGGTTGTGATTTTTTTCACAAATACATCACTGTATTCATTGGTGGTTTTTTTTTTTATTATCTGCCTGAAGTTCAGCTTTAAGTCAAGCGGAGTCAGGCAACTTAGGTCGTCCATCAGCTTGAGCTTAAGCTAATATAAGGACGATGGAAAACAATGCTCAGCCATAATATTTATACGTGAATCTCCATGACAAAGGCAAGCACATGTGGCATTGTCCAAGCTATTAATAAAGCCTAGATCCCTGTGAAGTCAAGTAAACTATAATAAGAGTGACATGCAGACGTGCTCTGTTACTGGAGATAATACAAAGGTACAGCTGCGGCTTAGGACAGCTTCGAAGGAGAGGCAAGGTTGGCCGCGCAGTCTTGTGCTCTAAAAAGGCAGTCATGTTTATCCTCCCCGGGTCTCCCGAGATACACTTTATATAGAAGGTAATCTCTAATGCACAATGAAAACATTTGGTAACGCGAGCCTCTGCTACATCTGTGTGCTGGGATGGCACTGCTGGCACAGATAATAATCTCAATTGAACTTTAGTGGAAGCTGCGCTAAGATGTCATTTGTTGCCATGCTTTCTCATTAGGCTGTTCCCATAAACTTCGCTCAGTTATTCGGTTTCATTACATCAAGAACGGCAAGGCCATTTTCTGGGACTCGTTACAGGGGTCATTTACTGCACTCTGATACACATGGTTAAAAATGATTATAAAGATAAGAATTTAGTACACAAGGTCCTTTATTTAAAATGGATTAAATGAATTTACCCACAGATATGCAATCCCTCCTTAAAGTGTATGCAAATCCTAACAACAAACTTCTCTTCTACTGTAGTTCAAACCTCGACACATACAGCACCACTCCAGACCTGCGCCTCATGCAATCTCCATGGGCGTCTAGGGTGCTGGCCTGTCTCTGCTTGCTGTTGAAAGATATAGATGAATAGGAGCCGCACACCAGAGATCTCTTCCTTCTAAATATTCTTTAGTGAACCATCCATATTATAGCTGCTTTATGATGTCACAGCCCAAGGATCACCTTGTCTCAACGCAGTTCATCGAAAAGGCTTGATTACAAGGTACCTTGTGATCAAGTCATTTGTTGAAATGCATTGGGGCAAGGTGATCCTTGGGCAGGGACATCATAAAGCAGCTATATTATGGATGGTTCCATAAAGAACATTTAGAAGGCAGGGATCACTGGTGTGCAGCTCCTATTCATCTATATCAGTGGTCTCCAAAAACTGCAGGCCTAGGGCCGGATATTCCTGCCATTGACACCAACAATGGGGCATGACTCTTTCCACTGACACCAAAAATGGGGCATAAATCCATGACACCAACTATTTATCCCCCTAATATCAAAGATCGGGCATTGTTTACTCCCACTGGGCACAGCCTGGCCCCCCTGAAATCTGAAGGACAGTAAACTGGCCCTTTTTTTGGAGACCCCTGATCTATATCAATGAACGTTTCTTATTTTTCCCTTTTGGTCTGGTAAAATATACCCCTGAATGCATTTTGTTATATCAGTTCAATAAGTACAAAAAACACTGGTTGATTCTGCAAGAAATCCAGTGTTGTCCTGGAATGTTTTATCTCAAGCTGTATTACCAAACCAGCACAGGTCTCCCCTATGAACTACAGAACACCTGCTATGGCACTGAGAAGAGGGGAAAAAATTTGGTATTCCTAACATACTTTCTTTCCTAGAATGACAACACTGACTCTCTATAGATACAGTACAGTGAGAGTCAACCTGTACTACTGGCATGGTTACCAACTAAAAATAAAGGGAAAAAAGCCTGAAAAAGAAAACGAATGCACTTACAGCTAAGGACTTGCAGGCTTGTGTTGGGGAAAGGTGTTCTGCTAGATCTCCTCCATGAGCAAAAAGGATAATGGTTCTTTCATTGCTTTTTTTATGGTTACAGGTCTGTGATGTTCTACAGAGCTTTCATAAATGATAGGGAAAGTGACTTTTATGGCTGCCATGTAAAGCTAAAACTGTTCCCCTGAAGTTCTGTCTCTTTCTGGAGAAGTTCATTTGCATACAATTACAAGGGAGTATAACTTCAAACTCTCTATATTTATACTTTCTAATCCAGGTAGGGCTTTAAAACCTGTAACTCTATCTTGAGGCAAAAGCTCAAGTCAGGCAACACAGGCCAGCATCCAAACCAATAACAAGTGGGTACTAGCTGATTTTTAAAGAAGAGCCTCCAAATAAAAAACATGGTATTGTGAAAAGCTGTTGACTGCACTTTAAGGATAGGTGTACTTTTTCATCTATTATATTCCTCCCAAATACCCATCCTTGCTCTTACAATCCCATAACCATACAATTCCACTTTGTTTAGCTGAGCTGGTACCCTCCTCTACTGGCCACAGCTAACTTCTGCTAAGGAGGTTCCAGTCCTTTTCACTGAACTTGTGGGCTTAGGTACTTTGTAGCACCTGTGGGAAAAGCGTCTCTTTGCAAGATCATTGGGGGAGGGGGACTGTTCCTGTTGGGATAGGAAGGGATGGGAAGGTGGGGTGGGGGGATGTGATGATAAATATAAACTTAACTTTTTACTACCTAAATTTACCACGGTACCGGATAAACTTGAAGACTTTGTACTCGTGCCTACCTTCTTCAATACATAACATATTCTCCCTGTAGCACACTTAGCCATCTGAAAAAAAAACAAAAAAAGTCTGTTGACCTGAGTTGTCAATGATGGCTTTTTTTTTCTTAAAGAGACTCTGCATTTTGCCAATTTTGCCAATCACACCCACTTTCCCATTGGGGCTAGGAATGCCAAACCTGTGTATGTTCTGTACTAAATTTGGTTGGAGCTTACATGACGTAATTTTTCTTCCCAGGTGACAGTATTCAGGCCTGGTGATTGGCCACTCAGACTTGAGCACTGCATCCTGGGAGGAGGTCAGATGCTACCCCATACCCAGAAGCACCAGGTATTTTTACAGGGCTCTGAAAGAGTAGTGTAGGACTGCATGGCCAATACGAAGGTAAGGTCTTTTAAGAGTCTTTTTAAACCAACAAAATGGCTGCCACCATTGACATCAACAGGTGCCTCACCAGTGATTCCTTTTTATTCTGAATATTAAAGCTTTTGGTATACAGCTGTGGTCAAAAGCACCCTTTAGACACAATGCCAAGTATTAGCAGAAGCTTCAAAATATTCTTTTGCACAGGAGTGGCATGTATTTATCTAGAATTTCCCTTGAAAGAACAGATGAGACTCTAGCTTGCCAAGCCAAAGCCAATAAAGCTGAGGCTTTAAATCAAGCAAGCTGATATGTAAGGCCCCCCCATCCTGCCTTTTGTCATCACAAGCATTCACTTTTCCTAAGCTCCAGGAAGACATGTACATTAATCAAAAATCAACAAAGACCACTTATCCGAGGCTGCAGTGAGGACATCCAGGCCTCCATCAAGATGACAGCTAAAGTGTGCACTGGGGCTGTAATTACTGCACAGAAAGTTCGTCCTATGTTAACAGAGATAATGAAGTGAATGAGGATTCGTGGCAGGGAATCTGAGGAAACAGAGGCAGGGAGACTGGTGTTTGTCCCAAAAGGCCATCTTGCATCATAATTGCCATGCAGTTGCAAGGGTCCTTGCAGATAATTGACCGAAAAATGATTAAGTCATCATCAAATCTCTTCTGCTTGCAAGAGTTCAAACATGTACTTAACCTATCCAAGAATTATATTTTCTCTCTGCGTGTCTGTTCTGTCTCTGTTCAGCCTTGCGGGGATCCTGATTAAAAAGACAACTAAAGGACCCCGCTTATCTGATCTTCTGGTTTTTGCCGATCTCAATAGAACTTAAAGCCATTACGATTTGCTGAACTTGGACTTCTTTTTTTTCCCCCATTTTATCTGAGCAGTAGAATACACTGTCCAAAATTTCCAGACACTGAGATAAGGACAACAGGGCCCCCGTGACGGCTTACTGTTCCTTTTTTAATTCTTTCAAGAGAAGAAACAAAACATTACAAAATGATAGCAGCCTGTGCACTGGGGAATGAAAATTGCTTTGACATGGAGATTAGGCTCCTGTATTGTTACAAGACATTGTCTCACATGGACTGGAGTACTGTAGAGAACCGAAAAAAAAAAATAGAAAGGGTATTTTTTTTTTCTTTTCTAGAATGCCCATGAATGACCTAATGAAGGCGAGAAAAAGTGATTGCGCATGCCATCGTTTAGCAACAGAGTGTGAAAACAGATTTTAAGTTTTTTTACTTTAAATCTTTATTGAAGCGAGAGATACTAGTGTACAGAAACAACAAAAGCAAGCAACATGGATTCAGAAGCATCAGCAGAAAGGCAAGCCCACACTTCCTGATGGAAAAGTTATAAGGGCTTAACTACTTGTCTAAAAGCCCCCCTTCCTTCTTTTGGTGGTAATCACCACTGTTTTTTTTTATTTTTTTTGCTACGAAAAAAGACCAAAAGAGTTTTTCTTAGTTACTGTTATAAAAATGTTGTAAATAAGTAATTTTGCCTCTTCACTAATGGGCACTAATGAGGCTGCACTGATGTGCACTAATGAGGCTGCACTGATGGGCACTGACAGGCTGCACTGATGGGCACTGATAGGCAGTACTGATGGGCACTGATGAGGTGGCACTGATGAGGCTGCACTAATATTCGGCACTAATGGGCCCTGATAGGCAGCACTGATAGGTATCACCGATGGGCACTGACAGGCAGCACTGTTGGGCACTGACTGGCAGCACTGATGGGCACTGATTGACAGCACCGATGGGTACTGTTGGGGCTGCCCTGATAATCAGGACACATGATCTGTGCCCTGATTATCAATGTAGATGTCCCCTGTACATAGGTGTGCGCAGCCTATTGCATTAGGGTGTGCACCCCAAAGTTCAATGCACATGCACAGTAGAGCAGTGGATGGTGTTGGTGTCAGTTTTTTATTATTTCATTTTGTTATTTTTTACAATTTTGTAAAATATTTTTTTCATAAAAAAAAAATTATGAAATAATTATTTAAAAAAAAATGTAAAAAAATAACAACAAAATAAAATAATAAAATAAAAAAATATTATTTTTTTTTTTACAATGTGTTAGGAGCCCCATTGAGGGGCATTGGTGAAATAGCAGAGAAAGGGACTGAGGACAGAAATTTCCCAGTCCCTTTCTCTGTAGCCTCAGCTGCCATGGGGGTTAAGCAGGGGGAATCTGCATTGCACAGGGTGATTAGGGTGTGCCCAGGCACACCTGGCACACCCTGTGCGCACACCTATGCCCCTGTATGAATTGCTGCTTACCGGCTCTCCGGGCTTTCCCTGCTATATCCTGTTTATATTGTGATCAGCTGTGATTGGACACAGCTTATCACATGGTACAGAGCCGTTGTGATTGCCACATTACCCTGATCTGTGATCGCTGTGTCCAAAGGACACAGCGATCACAGATGCCTGCCAATGCACGCCGCAGGGGGTGCGCTAGAAGCACGATCACGGGAGGACCACAATAGACACCCTCCCAGAAATGTGCGACCGTGCTGTAGTTGTCATTCAGCTATAGCGCAGTTGGGAAGAAGTTAAAGCTGAAAGACACAAATGAATGCTGCTCTGTAACCAATAATATATCATTATGGGCCAATTCACACTATATGTGGTGACAGGTATTTTACTGCATAGTAAAGCGTCTGTCACCGCAGGGATACACAGGAAAATTTTTTTCATATGTGCATCGCGTTGCCTGACATTGCAGTGAATGAAATGTACATTTTGTACACTTCACATAAAGCTGGTACAAAAAAAAGGGAGCCATGTGATGCGCTGAATAGCTCACCACACTGCCCACCTGGTCGCAGGGCTGAATCGGCTGCTCTGCGATTTAATGGCTTACTGCGTGAATTCACCCTAAATGTATTTTCTTATATACAAGCAGTGTAAGTACCTGAATGTGACATAGCATCAGCCTCTTGCAGTCCCTGTACATCAGGGATGGAGAGTGAGAGAAAGAAGCAGCACAAGGCGACAATCAGTTCATTTGATGACAAGAAGCATGCTGATAAGAGGAGAAAGCAGAGAGACAGAGAGTTGAGCTAATCATTATGCTACTTCTTCTTTCACTGCCCAGTCACAAGCTGGGAGCGGGTCCAGGACAACCTTGCCTAGAGGAGGTGTGTTGATACTGGCCTTCAGACTAAGGACATGTGTTGGCATAAAAAATTACCACAGAGGAAATCTTTAAATTGAAGGTGATTATTGCAGCAATTGCTGGTTTTGTCATTTTATCTTTTAATGGGCTATTGATTTTTTCTTACCACTTTTGCCAGGAGTTGTGTTTAAAAACAGCTTAAAACTAGGCACTGGGCAAAGAGCTAAATAAACAGTTGAAGGGAGTTGTCAAAGTATTTGTGAGTTTGAGATTTACATATCCCTGGCAGGCAGTTGGTGACCACAATTTTCTCTACAGCAGTCAGCAATACAGCAGAGTCATCTCTTTGCCCCCCCCCTGTTATGTAATAGCACATCCACAGGCAGCAAAGCCTGTCTGAGTTCTACTACTGTACAAAAGATTACAGGAGCCTGATATTTATACAGACTCAAGTACACCTTGTAACTGTTTGGTATTTAGCTATAACCTGTCAGTTTACATCCAGTATTCAGGAAGTGTCAAGAAATCTCCTTTTACTATCCAACAGACCAGCCATTTTCAACCAGGTTTACATGGAAGCCTAGGGTTCATTTAGAGATTTCTAGGATTTCATTGAGCTGTGGCTAACTGACTTCCCATATGATGGTGCCTGCATAAATCTGGAGGCCATCCTTACCTGGCAGAACCTACAGCATGACACCAATGATCTCTGAAAGGGTGGACTTCTGACCACCACTGTAAGGGGACCTTCTTCCCATGGGCCACCAATTTAAGGGTATTTTTTTTCCACTTACTCTACATGAATTGGTTTTAGCAGGAGTTCCCCAAGACCTAAACATTATTTTATGGGTTCCTCTAGGGCAGGGATCTTCAAACTACGGCCCTCTAGCTGTTGCAAAACTATACGTCCCATGAGGCATTGTAAAACTCTGGCATTCACAGGCATGATTAGGCATGATGGGAATTTTAGTTCCTGAACAACTGGGGAGCCATAGTTTGAAGACCCCTGCTCTAGGGTAAAAAGTTTGAAAAAAGCTGCATTAACACTGTGTATTGAGAGTTGGGGTGGATTTACTAAAGGCAAATAGACTGTGCACTTTGCAAAGTGCAAGTGCTCCAGAGCTTAGTAAATGAGCAGAATCTCTGCTGACTTCCATCATCCAATCATGTTTAAGCAAAAATGCTGTTTTTTTTTATTTTTGCTTGCATGTGATTGGGTATTCTTTGCAAAGTGAAGGCTTACCTCATTTACTAAGCTCTGGAGCAACTGCACCTGCAGAGTGCAATTTTCCTTTAGTAATTCAATCCCTTATAGTCTACTTTATAAGCAGAGATGCACAGATAAAACTTTTGAACATGTTCTCTGATTAGTTGTTGTTGTTGTTCATAATGCATTAAAGGATAGCTAATGGTAAATGTAAGCTAGATTTAATGTCTAACTGAAACTTTGGTTCTGGTACATGTATGGAAAATAAACACAGGTGCAGAGAAAGCATCTCATAGATAAAAGATGGAATTCTTTGTTGGGTGCTCTGGCCCGAATGGCCTCCAGCCATTGCATATTGCATAGCACTCAAAAACAAATGTAGCCGGCAACTCCAGTATCCATTAGAAGATCTTTATTGCTACATAATAGTCATTTTAAAAAGGGCTAATGCGTTTTGGCATATAGCCTTGATCACAAGGCTATATACAGCCTGTGATCAAGGCTATATGCCGAAATGCGTTAGCCCTTTTTAAACCGACTATTATGTAGCAATGAAGATCTTCTAATGGACTCTGGAGTTGCTGGTTACATTTTTTTTTCAGGTACATGTATATTGTAGCTTTCCCTGCCCCTTCTGCTAATTATCCTCCCCTGTCCGTGATCCAGTGATATACTGCCAATGAGACCGTTTGACAAAATTTGGACCACACATGTACTGTGAACTCTCCATTCAATCCTATGAAGATTTCATACTCCTCCAAGACAGAATTTCAGTATTTCCTTTGGATCTTGCCTTTTTTGCTTTCAGCACATTCCTATTAGCCAGTAAGGCAATCCATACAAGTGATGGCCCAAGAGAACTGTGGAAGTGGTGGGAGGAAATGAACAAGCTCTGACACTACCTAGAAGTGTCAGAGCTTTGCCTATCCAAAATGGCCTATCAGGTGGGTTTGCAGAGAGTAACTAAAGCTAGCTACACTGAGGGATGCACTTTACACCTACTATCCTCTTTTTTGTAATTTAAAGTACACTTGCAATATATCCTGGTAAAAATTAGAAAATTACTGAGAAATTTTACTTTCCATGTATGTTGTTAAAGGTTGTTTTTATGCTTTCTTTATTATGCCAGCACTACTACCACTAAGAATAGCAAATGTTTGCATGCAAATTATCGTCTGGGCAAACTTCACATTGGCCAGCCTGTGTTATAAAATATGCACATGTAAAATATAACTGCATTGAAAAGCATGACATGAATAATTTTGTGTACTTGAATGACACAACAATAGGGAATTCTGCCTGCAGTTGTGTTCCACTGTACTTTCTGCAGAAGTGCGCATAAGAGGCGTTTTATTGTTTAATTTTCCTAATTGTGCACCATCCTCTCTTTTGTCTTGTAGAGACAGAATAGGGAAAGAAGGAACGATTGTTCTGGAAAGATAAGCCAAGACATCTGTAGTGTGTTCATATAGCAGTGCTAAAATGAATAGCAATTAAAAAGAGCCCGGGTTTCCTGTCGGTAAGAGTCACAGCAAATCATCAATTTTTCCCACGAAACAGCTGACCCCCAATTTAAGGAAATTCCTGATTATGTCAAGCAGATCCCCACATTACATTTGGTGCTGTATTGTATATGTTCATGTTTATATTTGTGATGCTTTTTTTAACCAGGTTCTTTAAATTTGTTTGGTGGCCTTGGCTCCTTACTAGATTCAGTGACTACATAAATGTGAATGCAAACTCTGACTTATTCTCATTTGCTCCCTTTTTGATCTGTTAAATATACCAGCAGTCACCAACCAGTGGTATGTGGACCATGAGAAAATTTTGGTGGTCCCCATGGCTTCTACCACAAATCAACATTGTGGCGGATATATACCGCCCAAAGTTGTTTTCAGTGTTGTTCTCAGTGCATGCTGATAGGCAATACTGCAATATTGTCGCACTGATACTTGATGCCTCCTCTGTAGTCCTGTGAACTCAGAGGGAGGTGCCGGGAGTAGTGCGGAGAGCAGTAGATGAAGAAGGAGGGGACTTCCAATGGCAGTGCTGATCACCGACTGTGAGAGGGAGCACAGAGTTGGAGCACAGGACTGGATAAGGATGTGAGATCCAATGATGAGTCTGTGTAAGTCAGTAGTGTGATTCAGAGTGCAAGGGGGGAAGTGTGTGTGTGTGGGGGGCAACGAGCCAGAGCATTGTGTGTATAATGCATGTAAAATCCATGTTAGTGGTCCACAAGATTCAAAATTGTGAGTTTAGTGGTCCATGAGGTCTGAAAGGTTGGCGACCACTAAAACATACCATTGAGCCCGGGTTCACACTATTGCGATGCGGGAACCAGCGCAATTCCAGTGCCGGCTCCTGCATCGCATCTCCTCCGCAGGCAATTCACACTGCCTCTTGCAAACCGATGCGGGTGTCAATACAAAGGTAATGGTTCACAGATCGCAGTGCGAACTGTGCACTCGGACAGGAATCAGACCGCATGGGTGTGAACCCGTGTGATCCGATTCTAATACAGGGAAAAAAAAAGGTTCCTGCACCTGTTTTGTGCGAATCCAATGCGAGTTCGGCCATACAACTGCATCAATGCAGTGCGAATCACATGCAATGTCTGTGTTTGCATATGTGTGAACCCAGCCTGAAAGTGTTTTGTTCTATCTGTTTGATAAGTACAAAAAAAATATGTATTGATCCCGCCAGAAACCTTGTCAGTTGATCCTGTGCTATCTGTCACAGTTGCAGTCTTATCAGTCGCATTGTTCCCAGCCATCTCTCAGGACTAGAGTCCCTCCCCTCTATGTTATGGAGAATAGGGAAAGTTATTTTAGCCCTTTCCTAGGGTGACAACACTGCTTTTCTGTAAATACAGTGCATCAAGTGAGCATTGTCTCCCTAGGACAGGCCAGACAGATCATTTGGTGAAAATAAAGAAAAAAAAAAACTTAGGTAGCCACATCTTAACACTAATAAGCTGTGATGTGTTACATTTCATGTTGTAAAGAGCTGTGCAAACTGTTGGCGCTATATAAATTCTGTGTAATAATAATTTTTGGTTTTGGTTTGAGATATTACCTAATTCACCCACTCCTGTAATATAAGTGCAATAATCAATTTGGGATCACACTTTTGGCTTGGTCAGGTGCCACGTTAGCATCATTTTTCTTTTACAAACCCACATTGATTTCCCCTGCCCTGGATTCTATTAGCTGTCAGGGAACTGGATTAGGATTTCATCCCGATTGGTGGTAATGCTATCTAAAGAAGGGCACGTTTCTAAAAGTTTGTTCATCTTTACCGATTGATCACATTTCCCAAAATGGAAAAGAAGGACACATTAAACCCCAGTCTGGACATCTCATACTCACTTCATTTGTAGTGTATTAAGGCCAGCACTGGATAGACTGCATGCGGATTAGACACTCTCTCATTTTATTTGTTCTTTGTGCCGTCATTGGGAAATCTTACCCTCTACTTGGAGTACTGATCATTGTCCCCTGAACAGAAAGTGCGTTAAATCCAAACTTTTACATAAGTGTAAGGCTAAATCTTCCAATGGGGAAACCTATTTGGGTCATAACTGTCTTTTGGAGATTTAATTTCACAGTTGCATTTTTGGGACAGCAAGTGAAGGGAAAACTCACCAACAGTAAACAGACAGCAGAAAATAACCAGAAAGAAGGTTTAACCCTAATCTAGCCACAAAAAAAGTTTAGCCTTTATCAACCCTCAAAAAAGGATCTTCAGTCCTCTATTTATCTGCTCTGCCCCTTCCTTTGGACCCTGCATAGATGTGCCGAAGGGCCCTGCCCGGCCTACGGCTCCTGGCAGACTCCTTTAGCACATCAGTGCATGTGCAGGAGATTTCTCCTGAATGCTCAAAGATGGCAAATTTTAGGACATAATTGCTATGTTTGCGCATGCTTAGAGGGAACCCTATGGAACATATGTGCCTCATGGCCTACTCGGGACCTGAAGCCCTGTGGGGACAGGACAAACACACCTCATTCTCACCTAGGAAAGAAATGAGGAAGTGCTGTTGTGCAGCACAAATAAATGTAGAAAGAAAAAATGTATTTAAAACCAATAATATCCAATTGTGAAAGCGGGAGGGTGGAGATCCGCTTTAGGTTCCACCATATTTGGAACCTGCTTGGAGATATTATTTATGAATTAAAAAAGAAAGCTAAAGGGAGTGTGGCAGATTTAAACATATGCACTTATATGAACAACTTTTTATAGTAGTATTTGTGGTTCAAAAGGCTTTCAATGACCCTTGTTATGAGTATGGGTTAAAAGATCCTAAGTCAGCATAGGTATAACAACCCAGTTTTCCAACTGAAACTAGGCTTTATGAGAGCTTTTGTTGATTTCTTGTAGGCAATTAAATAAGAGCTAAAAATAAGAAAAAAGTGGAAATGTATTCTCCTCAATAACACTTAATATAACAAAATTATCAACAATATCTCTCTCTGGAATTTTTAAAGCTTATGTGTAGCTCCGAATCTGCTGCATCCATGGAGAAAAAGTTGCATTGTGCATCTCGGCAAGAAACAAAAAACTTCCTTTTTATTCATATCACAACTGGTGAGAACATTGACAAAAGACCAGATGATTGCAGTTCACAATCACAATGTATCTGCATGTGTAATGTGCAAATTGTTAATGCAAATTCTCCTTCAATTAGCAAATTACGCTAATTCTCTGTTTAGTAAATCTAGCACATGTAGGGAGACTATAGTTTCATTCACACGGGCTCCAGCCTGATTGCCCAACAAACAACAATGGCTCTTGTCTTCTTTGTGTTCATTTATGCGAAGAGCATCATGTTGGTGATCAATGAGCTACAGTTTTTCAACTGAAGAACTTATGAACAGTCCGAGGACCAGAAGGCCAGGACCAAGATTTATTATTACCATCCTGATATTGTTCATTCAGATTAACAGAAGAACGCGTCAAAACCTCTCTGGAAAAGTAGACTAACAATACTGCTCCCTTCCTTCACCCCAAATGGTAACCTAACATTTACACAGTAGGTACTACATTGCACTTTTTATGGCAGTGAATGTCACGTGTCCTTTTATTTGTAGCATAAATGCAAGGAACACAAAATTTCTGGTGATCTTGAGAGGCTTCCTGTTTGTTCATGACCAGGATAAACACAAAAGAAGATCAGTGCTAGATTGGTCAGCGTCCTTCTTCTCTAAGACCTACAGAACATGCCACTATACCAATGCACGGTGGGCCCCTAGTCATGTAGTTAGCCTATGACATCACAGGATATATCCCCTCCCCTCGATCTCCAACCACTGACCTTAAATCTTGGGGAGGAAGAAGGGCTATAGTAATGATATGACTGCAAGAAGAATGAGGTAATAAATTATTTTGTAAATAATTTGTTAACCATTTTGTAAATAGTTGGTAAAGCATTTCCAATGAAACTGGATACGTTATATTTTTTCCAGCTACTTCTACTACTAAGTTTTTACATTTAGAAACACATTCAATGATCATAAGTGGATGAAAACTTATGATTTGATGAATGTGGCTGGCTCCCAGCAACTTGTGAAATCTGAAAATGGCTTACTGGCTGACGTATCTCAAAGACCTTTAAGGATCAGTAGCAGATCAGTAGCAGTTAAACTGGAATGTGACTTTTTTGCAAGTTCAAAAGTCATGGCTTCAGTTGAACTGCTGAACCCTCATCATTAGTTACCAGCATCATGTTTGCTATACTGGAGCATTTGGAATAGATTCTTTCTGGAACTTTGTATAGGAGGACAAATCTTTTAGATATTTTGTTTGTACATATGGTAACCTAGTTTAATGTGCTGGGACAATTTTCAGGACTTACATTAGAAGGTCACGATACAAAGCTGTCAAGATTCACCACGAAAATAAAATAAAACTCTAATGCCCTGTACACGCGATAGGATTTTCCGATGGAAAATGTGTGATAGGAAATTTCGACCGTGTGTAGGCTCCATCACACATTTTCCATAGGAATAACAGACACACAAAGTTTGAGAGCAGGCTATAAAATTTTTGCGACAACAAAATCCGTCGTTTCAAATTCCGATCGTGTGTACACAAATCCGACGCACAAAGTGCCACGCATGCTCAGAATAAATTAAGAGATGAAAGCTTTTGGCTACTGCCCCATTTATAGTCCCGACGTACGTGTTTTACGTCACCACGTTCAGAACGATCGGATTTTCCGACAACTTTGTGCGACCGTGTGTATGCAAGACAAGATTGAGCCAACATCCATTGGAAAAAATCCATGGATTTTGTTGTCGGAATGTCCGATCAATGTCCGACCGTGTGTACAGGGCATTAGGCTGGTTCACACCTATGCAAATTGGATGCGGATTTCCCCACATCCAATTCACATAGCAGAAGATTGTGATTGGCTCTCTAAGGAGCTGGTTCACACATCTCTGCAGCGGCACCGAATTGCACAGGAGCCCTGTGTGTCTTTTGGTCCGTTTCAGGTCTTAATTCAGCCCAAAATTCAGGCTGAAATCAGACCTGAAACAGTGAATGGAGACGCACCGGACTCCTGCTGGGAGCCGCTGCGTTCTCCAGTGTGAACCTAGCCTAATACTTGTATTTACGTTAAGGCTGTAACAAGCAATGATATTTAGTTGCTCACTTTGGCCAGTTACACGTTGTACCTGTTTGGAATATTATGGATAATGAAAGATGATTTTGATTGGTTAGGAATGACACATGTCCAGAAAGTGTGGCTCTTGTTCAGCAGGTTGTTAGTTTTGTATCTGGGTCTCTTACATTAACAGGGAAAAACACAAACCTGACAGGTAGGAAAATGCAGAAGGTACAGCTAGGTGCACTGTCCAGTCCCATCAAACCACAGAAACTGTCAGACTCTCAGAGTTTCAGAGGCTAACGGCAGCTGGATGGGACCCCTGTGCCCCCCATCCATCCTTGAGCCCCACGCACTGGAGCTAAACTCCCAGTGTGCATGGGGCCTTACGTGGACCTTGCACCTCCTCCCCCTTCTAAAAAAGCTGCATTAAACTGCCAAAAAAATCAGGTGGGGTGGAAAAAAGTTAATAATACTCTTACATTTCTCCTGTCTTTCACTCACAGTGCCTAGGGGAGGGTACCATCATGATCCTTGGGATGACGACATCCTGCTGTGTTCTCAGTAGCCCAATCCTTGTGATTAGAGGATCCTGCACTGTGTTGCAGGTTGTTTTTGTGAAATTTTTGTGAGATTTGGATTCCCCGGAATCTTATCAGCAGGAAAAAGACATCACCCACTACACCACAGAAGCCAGAGAGAAAGTGAGTAAATTGTCTTTTTTCTCCCAAATGGGTTTCTTAAAAGTTGAATGATTCATTTTAGCAAGGGGAAAGGGGCCACACTAAAAAAGCTGACTGTAGTTGGAGTGCAAGGTCTGCTTTAAATATATACTGACTATAAAGGTCTCATGGCCAAATCCAAATCTGAAGTTCAGTGTTATCTTTAGTGGTATGGATTTTCAAAAGACTTTTGGGAGAAAGTAAGTGCCCTACTTTCCTCCCACCCCATCAGAAACAGTGTATGCACGTGGGCAGATGTATGCCCTGTCTTTCTGTTTGGGGCTACCCTAACCCATCTATGGCCAACCTCATTTTAATGCTTAAACGTGTACCAGTATTAGCAAATTTTTGGTACTATATTCGTAATGAGCACTCAACTGACTGATCACTTGCCCTTTTGATATATTTTGGAAGGTAAAAGCTATCACACTTGGAATATCTTTGTTTTTCTCTAGGGAAAATCAATATATATTCACAACAGAGCAGTCGGATTTGCAGTAAAGTGTGCTGCCCACAGAAAGGAAATCCCTGTTGCATGAAGGCCTGATTCAATTATGTGAATGATTAACCGTTTTGTTACTGGGAAACCTGATGCTTCCCTACAGCTGTCCCAAGTCAAACAGTGTCATTGAAGACAAACCCCTAAAATTAAACCACTTGTGATATGGGGTATAGAGATAACCTGTTTCCTCTGCAGCTTTGTTCAGCTCAGCTCGCAGCCTGTACTCTGTTAGAAGGCGAAGTTTGAGAGAATAGGCAAGATGCTGAGCGATACAGGATAAAAGGATTCTTTATGCTTGACCCCACGGTGCCTCTCAATCAGGATCTAATGAGGTCAAAGCTAGCTATTCCCACTGGGGCACTACAGAGGGATTCCCAGGAGGCCACACTTTACAAGAGATTCAAAATTAATTTACAAATCCAAGTCAGAAGAAAAGCTATTGCAAAAACTCTGTTAAAATCAATAATTACCTATGTAATATTTAATAAGCATGTTTAGTTGAACATGGCGGTGCAGTTAGGGCTGATATCTTACTAGGTCGGTGTCCAGGTTTAATTTTCCACCGGGAACTATATTAGTGGTCCATCAAGTCTGGCCCATTTATTTGAGTTATATATATATATCTATATATCTATATATAGATATATATATATATATACAGTATATATCCCAAACTTGTTTAAATCCACTTTTTGTTACTGTTTCATCCAAGAGGTCCAGAAAACCAAGTTTAGTTACAAATTACAGTGTAGTTAGTGCTAATATCTTACAAGATTGGTTCCAGAATTAATTTCCCACCAGGGTCACTACAGTTATTAAACTGTACCCCAGGTTGGTGGGGGGTTGGTGGGGATTTTAGTTCCAGAGGTGAAAGCCAACCTAAATGATGTCCTTACACTTTTTTTGGAGGCAAGAATCAGAATGTCCATTCTGTAGAACCTCCATCTCACCGTCCCACCTGGAGCATAGTAAACACATAGTAAAAACTGCCTACTGACCAATATTTTATTTGTTTGATCTGATTTTGTTGTGGGGGGAGGGGGGGGGGGGTCTATGCAATCTACTAATCTACTTTTGACAAAACCCACCCCAACCTGTTAAGGAGAGAGGAGTGGATCAACGAATTGCTGAATTGCCAACTGCACAGAAACTGCACAATGGACAGCAAATTTTAAAGGGAAAGACTGAAATTACTGAATCACCTGGCAGTGTCTTTTGATGACTTTCACAAATGTGGTGGATATATATTTACACTTAAAACAATAGGCTATTAAGAATATAGGCACACAAAGGAGGAACACAGGCACCTGTTGAATACAGGTACACAAGCTGCTAGTTCAAAAACTACTAAATGCAAACAATAAATTGAGTTAAAAACTACAAGATACCAAAAAAAAAAATCTGCTCTAAGGTTCTTTCCTGTGACCTAAGGGCCAGGAAATTTAGATCACCTGAGCACAAGGATTTGTTAAAGAGTATGAAAACCCAATATTTCATATTCCTGATATGTGCCTGCTCTACCATGCACTTGTATAAGAAAGTATCCTGTTCTCTTTGTATTGCTTCCTTTGTGTGAAATCCCTGGTGTTCCTGCCAGTCCCTCTGCTTTCCTAATAAAAAGCTGACCACACTGAGCAAGAGAACATACAGTGGTCAGTTCTCTAGCTGTGCTGGAAACTCAGTGTGCTCTACTCCAATGATCAGACTTGTCCAGACACACACCCCTTGCACAGCCTTTCACTGGGAAGTGCAGGGTGCTGCTGTTTCTCCTCCCCCACAGCTCTTATGCAGCTGAGAACAGAGGGAATGTGATCACTTACAAAAAAGGGATAAAGGGTATTTAGATTGTTTTTTTATATCTATAAACAAATGTTTTGCCTTTCATTTGTATTTTAAAATGAATGGGTTGTTTTACAAGGTGATTGTTTACAACCACTTTAAATAGATACTGCACATGGTCCATTGCTTTTTGTTAGACTATCCCTGCTTAGTGTAACTTTCCTGAAATTGGATTGGGGTTATGTCATTATTGGCCAATCTTTAAACCCCCCAGCATGTATAAACTTTGGGATTGGTCACCTGGTATTCAGGGCAGAGTGACAGTGTCTCCTGAAAGCCCATCCCCAGTAAGGTATACCCACCCAGCTGTGCTGCTTTACTACCACCTCACTGCAGAACTTCACCCTGGGTAGCATCTGGTTTCAAATGGTATCAACGCTTACTGAGGTGGATGACAAAACTTCCTCGTTCCATGTAACAGTGTTTGAGTCTGATGGTTGGCTGCTCAGGCCCAAGCACTGTCACATATAGAATTAGAGCAATGGAGGAGGTGAGATGAAGGGTATCCTTAAATAGGCAACGTGATGATGGCAATTTCACTGACTTGCAGATATTGCCAATCCAGCTGCTCTAAAATCCTCAGAGCAAAATATGCTACAAACATGCACATTTGCCCTGGACAAAAATCGAAAAGAGTGCCTAGGGCGAGGGGAGTGCATAGCATGTCGACACCAGCTACCTTGAGTAAAACAATAGCAATCAGCCAGAGAGCAAGTCATTGCTGTTCTTGAGAAAGATCAGGTAAAATTTGGTGTTTGTGCTCTGGTGTAGCTTAGAGACATACAAATGTTCTTCCGGATCTGAGCCAGATTGGGTGAAAAGTCTCCAAAGTGTGTAGGTACCTCTGGGCAAGGTAAGAGAGATCGGTTTAAGAACCGAGCAGCCCTTATCTCTTGAACTGGTTGTGCTGGATGGTCTGAGGTTAGATACAAATAGGGTTTAGAGGACTCAATAAATAGGACCCCAATTCTGGAATGTTCTGATTGATGACAAAATGTTTTGCTTGGTTGCTATGTGGTTATATACACTATTGCACTTTGCATCGCCTCATTAATTATGCCTCTGTCTTATAAAATTCTGCCCTTGCTCTGTGCAAGACCTATTAAAGCATTACATGCAAAGTGATTACATTCACCTCCCAGCAGCTGTTCTTTTTTTCTGCTTCTCTTGACAGCAGTAAAAAAGGCTTAGTTTTCTTTCTAAATCTCTTCTGAACCCTCCTGACCCTTGAGGTGATAACACCTGCAGAGCCTACAGCCAGCTTTGGATGAGGGAGAGAGCCATGTGGCCTAAAGACCTGCACAATTAATATAACACTAGGGTGAAATCAATTCTCTTATCTGGGCTCTGACACTGCCTCTCACAAAGGCTCCTGTTTCAGAAAGGAAGCGGCACCAGACGTAAAACCACTCTGGCACAAAGGCCTACTCCGAGCGCTATCACCAGTGATACTGTTTGTGCCAAACCAGGAGATGTTTGAGGCTAAATAAAGCCTTCTACTCTTCCAGGTGGCACCTCTTGAAAAAAGGGAACGGTGTCATTTGCCAGCTCAGAGGTTCTCAACAATTTCTTGTTTTTTGCAACATTTTATTATTAGATGCTGTGTTGGAGCTCTCTTATATTTACATCCAAAATCAGCAATAGGCATGGTGGGTAAGTGGTTAGAGACTGGGGGAGTATGGCCTCCTAATGTGCACAGCTCTTACATCAATTTCTGTAAAATTATAGCTTTGGAATTTAATGTCTGTGGCTTTCATTCTAGCATCATTATTTTGAAGTTCATTGGTAAAACCCTTGTTGTGGCTGGTGATATCCTTATTATCTAAATGGTCCCAAATCTGAGCCTGAAAAAATGGAGGCCAGTGCTTTCCTTGGTTCCAAGCATTTACTGTTGTTCTCATAAAGGGACTTTTTACAGAACCGTAACAGGAAACTCAAGTACCACATAGAAGCTTTGTGAAGCAGCAGCAGCTGAAATGCCTATAATGTATTAAACTAACTTTAGATTGGAACGAGTTTGTGATTTCACTTTGCAGTTTATGGATGCATTGTGCTTGCTCCTTAGAGAAAAACGTAAATTGTTTTTTTTTATGCAGTTATAGCGGGCATAACCTACTTATAAATGAAGTGCTTTTCAGTGCATACATTCCTCTGTTCCATCAGTATTTCACCTACTACATAGCTAATATAGACCTTGTACATTAATTAGTATATTCTATCTCTGAGACTTTGGCTCTGGCATCTTTTCATATCGGAAGGGTTGGTCTTGATACAGAGAAACCTGGCACTGTAGAGGTGAGTATGCAAGAAAGGGGTTAAGTTTACACAAGCGTGGTTGAGTGATAGGGTTAGAATTAGGGTGACAGGGGTGATTAGAATTAGGGATATGGGAAGGTTTAGAGTAAGAATTACAGGAAGGGTCAATATAAGGGTTACAGGGATGGTTAGTGTTTGGAATACAGAAAAGGTTAGTGTTAGAGTTACCAGGAGGGTTAGAGTTAGAGTTACAAGGAGCATTGGTATTGGGAATACAGAGCACATTACAGCTAAGATTACAGGAAGGGTCAGTGTTAACGTTTCAGGGAGGATTATTATTTGGGTTACAAGGAGGGTTAGTGTTAGGGTGACAGGATGGGTCAAGGTAAAGTTACAGGGAAGGTTATTGTTAGACTTATGGAAGAGTCAATGTTAAAGTTACAGGGAGGGTTAGTGTTAGGGTGACAGGAAGGGTCAATGATAAAGTTATAGGGGGGTTATTGTTAGGCTTACGGGAGGGTCAGTGGTAAAGTTACAGGCAGGGTCAGTGTTAGGTTACAAGGGGGGTTAGTGTTAGGGTGACAGGGAGGGTCAACAGTAAAGTTATGGGAGGGTCAGTGGTAAGTTACAGGGAGGGTCAGTGTTAGGAGGATCAGTGTTAGGGTTACAGGGAGAGTCAGTGTTAGGAGGATCAGTGTTAGGGTTACAGGGAGGGTCAGTGTTAGGAGGATCAGTGTTAGGGTTACAGGGAGGGTCAGTGTTAGGGTTACAGGGAAGGTCAGTGTTAGGGTTACAAGGGGGGTTAGTGTTAGGGTGACAGGGTGGGTCAGTGGTAAAGTTACAGGGAGGATTAGTGTTTGGGCAATAGGAAGGGTCAGTGTTAGGGTACAAGGAGGGCTAGTGTTAGAGTGACAGGGAGGGTTAGTGCTAAATTTACAGAGAGGGTCATTGTTAAGCTTATGGGAGGGTCAATGGTAAACTTACAGGGAAGGTTAGTTTTTTGGTAATATGGAAGGTCAGTGTTAGGGTTATAGGGAGGGTTGGTGTTAGGGTTACAGGAAGGTCAGTGATATGGTATGTACACACGATAGGATTTTCCGACAACAAAACCGTGGATTTATTTCTGACGGATGTTGGCTGAAATTTGTCTTGCATACACACAGTCGCACAAATGTTGTCGGAAATTCCGAACGTCAAGAACACGGTGACGTACAACATGTACAACGAGACAAGCCAAGAAAAATGAAGTTCAATAGCCAGTGCGGCTCTTCTGCTTGACACACGATCGGAATTTTGCGAACCAGTTTTCAAATTTTTCTGATGGAGCCTACACACGGTCGCAATTTCCGACAACAAGCTCACATCGAACATTTGTTGTCGGAAAATCCTATCGCGTGTACATAGCATAGGGGGTTACAAGGGGCTAGTGTTAGGGTGACAGGGATGGTTAGTGTTTAGGTAACAGGAAGGGTCAGTGTTAGGGTACAAGGAGGGTAGTGTTAGGGTGACAGGGAGGGTTTGTGCTAAATTTACTGGAAGGATTATTGTTAAGCTTATGGGAGGGTCAGTGATAAAGTTACAGGGAGGGTTCATTTTTTTAAACAGGGAAGGTCAGTGTTAGGGTTACAGGGAGGGTTAGTGTTAAGGTTACGGGGGGTTAGTGTGAGGTTTAAATGAAGGGTCAGTGTTGTCTGAAAATTCCAAGGTTGAGAACAACAGAGCCAGAAAATAATGGAGCTGGGTCAGTGACTGTGCCAGACTTCACCTGTACCTGAAATATCACTTTTGAATCATTGGCTTCCTTTTTTTCAACTGAGCTGCCCACAACACATCAAGCTAGTCCATGAATATTTTTGCACACTCTCTACCTTCTGACAAATGCCATAACAGTTACATTGCCAGTCCACTCCTGCAATTTATGTACTAGCTATAGATGAAATTCATATGCATAGAACAAACGTAAACCTACACTCTGACACCAAGCGGCTTCTGACTATTAAATAAAGTGGACAAACACAGCTGACTTGTTTCAACCACACAAGAGCCCATAATGATTAACGCCACGTGCCCGGTATAATTGAAGAAGAGTTTGTTGCTTTTTAAAGCTCTCGCCTAATATAAAATTAGTGATTACAGCTGACAAGAAAAGACAGGTGGCCGTCTCCCTATCAAATCTGCAAAGCTGTATACAAACTTAATAAAGCTTTTAAACAAGGCATCTGCTTTAAGTTAAACAGCCTTTTATAGTTTTATCAAAGAATCAATGTTAGGGTTCTGGGGCTGGTCCGCATTTGAATATAAACTGATAAGATGAGCAAATCGGTACAAAGCAGGAGCGGACTCTCATTTGTAGGAATACTAATCAGAATAGCAATCTCAAAAACAGAGATGGAAAATCGCAGTCTTATGAATGCTGCACTTCAGATGGTTTATTGCAATAATTATTAAGGCTAGTAATTTTAAAAAAACGTTTTGCAGCTTCTCCAAGCCACTTGTTCAGTTCCACCTGAACCTTTATATCAACACATGTGGCACCAACACCTTAAAGTGAAAGAAAAGCCTAACTCTAACAATTCTTAAAATTCTTCCCTCCCCTTCCTCATACCTATCTTGCATAGCCTGTATAAAAATATCTGTGTACTTACCTATTTTTATCCAATCTGGTCTGGTCACGTGATCAAGCAGCTCTGGCTCCCAGTGCCAGCGAGTGGCTGCTGCAGGGGAGAGGAGAAAGAGACCACAAGGGCTGGGCTATGGGTGGCTTTGGGTGACGTCACCACTTCCAGGAATTCACAGTTGTTGTTGAGCTCTCCCTTACACAGAGCTTCTGGATCAGGTGACCAGAATGGATCAAAAATAGGTAGGTACACAGATCTTTTTTATACAGGTTAGGCAGGAGGAGGGGGAAGGGAACATTTTTAAGAATATTTATAGCCAAGAGTTTCTTCCACTTTAATCCAACTGATGAAAAAGCTTGGAGAAGTTGCATAATATCTTCAACGTTACAGAACAAATCCAGCTGAATGTAACTAGCTATACTAGCTATACTAGCTATGACCGGGTTAATTAAGAACCTTCACAGACAAATCATTAATCAAGGTAAAGACCAGTCATAGCATGCCAGTTATATTACATATGTTCTTAAAGTGTATGTCCAGCCAAAACCTTTTTAATTAGGTATTGGTAGAGTGGAGAAGTGTTAGAACCCCTGCAGGTTTTTATATCCCCTCTAGAAAGATCTCTCCTTAAATCCTGTCCTGCTGATAACAGTTTACCAGACAAGAAGTAAGAGGAACTCTCCATCTAGAGTTGCCACCTCATCCCTGTAGCCTCCCTGGTGGTATGATTATGTCAGATTTTTGCGTCTCAAAGCGGTACAATTATTTTGCATAGAAATTTGGCGTTTTATATTGTAGGCCTGTAATTCTTAGCAATAACACACTTAAATCTGTCCACCAAGAGTCTAGTAGATATCCCGGGTATGATAAAGTTTGAAACACAAAATCATAAATTATAATATAATAAATAAATATAAATAATTATAAAAAATACTAATAAATAATAATAAAATTTCCCCACGATTCACTATCGCTCAGTTCTGCAAGTGTTCTAATTTACTATCGCTGTTTTCTAGTTGGTCTAAAACCACTTTTGACGTAAAGGGACACTTTTTGGTTGCTATGGACAATCTCCAGTTTCCAGGCAGAAAGAACAGTATATATAATATAAAACTGCATGCAGGGCATTGGACAAAGCACTGGGGACAAAAGGGATGTGAAATAATTTCATACAGTAATGTAATCTGTAAGATTACAGTGCACTGTATGTATTATTATTTTTCACTTGTTTGAATTTGCCGCCGGGCTCCGCCCCCGTGCCTCACGCCACTTGCAGGGAACGAAGCCCGGCACAGAGAGGCTTTGAGCGGAGGACAGAGCCCACGGGCTCAGCGCGGGGACATCGCAGGATCCTGGGGACAAAGTTAGTACACCGCACCAGGATCCTGCAATGCAATCCCGAGTGTGGCTCGGGGTTACCGCTAATGGTGCTGAAATTTAACCCCGAGCCACACTCGGGAAAACCGCCAGGGAGGTTAAACCTGAACACATATTAACTACACAGGTTCTGTGGGTGAATAAGGTGGTAATCAAACTCACTTGGTGCCTTATCTGCATTAAATTAGCCTCAGAACCTGTGTAGTTCAAAGGTGTTCAGGTTTAAAGGAATGAGGTGGCAACTCTATCTCCAACAGTAACACAGACAGAAATAAAATGCTTTTCTTTAGTGGAGTAGTGGAAGGCTAGAACCCCATCAGATTTATATTTATGTCCTCATTGCAGATTTTCCCTCACTTCCTGTCTGGTAAAACCATTGTCAGGATGGTAGGATAAATCTTTCTAATGGAGGCATGAACAACTGTAAAAACCTTAGCAAGGGTTCTTCCTTCCTTGCGCTATCAAAAACTAGAGAAACATTTTTTAGCTTGAAATTTTCCCTACTTATTGCAGCCAATTGGTAGGCTAAAGTCCTGTTACAAGGGAGCGATGTTACCAATCACTCTGGTCGCTAACAGTGGTGATCCCAGTGCTGTGATGGAGGAGGGAGTGTCTAGGGAGCAAATAAATGGTGATTCATAAGGGGTTGGGGGGGGGGGGATTGACAGTGCCTCTTTAAGAAAAGTTTTAGTTGGGGCTTTTGATTTGTTCATGACTTTGGGTAATGATAGGTGCATTCCCCCTTGCCTGTCAATCTCGGCAAAGCTTGACATGTTAGCCTTTTTTCAGCCAATCGTTGTTCATTCCTCGTGAACAGATTAATCTTGGTGGTGCTTTCTTGCATTTCTCATCCTTTGCCCATAGGGTTAATATCTGAGGTCAATGGGGTCTATTTTCTAAAGAAGAGGCTGTATACACTATGAGGATGAACATCCAGTCATGTACAAGGGAAATGCTCAGTGGTAACACTAAAGCTGGCCATACACTGTTATGCTGCGTACACATGAGCGGACTTTTCGACCGGACTGGTCCGACGGACTGAGTCCGGCGAACAATTCGACCGTGTGTGGGCTTCATCGGACCTGCAGCAGACTTTTTCGGTCGAAAATCTGATGGACTTTAGATTTGGAACATGTTTCAAGTCTTTACGTCGGAACTCCGCCGGACCCAGTTCCTATCGAAAAGTCCTCTCGTCTGTATGCTAGTCCGACGGACGGAAACCGACGCTAGGGCAGCTATTGGCTACTGGCTATCAACTTCCTTATTTTAGTCCAGTCCTACGTCATCACGTACGAATCCGTCGGACTTTGGTGTGATCGTGTGTAGGCAACTCAGTTCGTTGGGAAAGTCCGTTGGAAGTCCTCCGAAAGTCCGTCGGATAGACCGTCGGACCAGTGAGGTCTAAAAGTCCGCTCGTGTGTACGCGGCATTAGATATAACAAATTTCTCTATTCGTGCTAAACAGCATTTATGGTGGAATCCCCCTGCTGGACTCCTGTATACTGACAGCCAGTGGTGGCAGCTGCCAGAATACCCATACCGTACAACGGTTGCATCTGATTAGATGCAGCAACTGTTTTGATTAAACATTTCCAGCAGGCTTGTTCCACAAAAGTCACATGATTGGCTTTAGTCGAACAAAGCAAGGCTAGCAGGGTCACCTGGTGGGGAAAAATCCAATCAGTGCAGCTTAACTTTGCACTGGTGCTCAGTGGCAGCACTAATGTTTAAATGGTGCTCATTGCAAAAGTCCAACTTTGTATGGGTGTTCAGTGCAAACCTTTTATCTTTGCCTTGGTGCTCAGGGAAAAACTATAACATTGCATTGGTGTTCAGAAATGTCAAAGACTGCTCAAAAATAGAAGTCAATAAAAAAGTTTTTTGTTTTTTTTCTACTAAAGTTGTGAAGTTAAAGTGGCAATAAACCCAAAAGCAAACACTTATTTTGCAGCTTACCAATTCTTAGAGGTGATGGCTGCATTAGATATCATGTTTAGGCTTTCTTTCTTCTATTTTCATCTGGTGATCCAGCCAGTAAGTCTGTTGTTCAAAAGAACAAGCTCACTTGCAGAGGTAGCAGTTACAGGCATGAGACTAAGCATTTAATACTGGCAGGAGTGCTTACAATGATAAACTTTTATTTATGTAAAAGCTTTATCTCAAAAGGAAAAAAAAAAAAAACAGTTTGCTATAACTGCTTATAAAGCGTGAGCTAGATTTTGGCTTCAATTTGTTAGTGTATCCAAATCTGCTAGTACACTCCCCTCCCCCCAGACTTACAGTGCTGCTGTCTGCTGTACCCCCTGTACCCATTTATCCAGAGCGAGGGCAATATATTACAGGAGATGTGTTACTGACCAGATCACCGGGTGAAAACTGAGTGAAAAGGCCTAGAAAAATAAAACAAATGCAGCCACCACATCTAATTTGGTAAGCTGCAATATATTACATTTTTTTTTGTTTTGAGTTTAATACCGCTTTAATCAGCAGGATTTAAAATTATTAGTAATACCACTAGCAGTATGTATACAGGCAGACATTGGGAGTTATTTACGAAAGGCAAATCCACTTTGCACTACAAGTGCACTTGGAAGTGCAGTCGCTGTAAATCTGAAGAGTAGATCTGAAATGAGGGGAAGCTCTGCTGATTTTATCATCCAATCATGTGCAAGTTAAAATGCTGTTTTTTATTTTCCTTGCATGTCCCCCTCAGATCTACAGCGACTGCACTTCCAAGTGCAATTTCAAGTGCGCTTTGCACTTGTAGTTTGCACTTGTAGTGCAAAGTGGATTTGCCTTTCGTAAATAACCTCCAAAGTGTAATCTTTGATGCACTGTACTAAGTTAAGACTGCCATTACAATCACCGGAATACCACAAATCTGACAGAGAATATCGATTTTAACAATTGACCACTAAATGTACCACTATTTTTATTACTTTTTATGTTCCATTTGGATGTACTGTATGTTCTATGAATTATTTTGATGTTCCTGTAAGTTATTTAAATCATGTTTCATTTTTCTATACACTAGTCCTGATGAAGAGGGAGACATTTTGCCCAAAACGTGCTGGCTTTAGGAGCTTTTGGTATTTTTTTTGTCAAAGCTCCTAAACTGAACTCC
Source organism: Aquarana catesbeiana (assembly GCF_042186555.1). Classification (NCBI taxonomy): domain Eukaryota; kingdom Metazoa; phylum Chordata; class Amphibia; order Anura; family Ranidae; genus Aquarana; species Aquarana catesbeiana. Next base: position 637,937,681 of record NC_133327.1, read on the forward strand.
ATAAACGCCTATGTGTCACATAGGCTTTTACCAGAGTTTAGGAGTTGCTGCGGTTAGAGGAGCTTTAACCTCCCTCAACCTTCATCTCCTGAACGCGGAACAATCGCATTCAGGATAGAAACGTTTCGACAATGCAGCCGGCGGTCAAAGTAGGCTGTGTGTACATGAAGAACTAGGCCCCTTTCACACGGGTGTTCTGATCAAGTCTGCCTGTCCATTTTTTGGGCAAACTTGATTGCAAGGTCTATTTATCTCTATGGAACTCAGAGTCCCACCGGGCCGGATAAAAAAACAGAAAGGAGACTTCATCCTCCCCTGTTTAGGTAAAACAGATTGAAGGTAGCCGGGTGTAAACGAACATCGGAGTCCATTTACTCCAAGTTGCCCATAGAGCAGAGCCCCTTCTGCTCTGATCATCAGGGGATCTGTGAGCTTTTGTCAAAAAGGGGCCTTTGTCAAATAAAAATTTGGACTGAAACTCTGGAAGTGTTATTAACTTTTCTCCTGGGTGCTCCTCAACCCTAATCTTTTACAAATCTGAGATGGAAACTTAGTACTCCTTATTTGGTTTTGCAAGAAATCTCATCCACTTCAGTCTGCAACCTTTCCATTCAAAAGGCACTGTGCTTCTAGGAGAGTCAGGCCTATCTTCTAGTCCTACGCCCCACAGTGTGACACCAGGAATCAGACCTATACGCTTATCATCAGGCTAATATCAATCCACCCGGTGGTAATAAATTAGTGGTAGCTGCAGGGGGAACAGTAAAGCCACCACTGGGCAGATATAAATCTACTGCAACAGCGGAGGAACCCTGGATGAGGAGCTCTTTTCTACTCCTTCAGTAAATCAAGCTCAATAAAGAGCTTCAGGCAAGTGACACTTCCGAGCGCCACATCAATTTTTTTTCCTTTTTCTTATGTCACCAATTTAATGTTTGCTGCCGTGAAGAGACAAAAATTCCATGTGTAAATTTAGCGTAATGGATACCAGATAATGCAAAACTTAAAATTCTCAACATAAACTCCAAGACAATGAAATATTTACATCGGTAAAAAAAATAGACAACAAATAAGAATGGAGTGCCCGATATTGTGTGTATTAAAGGAGTGTGCAGCTGGAAGTCAATGCCTTTCATTCCCTCATTTGAATAATGTGCCCTGAATCTGTCACTTTGTTCATCTTCCTTATGCTCCGCGTAGACGGCATCAACAACAAATTAAGTTGTAAATAAAGGACAATCAACACTTTTGTTTTTTTTGTTTTTTTCTTCTGTCCGCAAGTGCAGGGGAAAAATGTCAAAGCCGTGTTTTCTTTAGAAAGGGAGAGTGGCAAGCTACGGTTTGCTTATATAAGCAGAAGCATGGGAAAGTGGCGCAGACGGGGCCAATTAGAAGAATGTCCCTGAACGGAGTGGAGGCTGCCCTTGGACGTCGTTTAGGCGTCCCTTGAGTTTTATCACACGATTATTACTTAATGTGTAAACAATGTCTTACTGTGGACCAGAATGGCTGAACCGCGTTTCCTGTTTTCCACGCAGCCTATCTGCCTTTTTCTTCATCAAAGATCGGTAGAAGATATGAAGCGTTGCTAACTTTTTAATTGTCCTAATGAGTGATTAAAAAAAGCACCAGTGAAGAGCCGAAGTTTTTCTTTTAGAGGCTAACTACAACCAAACCCAATGGCAACAGGTAATGTTTGAATACATTGCGCAAAATTTATCGTTTAAATGATATCATTAAAGTTTGAACGTTTTTTATACTATCACTGCAGTTTTTTTTTAGTGTATTACATCTGTCAGATAGATAAAGACTTTCCGTGAAAAATTACAATATTATTAAAGGAGCGCAATAGCAAAAAAATTTGTATTTTGGTAACTGTATGGAATTAAAACCTGTAATGATAGCATACCATATTTAAATTCCTTTTTTTTATCTCACAGGTCTTTATTAATTAATTAATTTATTTACTAAAGAACACATTAATGTTTGAATAAATTGCTTGAAGTCTATCATCTAAATTACTTAAATAATTCATTATTGTTTGAATACATTACGTGAAGCCCACCATTTAAATGTATATGTATATTTAAATATCATTACATTTTGAAAGTTTTGATATACTTTCACTGCAGTTTTTTCTTTTACAGTATTAGATCTGTCAGATGGATATGGTTACATTTACACAACTTTACTGGTGAAAACTGCAATGGAAGGAGCTCTGTAGCAAAAATATTGTATTCAGTATATACTTCTAGATTGTAAGCTCTAACGAGCAGGGCCCTCTGATCCCTCCTGTATTGATTTGTATTGTAAGTGTACTGTCTGTCCTCATGTTGTAAAGCGCTGCACAAACTATTGGCACTATATAAATCCTGTATAATAATAATACATACATTTCTTTTTTTATCCCTTTCCTTGCATGCCTTTATTTATATTTTATTCACAGTTAAAGACCAAGCTGTCCAGCAAAAGTGTCAGTTATAGGGGTTGGGACAAACCATATAACACTGCCAGGGGGTGCTCACAATGGCTTACAAAAGTTGCCACCAGAACAGGTGTTCCCTTCTGTTCCTGTTCTGACGTAGACTGTAAAATTTTAGATTTCTCATCACTTTCTGTCTCAGAGACAATGGGCATTAGGAAAGTTAGGTAGATTTGCCAGGGGGAACTCAGAGAGCAAGAAAAGCCTGACAGAAGTTCTAACCCTTTGCCATTCTATCCTAAGGTTATGACTGTACATTTATTTTAAAGCCAAAGACCAGTTTATTGTCAAAAAGTATTGACCGGTAATAGCTTCTTCCCCTGTATGTATCAAGCAATAATAACATCCATTTTTGTACTGTATGTTTTTGTGGTTTTTTTTTGGATACACTTTAGGCCTTGAGGTGAGGGCCAAGCACATAAAATCCATCATGAAAACCCCCACTACTGGAACTGGTGGATGATTCCAATCATTACAATACTGAGTTATATGTACAATATGAGAGGACTTACCTTCACATCGGAGAAGTAGGTTTTCAGCATGTTGGAACTGGGGTAGCGTGTGTAGAAAAACATAAGCTTGGCCTTTTTCAAATGATTAGGAGACAGACCTTCCTGCATGTAGAATTGTGCTAGTCAAGGAAAAGATTTTAAGAAACTAAAATATATACAACTTTGAATTAAAAATGTTAAATGTTCTGGTTTTAATACATGTATGAACCATTTGTATGAACCATATAGAAGTCTCATGCATATAGAAGCAACCATATTATTGTATAGCAGGTGGACAATATTCCTTCCTAATATAAGCTTTAGTGGAAAACATATTCTTTCTCTATGTGACGTTTACTGTATATCCAAATGTACAACTGACAGATATGAATTTTATAACGTGTAATGGACACAAAATTCAGTGTGTTCTTGAGTTATTTCATATAACACTGATCTATTCACTATTGCAAACTGCTAAATAAATAAAGATTGCTCCAAATTTCCAAGTAATGAATCTTGTTCTTGTGGTCAATTTCAGAATATTTAAAAAATCCTGACAATTATTTTTTTTCAATTTTTTTTTTTAAGATACTCCATTTAGAGGAAACCTGTCATGAGAAAAATACCAACCACCTTCTGGAAATATTGCTGGACTGCCATGGTGTTGCTCTGGCTCCCCAAATTAGTAAGTTTGGGAAATATATGTAGCTAGTGAAGGCTGAACTTCCAACCCGCATGCATGCTAGGGGCTTACTAAATAGTGAAGCCAGAGGATTATGATGACAATCAGGCAACTACCAATAATAAGGGGAAGGAAGGAAGGAAGGAAGGAAGGAAGGAAAGAAAGAAAGAAAGAAAGAAAGAAAGAAAGAAAGAAAGAAAGAAAGAAAGAAAGAAAGAAAGAAAGAAAGAAAGAAAGAAAGAAAGAAAGAAAGAAAGAAAGAGAGAAGGGAAGGGAAATAAGGAGGGAAGGGAGGAAAGAGTTTTGATTAAAAAAAAAAAAAAAAAAAGGTAACTAGTGGACATATACTAAACAAATATAAAATTACATTTCCAAGTATAGAGAAATTACATGTTCTGTTTGCTTTCTAGAACCTAAAAGTGATATCTATAAATCCATTGGGTATAACGGAGCTCACCAGTCCTCGGAGGACAGGGGACGAAGCCTAACACTTAGGACTTTTCATTCTCCTCCAGCACTTCTTGGCATTTCAGTGAGCTGTAAGCCTGTCTGCTTAGGACACATCTGTGCTGCAGGCTGGTCCCTCCATCTCCCCATCAAATTAATGGCTTCATAATTTATCAGAAATGAAGATGCATGTGGAGAAAATCAATGTAGCCCCCCAAGGTCAATTAAGTCTTCTTTCCTACTGTGTTCTCGGGATTCTTCTAAGCATTGGAAAAGATGATCGCTTGTAAATGAACTTATTGGATGACACTTGTGTAAGTGACACACCACAGGTTATATAGGATACAAAGAATTACATTTTTAAATAGAAAATATGAATTATCTATCTATCTATCGATCTATATTTCAATCTATGTTTCAGTCTATGAAAAGATAACCATTAGTAGCTGAACTTGTTGGCTACCACTTGTATAAATGACATTCTACAAATTATATAAGCTCCAAACAATTAAATCTTTACAAAAAAAAATACAGATAATCATAATCAATCTATCTATCTATCTATCTATCTATCTATCTATCTATCTATCTATCTATCTATCTATCTATCTATCTATCTATGTGACATTCTACAAATTATATAGGCTTCAAACTATTAAATCTTAAAAATAAAATAAATTAAAAAAATAGAGATAATTACAATCTATCTATCTATCTATCTATCTATCTATCTATCTATCTATCTATCTATCTATGTATTTCTATCGGTCTATTTCTCATGGTAAGATGTTGACAAGTGTAACAATTCACTAAAACACACAGGTGTGCCACATTCCACTGATTCAGTAATATTCAAACAATGAAATCATAACACTGAAAATACTAATTATCTTAATTAATCTATTTAATTGTCTGTTTGTTTTTCAATCTATGGAAATACGATAACTTGTAAAGGAACATATTGGATAACCCTTGTGTAAGTGACAGTGTGTGTAAGCTGCATAAATTGCAAACAATGAAATCTTTATATAGAATATAAAGCGGATGCTGCAAGTTATATGTGATCCAATAAATTCAATTTTTCACTAGAAAATACAAAAGACCTTTATCTATCTATCTATCTATCTATCTATCTATCTATCTATCTATCTATCTATCTATCTATCTATCTATCTATCTATCTATCTATCTATCTATGGTCTGGTTATAAAACACACCTTACATTTACCGAATATAAATCACGTTAATTAAAGAGATATAAGGAAGTGTCTACAGCACACCCATATGTAAATGTTTACCAGAGTTCCCGATATATAATTGTAACAGTTTCTGCCTGTGAGGTTTAATCATTACAAAGAAAGGTAATTTCGCTGACATACTTCTTGTGCCAAGAGAAGAATTGAAAGAACCTTCGGTTACCTCCATTAGACTGATGGAGAAGTCTAAAAGTGCATTATACTCTCCAGTGCCATCTGTCAAAATGCATAAATGAAATAACGGCAGCAAGCTGTCACCTACTGCTCGCAGATAAGGCTCACTGGAAAGTCAAAACTTCTGGATAAAATACATCTTTCTATCTGCGTGTCTTAATACATTGTAAGATTTGAGGAAGAAAAGTGGAGTTGCTACTTAAAAACATCATGACGTTTGCTCTATTATAGTAAATTATTTTCTTATTGTGACACTCTGCTCCTCCTTACCAAAAATTACGAAAAAACTCATAATCGGAACATTTATGCAGATGTATGCCTGACTTCAAAATAACCTTGGGTTTATAGTATTCTGATTTCTTACATGATTCTAAACGTGTAACTTTTTAAGATTTTGGTTTAAGATGGTGGGAATAAAATAATGAAAAACAGTAAAGTTTCTGAGGCTGCCATGAGTTGCACTGTGTATGACTTACAATTACAGTCAGACTAGGATTATTCCAAGAGACACTTTTGTTCCATACACATCTTTGATGTACAGGTCTTCCATGGCAACCTAAAAAAAACAAGGAAGGCCAAAAATACAAAAAGAGAAGAAACACAATGGAGGACCTGATTAAATAATTATGACAAATTAATATATGTATGGGGGATATGTCACATGTAGAACATTGAAGACCATCTAAGAAAGATAGATACAATATCATATGTATTTATTTTAACAAAATCAACCTTTTTTTGGTGATAATAACATGTGCTAATTGGTCATGGCTACTTTGATTTCCACCCAATTATTTCTCCTTTGTTCTTCCAGAATAATCTCATCCTGAGGCTGCTGTAAGACAAACTAAAACAGCCCTGATGTCTGCTGGTTTGCATCACGCAAGAGGTGTCAAAGGGGAAAGAAAATTGTAATACAGGGAATCCTGACTCTTTAACTGTGGTGGAAAACCTACTACTGGGTCTTAGGCGCCTTGCATGTAGGCCTAGGTTTGAAAAGTGCCCCTAGGTTTGAAAAGTGTTGCATTTTACTATTTAAAAGTTGCTTAAAGTGGGACTTTACTTGAAAAAAATGTGAACATACATACTTTTTTTTTTACAGAAGAGACATACTGGGGAGTTTTACTAAAACTGGAGCACTCTGATCTTGGTGCAGCTGTGCAAGGTAGCCAATCGGATTAAAATGGACAGGTGGTCCATTTTCATCTGATCTCCCGATAGAGGAGAGCGGGGCTCTGACAAGTCCATCTCTGCACGGTGAGCGGAGATGGACCTGTCATCCGCCTGCTCAGCGGGGATCAGCGGACCGATTCCTCGCTGAGCAAAGCAGAGTCCGCCGGGTGGACCACCCTTGTGAAAGGACCCTAAGAAGCCCTATGATCTAGGTACCCGAGCTGACCAAACACTGCGCTGAGAGTCAACCATTGCTAACGACGATGTATACTCAACAAGGATAACCCAATGTTCTGGGTGAACACTAGACTCTGTCTATCTAATACATGTGTGTTCAAGCACAAATGGTATTATATGTATAAAATCTGTGGAACATAGATATTTCCAACCATGTTCTAATTGTTATTCACACGCTTCACTCCCAGTGAAGACTGTTACATGACCTGATGTGCTGAATCACATATGTTAACATTACCTATATGAACTACTGTATTTCTTTGCTTGAAATAAAGCTTTTGAAAAAAAAAAAAATCCCCCCATGGTCTTCAAATGCCAGGTGCACTGTGGGTGTATTACATCATTAGAGAGTGCAGAGTGTCTATGCCAGTGATGGCGAACCTTGGCACCCCAGATGTTTTGGAACTACATTCCCCATGATGCTCATGCAGTCCTCAGTGTAGTTGAGCATCATGGAAAATGTAGTTCCAAAACATCTGGGGTGCCAAGGTTCTCCATCACTGGTCTATGCTTTCAATTAGACCGACCTTGTTGGCAAGATAAGAGAATCAGCTGGAAGCAGAGCATAGGTAGTTACATGTAGTTACAAATTATGAATCAAAGAAGTTGAAAAAAGTTTACATCAGGGCAAAAAAAAAAAGTCTCATCAACACATCAACATTTCCATAAGTTAAAGCCCTTTAAAGACAATGCAAGTACTGCAAATATCTGTTGATCTGTGATCTTGCAGAAATCCAGCTTGCTCCTGATTCCCTGTTTCAGTTGACATTACAATGCCTTTGCTGCACCAAAATCCCTATAAGCATTTCCATCCTGCCTGATGGACTACAGAACTTCCTTGACTCTCAAAAGTCTGCCCACATACTGTTTATAGTTAGAGAACTCTTGGGAGAAGTAGTTCTGGTGGATAAGCCTGGAGAGGACATCACAGGAACAGGGTAAGAAAAAACAGGAACAGATTGTTTTTTTAAAAAAAGAGCTAGTTGCGTTCCTAAATGCACAAAATATAACTGTACATTTATAGGTAATAACACCAGTGATTGTTGATCCAGAGAATATCCAATTGCCTTTGGGGGGATCAAGAAGGACCTTTGTTTTCCACTGCTGCAGAAAGCTGGATTTTTTTTTTGCCTTCCTCTGGATTAACTGTGGATATAGAGTTGAACTAGATGGACTTGTGTCTTTTTTCAACCTAACTAAAGCCCCGTACACACAGGCCGAATGTCAGGCAACATTGGCCAGTTGAATAAAAACGCCTTCTGTTGGACGAGCACGCTGGAAAACCAGCGCTAATGGGAGCGTCACCCTGTCAGAACACAACAGCTCAGCAGGGGAGATCACTGTACTAATGTCGGATTGTTAGGACAGCAGTTCCAACCTGAGCTGAGAGGTTTTTTTTTTCGTCAACGGAAAAAACTCTAAGGGCCCTTTCACACTGGGGCGGGGGCGTCGTCGGCTGTAAAGCGGCGCTTTACCGTCGGTATGCGGCCCCCAGTGGGGCGGTTTTACCCCATGCTAGTAGCCGAGAAAGGGTTAAAAACCACCGAAAAGTGCCTCTGCAGAGGCGCTTTGCTGGCAGTATAGCCGCGCTGTCCCATTGATTTCAATGGGCAGGAGCGGTGAAGGAGCAGTATACACTCCGCTCCTTCACCGCTCCAAAGATGCTGCTAGCAGGACTTTTTTCCCGTCCTGCTAGCGCACCGCTCCAGTGTGAAAGCCCCCGGGGCAGCGGCACATTCGGGTAGGTTTGCAGGCGCTATTATTTGCGCCTGCAAACCGCCCCAGTGTGAAAGGGCCCTAATGCCACGTGTACACGCTCGGACATTACGACAACAAAATCCTGGATTTTGTTGTTGGTTGACAAGTTTGACAAGACAAGTTTGTTAGCTCAAACTTGTCTTGCATACACACAGTCACACAACTGTTGTCGGAAGTTCTGAACGTCAAGGACGCGGTGATGTACAACGCGTATGACGAGCCGAGAAAAATGAAGTTCAGTAGCCAGTGCGGCTCTTCTGCTTGATTCCGAGCATGCGTGGAATTTTGTGTGTCAGAATTGTGTACACAGGATCAGAATTTCTGCCAACTGATTTTTTTGTCGGAAAATTTGAGAACCAGCTCTTAAATACGTTGGAGCCTACACACGTTCGGAATTTCCGACAACAAGCTCACATCGAACATTTGTTGTCGAAAATTCCGATCGTCTGTACACGGCATTAGTGTGTACAAGGCTTAAGTAATAAGGGGAGAGAAAGGTTTGAAGGTAAATTTGGGTAATGCCCGGACTTACACTTTAACACGTTTCAATTAGACTTTCTATATTATCTTATCTTTTTTACAGGTAAATCTAATAAAGACTAAAAATAGCCTATTGTTCTTCCTTTAATCGATCTTTAACCAATTGAATCTTCCTTTAACCGATAGAATCTACCACTGACAAGGCTTCAAGTCAGCAGGAAAAACGAGCGCAATGCCTTCTTGCAAAGGCGCCGTTTAGTAAATAAATGGACGATGGGTGAGTTACCCTTTTAGGTGATTGCACTGATGACCCAACTGTTCTTCCAAGAAAACCAAGCCGGTTTCCAGGATACTTACACACGCATAATGAGTCATGATGGAAGCGACTTGGTAAACATACAGCTGTACCGAACACGAGCTAAGCCCCATTCAAGGCCAGGAAAGAAAATGAGCACAAATAAATATTAAGGAGCTAAGGAGGGGGGGAGCGATGAAGGGAGGGGGGGAGCGATGAAGGGAGGGGGAGAGGGTGACGGGGGGGGGGGGTGGCGGGAGGGGAAGGTAAGTGTGTACACGGCTAGAACAATTTTCTAACCCAGAAGTTCATGCAGCCTGCCTGGATGCTCATAGCTCAAGCTTTGTGAAGACAGATGACATTCAATTCTACATGCAATGCAAAATAGACAATAACTGCTGAAACTTGAGCCAGCTGCCAGGTGTAAAAAAAAAAAAAAAAAAAAAAAAAAAAAAAAAAAAGAAGATGATAAATCCATAAATTAATGAAAGACATCTGCTCAGGAACATAAAAGATCACAGGAACAGTGTACTGCAGCTGAACCTAAAGCAGTATTCAAACAGCCTGAGACTTGTGTTGTCTGTTTACAAAGTACAATAGTATAGCCTTAAGTAAACAACAGCAACACAAAAGTGTATGGAAGAGGCTGGGGCGTGTGCAGAGGATGGGTAGACGGCGGAGGAACACGGCGACCTCAGACTTTACTGTACATCCTGACTTTCTATTGGCAAGGTGCGCTAAAATCAGGTTTTGCTATTCAGATTAAAAAAAAAAGTATTAATTGTAATTATTCATCACCTGCAAAACAGGAAACAAAGTCGTCGTAGCAGACTTATGTTACATGACTGAAGAATGATTTGTGGGCAATCCAGGCGTAAATTGTCATCTAAAGTCAAAACTATTTTTTATTTTTTGTGGATAAGGGATAGAACTCCAGATAGTGTTTAATGCTTAACCCCTTGGAGCCAACATCCTTTTCTGGTGATGACTCAAGATTTTGGCTTTTCCCTTGATTTCATTTTCAGTTTTTGCTTTGTCCAAGTGGGGAGATTCTCTTTCACTTCTTGTCCTGTAGAACCAACAGAAAGTTTGAGGAAGTCTCCCAAAAGTGAGGGAAATGCCCTCTTAAACATGTATCACTGGATAGAGTGTTCCCATTGGGGGTTTTCGAACTACCTCCTTTTCTGGTGATGACTCTAGAATTTGGCTTTTCCCTTGATTTAATTTCTAGCAACAATAGTCCCCTAGTGGGGGGCAAATTAACTTCTAGACGCCGGCTGGACTCAAGGTAAATGCATCGAATGTAGCTGAGGCTACATACAGCATACTGCTCTGTGTTCTGGGTTAGAGCCAAGACTTCCTGTCTTATACAAGCAGAAAATACCCAAGCTCAACCGCACAATTGAGAAATACTTGCTGAGGTTCGGTGCTCAGGCTGGGGGGATCCCCACTCCCCTATACGAACATTCAAAGCAGAAATTCAGCCAGCAACTCGATAACTCCTTAGTATTATCCTTTATTTGGCTACATCATATGCACAGGATCAATGCTGACATGTTTCGGCCATTACAGCCTTACTCATAGCTATAAATAAGGCTGTAATGGCCGAAACATGTCAGCATTGATCCTGTGTATACTATGGAGTTATTGAGTTTCCGGCTGAATTTTGGCATTGGACTTTCTGTCTTATACCCGGAACACATTAGAGGCTATCTGATCGGCACTTAACCATTCAGAGAAAGCGATGTATTCTAGCAATGAATACAAAGCTTCCTCTGATTGGCTGAGTCAGAGAGGTGGGCTGTTGATGTCACAACCTCTGACTCGGCCAGAGGAAGCTTTGTATTCATTGCTAGAAGAGCCGATCAGATAGACTCTACTTTGTTCTGGGTATGAGGCAGGAAGTTTCGGCTCCAACCTGGAAAACAGTGCGGTATGCTGTATGTAGCCTCAGCATCCAGCGGTCTCACATGTTAGTGAGGGACATAGTACGTTTGGACCAAACTGGAAAGTATATCAAAAGTTAGAGTTCAGCTTTAAATGCTTGTTAAGTTTAGGGGCAGCTAAAGACGCAGTATTACTTACGGCATTGTCCTGTTCTATGTGAAGCTCTAGCTATGCCTGATCCCTCAAGGTCATCACGTACAATGCATGGCTACCAACCCTGCAATGTACATGGAGAAGGAAGGCGTGCAACCGTGGCCAGGAGTGCCTTAGAGAAGAGGCTTTTTGGAAGAGGTTGCACAGATGGAGGTAGCCTACAACAGTGATTAGGGCATTACTCCCTATCCCCCTAAACTTAACAAGCCATTAACCCTTCCAGTGTGGAGACCCTACGGCAAAGAAAATTTTTTTCTTTTGCCTGGGGTTGGGCTTTAAAAAGCACACTTGCATGTGGTGATGTAATTATTAATACATATTAAGTGCATTTTAAAGGCAACAAGAACCAGAATTTGTCTTGACATCAGCCTCCCACAATCTCTTGTGCAGTAGAGTACAGACTGGGAGAGGGAGGGTTAGAAATGTGACCCATCCAGGCTCTGCAGAGTCTTTATACAAACAACCACACTTTGATGTTGTTACCTGTTCAGGAAATACTTTTTCATAAGTTTGTAATGCAACTGTCCTCATTTCATAGATACACCACTGATGTGTTTTGCTTGGACTGGGCTTAGTCATAGAGTTCTCTACTACTAAGCTCAATCAGGGCGATCAGAGTTCTTTCTGACTCAATTACGCTGAACAGAGTTCTCTATGACTAAGCTCAATCAAGGCGAACAGAACTCAGTCTATGTCTAAGCCCAATCAGGGCAAATAGAGTTCTCCAGATTAAACAATTAGAGGAATCGATCCCCTCTCTGTACAGCAGTGGAAAGCAGCGGGAGGGAGAGGAGAGGAGACTAGAGAGACCTTTGGACAGCAGCATTGTCAGTCTGGGGGGAGAGGAGTGTTAGATGCACTAGCTTCAGCTAACACTTTGGCGTGCCCACAGGGTGTGCCGGGTGTGCCTGGGTACATCCTAATCACCTTGTGCGCATGAGCATTATCACTCTATATGCAGGCTGGGAGATGGGAACAATCCCCCTCTTATCAGCTCCGCCATAACAGAAGTGCTCACGCACTTTTCTTTCACTGTGCCGGCAGGGAAATCAACGTGCAGGGGTCATATATATGTAGACACATACACATGCATGTGTGGTTGAGCTTTAGGCAGCACACCCTAAAGCAATAGGCTGCACACACCTGTGCTTTTTAAGCAGTTACAGCAACAGTTTTTTTTTTCCTTTTGAGATAAAGGTTTTACATAAATAAAAGCTGATCATTGTAAGCACCCCTGTCATTGTTAAATGGGTTTTCCCAACCCTCTAACTGTTACATCTACACAACAGACTTGCTGACAGAATCACCAGGTGCAAATAAAAGAAAAAAAAGCTTTAAAAAAATAATGCATCACAATCCATCACATCTTAACCACTTGCTTACTGGGCACTTAAACCCCCCTCCTGTCCAGACCAATTTTCAGCTTTCAGCGCTGTCGCACTTTGAATGACAATTGCGCGGTCATACAACACGGTACCCAAATGAAATTTTTATTATTTTTTTCCCAAAAATAGAGCTTTCTTTTGATGGTATTTGATCACCTCTACGGTTTTTATTTTTTGTTAAAAAAATTTTAAAAGACAGAATTTTTGAAAAAAAATTATATTTTTTTTTATATTTTGTTATCAATTTTTGCAAACAGTTAATTTTTCTCCTTCGTTGATGTACGCTGATGGGGCGGCACTGATGGGCACCGATAGGTGGCAGTGATGGGCACTGATGGGTGGCGGTTATGGGCACTGATGGGTGGCAGTGTTGGGCACTGATTGGGCACTGACTGATGGCAGCACTGCTAGGTGGCACTAATAGGTGGCACTTGTGGGCATTGATAGGTGGCACTTGTGGGCTTTAATAGGTGGCACTTGTGGGTTTTAATAGGTGGCACTTGTGGGTTTTAATAGGTGGCACTTGTGGGTTTTAATAGGTGGCACTTGTGGGCACTGTGGGCACTGGCAGATGGCACTTGGAGGCACAGATGAGGCATCTGTGCCTCCTTCCTCTTCGGGACCGATGTCCCTTTGACATGAGCCGGTGATCGGCTTTTTTTTCCTCCTCACGCTGTCAGCGTGAGGAGAAAACGAAACCGATCACCGAGCTTTTGTTTACATCATGTGACCAGCTGTCATTGGCTGACAGCTGATCACATGGTAAGGGGCCGGGACCGGCCCCTTACTCGGATCTGTGATCATCCGAGTCTCTGTGACTCAGTGATCACAGCGCGCACACCGCGCGCCCTGCAGGGTGCGCGCGGTGCGCGTGCATAGGGGAGGACGTCATATGACGTCCTCCCGGAGATTGAGGTCCGCGCTGTAGCCGTCATTCGGCTATGGCCCGGACCTCAAGTGGTTAAGCTCCATTCACACCTGAGACAGCAATTTACGGGAGTTTTTCAGGCGTTTTGTAAAAGTGTTTTTGCAGCTTTTTACAGGCATTTATAAAGCGTTTTAGAAGCGTATTACAAGCGTTTTACAGCTTCAGGTGTTTTTGTTTAGCCAATAGAAAGCACCAGGGAGAGGAGAGGGAGAGGAAATTAGAGGTGGAGAGCTGCTGTTTAAGCAGAAAACGAGCGACAATACGCTGGCGAAAAAGTCAGGCGTTTCTATCAAAGTCTATGGGCTAAAAACGCTTGTAATCTGCCAAAAAGAAGCTCATGTGCTTTTTTTGAGCGACAGGCGATTTACTTCGGGTGACAGGTACAGTCATATGTGAACAGGGGCCATTGAAATGAATGGGATTTGGCTTGTTGAGCGTTTTAGAGCTACAAGCTTCAAGTCTTGCTAAACTGCAATATAATACATTTTTGATTTTGGGTTTATAAAGTGGGGTCGCCAACCTAACTGTGCTGTTTAGCAGAGAGGTGTAAATCCCTGGACTGGGCACTTAGCCTGGCATTCTGCTTGAAGTAACCAAAACGCCACTTCTGGACCCCCCGCTGTATATATATATATATATATGTCATTACTTTGATGTTACATACCGTGGTTATGGTAGCAGCTAGCTGTCATAACCCCGAAGTTTTATTAAACAGTGGGCGATCTACTTTCACATAAAAGTGGTCCGGGTGGCGGGTTCACCACAGGATCACTTTGTTAGGCAGCGGGAGAGGTGTCCCCTTCCCAATGCTTCCCGGACGTTTTCCCTGCTTACCGAAGCCATCGGTATCAGCGAAAACAATCTGATCCTGTGGAGCGATGGGCAGGAGGTTGAGTGAGGGTAAGATGGCCCCCACTCAACTCTATGCCCCTGGAGGACCGGAGCGGCGTCTGACATCACTTCCCCTAACAGCTTTAAAGGGCCAAATTTTTTTTATCAGAAAATGTAAAATTATATTATTATTATTTTTTTTTTTTATTATTTTAAGTGTAAATGTGAGATCTGAGGTCTTTATGACCCTAGATCTCGCAATAAAGTGGACTTGTCATGCTCATTTCTATTACAAGGGATGTTTACATTCCTTGTAATAGGAATAAAAGTGATGAAGACATTTTTTTTAAAGGGATTTTTTAAAAATGTGTCAAAATAAAAAATAAAAAGTTAAATAATTAATAAAAATAATAAGTTAAATAAATAAGAAAAAATAAAATTTTAAAGAGCCCCGTCACTCCAAGCTCGCGTGCAGAAGTAAACGCATACGTAAGTCACGCCCACATATGTAAACATCTCCGCAATCATTAGAGTGAGATATTCTAGCACTAGTCCTCCTCTGTAACTTTAATCAGGTAACCTGTAAACATTTTTTAAAGCTTTGTCTATGGAGATTTTTAAGTACCGTAGTTTGTCACCATTCCACGAGCTTGCGCAATTTTGAAGCATGACATGTTAGGTATCTATTTACTCGGCGTAAACATCATCTTTCACAATGTACAAAAAAATTGGGCTAACTTTACTTTTTTTTTTTTATTCTTTCCAAAAAATTGCGTTTGAAACACCGCTAAGCAAATGCAGTGTGATATCCAGTGTGACTCAAAAGACATGTTTGTAGGTTAATTGGCTCTAGTATGTGTATGAATGCATAGCTCCCAACTGTCCTTGATTTCGAGGGACTGTCCCTGATTTGGAGCAATGTGCCACTTTCCCTCTTTCCCGCTCATTTGTCCCTCATTTTGGTCTGATCCATATAGTTGTATATAAAATGCACTTTTTATCTTTCAAAAAGTGTATCCCAGTGCTAAACCTTTTTATCCAATTTCTAAATTGCTGCATTTGTAAATTTTAGAAGCCAGTATAAAGGAATAGTAGTGGTAAAAAAAAAGTCCTTGTGGATTTAATTAACCTTTTTTTTGTTAATTCTCCTTTAAGGGGGTGTGGCAGGGGGCGTGTCCTATGCCTACATACTTTTGTTAGTAGGTGTCCCTCATTCCCATCTCAAAATGTTGGGAGGTATGTGAATGTGAGTTAGGGACCTTAGAGTGTAAGCTCCTTGAGTGTAGGGACTGATGTGACTGTACAATGTATATGTAAAGCGCTGCGTAAATTAATGGCGCTATATAAGTACCTGAAATAAATAATAATAAATAATATGAAATATTGCAACGACAGCCATTTTATTGTCTAGGGTCTTTTCTAAAATATATATAGATCTATATATATAGATCTATATATATATTCTATATATATAGATCTATATATATAGATAATATATATTATCTATATATATAGATCTATATATATATATATATATATATATATATATATATACAGTACAGATCTATATCTATCTATCTATCTATCTATCTATCTATCTATCTATCTATCTATCTATCTATCTATGTATATATAGATAGATAGATAGATAGATAGATAGATAGATAGATAGATAGATAGATAGATAGATAGATAGATAGATAGATAGATATCTATATCTATATATCTATATAGATAGATCTATATCTATATATAGATCTATCTATCTAGATAGATAGATAGATAGATAGATCTATATATATAGATCTATCTATCTATCTATCTATCTATCTATCTATCTATCTATCTATCTATCTATCTATCTATCTATCTATCTATCTATCTATCTATCTATCTATCTATCTATCTATCTCTTTATATATATATATATATATATATATATATATATATATATATATATAATGTTTGGGGGTTCTAAGTAATTTTCTAGCAAAAAATACAAACTAAGCCCAGGTTCACACTGACAGAGGGAATGAAATCGCACGGTTTCATTCCTGCATGTCAGTCCCGACTTCGGGGGGCGATTTCAGAGACATCAGTGTGGGTTTCAGTACAGATGTCTATTTAAACCGCACCCCGAATTCGCCAAAAGTAGTACAGAAACAAATGCGGTGTTGCACCGATTCGGGGCGATGCGTCTGCCGGCAATAACCGCAGATTTGGCATGCGATTTGACATGTCAAATCGCATGCCAAATTGCGGCAATGTGAACCTGGGCTTAAAATTTGTAAACAACAAATGTCAGAGAAAGACCCGGTCCTTAATCGGTTAAGGAGCATCTTCGGCTATCAGCTATATTTACCGTTCACCTACAAAAAACATTACAATAATGACATGGTGTTTGCAAGCCTTTTGTGCAGCTGAACACTCCACTTCCCCCCGTGTAAGGTTAGAGAAAGTGCACCTGTACGCCTGGAGCCGGGTTTATAAAGGCGCTGGCAGTCTCTGCAAGTGAATATGTTTAATCAAATATTAAGTTTTATTCAAATAGCAGAAAGAAATAGCAGGCAGTTGTTGTTTTTCTGTCACTGATTTCCTTGCCATGCATCTTTTTTGCATCTTAAGAAAAGCAGCCTCGTCCAAGGCCAGAATTTGCATTTATCAAACTGAAGCACAACTAAAGGAGTGTGCGCTCCGGGGACATCTGCCCAGGTGGAAACACGTCTTCCCATGACAAGGCTGTCACAGGATTGGCAAGGCTAATGCAGCAAATTCCGCTTCTCATTAATGACACCCGTCGCTGTCAGATGTTGGACAGATTCTTTAAAAAAAAAAAAATAATAAAAATGACAAAAAATACTTTTTTCCAATGTTTTTTTCCCCAGGACCCTAAGGGGGTAGAATCAGCTTTAGATTCACCAAAACTATGGAATATTAGGACCTACCTAAACCATACCTCCCAACATTTTGAGATGGGAATGAGGGACACCTACTAGCAAATGTATGTAGGAATAGGACACGCCCCCCTGACACACACCCTTAAAGGAGAATTAACAAAAAAAAAAGGTTAATTGAATCCATAAGGGACTTTTTTTCACCACTACTATTGCTTTATATTGGCTTTTAACATTTACAAATGCAGCCATTTGGATGAAAGGTTTAGCACTGGGAAACACTTTTTGAAAGATAAAAAAGTACATTTTATATACAACTATATAGATCAGACCAAAATGAGGGACAAATGGGGGGGGGAAGAGGGACAGAGGGACATTGCTCCAAATCAGGGACAGTCCCTCCAAATCAGGGACAGTCGGGAGCTATGCCTAATCTATCCAATCACTTTGTATGCAATCAGGAAGGTAATTGCACTGCATAGTTTTAGGTAAATCTTTTGAGATTAAGGCTTCTTTCACAGCTTTTTCAGGTGGACCTGATTGGACGGTCCATTCGCCCCTCTGCAGGGCCAGGACAAGGGGTGGGCAGGAGGGGCGGCTGCCCTGGGCACTGTGGTATTATGTGAGGTGGGGGGGGCACCACAAGGAGATTGGGGGGAGGGTTTTTTTTCTTGGAAGGGGGAATTTGGGGGGCGGCAGGTAGTAAGTATTGTTCTAGGAGGTGACATTTTTGAGGGTATGCTAAGAGTGGTGATTTAGGGGGTTTTGTGTTGGGAGGGGGGATGGGGGGAAGAAAGTTTGTGCTAGGAGGGAGGATTGTGGGGATTCATGCTGCAGGGGGGATTTGCAGAGGGGGAAAATGTGTATTGGGACATGTGTACTGTACATTTAGGGGAAAGAGAATTTGTGCTAGGAGGAAGAGAATTTGTGCTAGGAGGAGTGTTTTTTTTTTTTGGGGGGGGCGCTTGAGCTGGGGGGATTTAGGGGATGGGGTGGGGGGTAAAGATTTGTGCCGGGAGGGGGAATTTCAGAAGAGAATCAGATTTGTACTGGGAAGAGGGGGGATTTATGCTTGGGGGGCGGTGGTAAAAAAGATTAGTGCTCAGTTTTTTGGGGAGGGGATTTTTGATGACATATAATGCTCATACATCTTGGGGGAGGGGGGCTCAGTTTAGCATGCTTGCCCTGGGATCTAGATGACCTTGTCTCGGCACTGCCCCTATGGACTGGTGGTGTAAACAGACTTTTACACCCGCCTACCTCCGAGCTGATATGCCAAAAAATTTAAAAAAAAACGAAAGGGGATCTGTCTTTCTCCGTCTAAGTGGATCGTTTTGGAGGGCAGATCCTCTGTTGACCAAAACAGAGTCTACCCCATGTGAAAGGGGCTAATGGTGGCCATACACACTTCTAGTGAGCTTAAAGTGGTTGTAAACCTCTGACATGAAATATAAACAAAGCATATTCCTCTACAATGTGTACTTGTCTAAATTCAAAGCACTAAGTGTCATCTCTGTCTACTGCTTTTTTCCTCTGCTATCAGCTTGAATCACTTCTGACAATTTTTCCTGACACCAAGAAAAAAAAGGTAACAGGGAAGGGATCTCCAGCAGATTGACAGCCTCGGCTCTGTTCCTGTGTGCTGTGTGAAGGGGGGGGGGGGGGTGTCCCTTCCCTCCAATCAGCTCTCAGAGCTCTCCTCACTGAGCTCTGCAGAGTGTAACTTCAGCTCTCCACCCCCTTATTTCCAAACACTCAGACAAGCTTTATAAATTCAGCACTTTGAACGGATGTAAAGAAGAGAAGACTGCAGATAAACAGGTAACAACTTATGTAGGGGGGGTTTTGTTTTATCTCTATGTATCACCTGAGGATAGTCACTTCACTGGGTATATGGAAGGGTTTACAACCAATTTACAGCTCTCTGTTCCCTTTTTTTCCGAATGCTCAGACAAGCTTTATAAATCCAGCATTTTGAACGGATGTAGAGAGGAGAAAACTGCAGATAACCAGGTACAACTGATGTAGGAGGATTTGTTTCATCTCTGTGTATCTCCCGAGGATAGTTCCTTCACCGGGTATATGTAAGGGTTTACAAACATTTCAATAGTGGCCATAAGTGATCAATTTCTTTTCTGACTGGTCTCTTCCAATAGGGATAATCAATCTATAGTGGACAACCCATTCGATCAATGTGACACACACAGGAAAGTGGATTTTGATCCATAGTTAAGATACGATCGTACATACGATTGTAAGTTATTTATCGCATCTGTTTCCACCACATAATCACATAATCTGATTGATCAGGTATTCATGAGCAAAGTATCCCAATGCTAACGATCAATGCAAAGCAGTTGATCATTTTCCACCTTGGCAGATTGACTCAGTTTAATCAAACCCAATCAAAATTGAGTCTAAATCGACTGAACGAAAAGTTATGGCTATTTGAGTGTTTGCTGATTCAATCATTTTAATTAAAACACACATCGATCGGATAAAATAATCAAAGCGAGTATGGCCACCATTAAAGCAGAACTCGGTTACGGATGAGTAGAGAAGAGTTTTCATATTTAGGCAAACATTTTTCCATGTTGGTGAAACACATAGACGTCAATGGGGGAAAGTGAAATTAAGATGGATCTTAAAGGCACAGACGGCTTTAAATTGGTTCCAAGGGATAGGAAAGTTCAATTATCCAGAATTTGTGGGAAAACAGCTTTTTATTAGCTGGGAACATTAGATCCTGAAGAGACCCTGTCACCAACTTATAAAATCGCAGTTAAAAGCACAGAAAAAGTATTTTAAGAGCTCATTTGCTGTGTTTTTCCTTTCCTTAAACTATTTTTTGTATTCACTTGCGATGTATAACTAGTTAGAAAATTTGACGTCTTTAGGAGTCCATTTCATAATATACTCTACTTGTTCCTTTCATGTCCTAGAGCTCTCCTCTTCTGGGAGTGTCTAATTACTCTCTGTGCTGGCCCAGCTCCTCTGTCCCTCCCCTTCCTATATAACTTTTTATATGTAGTAGCTGCAGAAAGAGTGAAGGGGAATACTAAAGAATGTCACTTCATTGACAGCATTGAGGCTGCTGATATCACCTCCAAGTTGGTGGCCCCAGCAGTGGTCTCAGGGTTTTGGGGTGTCTACACAAGGGAGGCTTTTAAAATAACATTACTAAAAATACGTTACATGCACATGTTTCTGTAATATAATTGTGCCAAATACCTCCGGTACAGCGCCGCTCGGCGTTCAGGTGACCTTCCGCTGCTCTTCTCCTCTTCTCCCAGCTGTCAGCAGTGGATCTCGCGCCCCCCCCCCCATCCCCCCCTTTGATGTGCTTGGAGCGGGGAAGAGAGCTGTGGCGGGTCACAGAAGCGCCGAGCGGCTCTATAATGAAGGTATTTGGCACAATTATATTACAGAAACTCACACATTGTACATTATATACTACAGTAATAGAGTGGATTATAGGATTTTACAAGCATTTTAACTTACATTGGGGATTCCTGACAGGCAGGGAAGGGGGGGGGGGACAGCACATTACATGATAAGACCTACCCAGAAAATAAGCCCTACTGTGTCTTTTGTTGCCAAAATTAATATAAGACCCGGGCTTATTTTCAGGGGAAACACGGTAGTCGTTTCCCCTGAAAACAAGTGTCTGGTTAAAGCTTGTAGGAGGAGTTTTCATTCTCCTCTGACTGTCCCATGAGGCTGCAGGACCCCTGACCCTCTGTCTAGACAGTACTAATTGGCTCTGTGCTGATCACATGCACCTTCCTAAGAAAAAAAAAACTCTCTAGCAATACACACCAAACTGAGCATGTGCAGCTTGCCCCCAAGGCTCTGTACTATCAGCAGATAGATTGGGGCCTCTGGAAGAAGGAGAGGAACAGAGAAGACAGGATCAAACAGCCTTTTTACACAATGCAGAGGATTAACCCCTTAGATTCCAGTGAGTATAACGAGCATTCTTTACTGCATATACAGACTGATTTTACTGTTGTGCGTTTAGTAACACTTTAAAGATTGGTAAGCTATAATATATTACATTTTTGTTTTTTTGGGTTTAATGCCGCTTGAACTAAAAAAATTCCCTTCTATTGCTCTCAGTATCCTCCAAATTCCTTTTTTATTGCTGATGTGATCTGACTTCCTGTTACAGGGTGTCTACGTTTGTTCCTCGGGGCCCCACTGGATGTAGGAACCTAGCAACCCTCTCTTGCTCTCTCCCAAGATGGACTATGGGATTTACAGTGGGCATGGAGCAGTCCACGGGACCACAACTGACATGTACTGCTTGTTCCAAACAAATGCAAGTGAGGGTGGAAAAGGAGAGGTTCAGGATCTCATGGAGGATGTTACAAGGAGGTCAAAAAACATAGAAGAAACTATTTCATGAACATAGATTACAGGGCCTTTAAGTAGCGGATGTGTATGGATTATTTTTGAAGAATAATGCCGCGTACACACGATCGGAATTTCGGCCCGCAAAAGACAGATGAGAGTTTTTCGTCGGAAAATGCGACCGTGTGTATGCTCCATCGGACTTTTGCTGAATTCCAGCCAGCAAAAGATTGAGAGCATGTTCTTAATTTTTCGGTCGGAAAAAGTTCCTATCCGAAAATGCGATCGTCTGTGACAATTCCGACGCGCAAAATTCCTACGCATGCTCGGAAACAATCTGACGCATGCTCGGAAGCATTGAACTTCATTTTCTCGGCTCGTCGTAGTGTTGTACGTCACCGCGTTCTTGACGGTCGTGAGTTCAGCGAACTTTTGCGTGACCGTGTGTATGCAAGGCAAGCTTGAGCGGAATCCCGTCAGAAAAGCCGTCATATCCTTTTCTGGCGAGAAGTCCGATCGCGTGTACGCGGCATTAGAATATTGTTTAGTGTCACTTCGAAAAAGTAACATGAAAAAAATGTGCTAATTGCCATCCATTGAATTCCCTCCGGAACAAATAAAAAAATAAATGTCCATTAGCACATTTGTTCAATGTCATCTGTTGTTAAATTGCCCTGTAATTCTTTGGACTCTGGCTGGAATATATAAATAACTACATACGTTTTAATAATAATTGCTTGAAAATATTTGAAAAATTTGCTAACACAGGTCTTCCTATCCTTTACGGTTATGGACAGTCAGTCTATCTTCAGCCTGTACATACAGTATATGGCACTCTCAGTTACACAGGATACATATGTATGTAAATATCAAGATAAACTGATCAGCTTAAAGTGTTACCCCAACACTTCATATTCCTGATATGTACTTGTACGAGAAAGTATCCTGTTCTTTTTGTATTGCTTCCTTTGTGTGAAATCCCTGGGGTTCCTGCCAGTCCCTCTGCTTTCCTATTAAAAACTGACCACACTAGGCAAGAGAGCACAGTATGGTCAGTTCTCTAGCTGTGCTAGCCTGCTCTCTTCCAATGATCAGACTTGTCCTGAGACACCCCCTCCCCCTACACAGCCGCTCACTGGGAGGATCGGTATACTGTTGCTTCACCTCCCCCCATATTTTATGCAGCTAACAACAGACAGAACAGAGGGAATGTGATCACATAAAAAAAAAGAAAAGAGAGAAACATTTTTTTTTTTTATATCCATACACAAATGTTTTGGCTTTAATTTCTTTTTTAAACTGAATTGGTTATTTTACAAGGTGATCGTAAGCCCTCATGCACACAGGCTGTTAAAAAAACGTTATGAAAACGCCAGTATCTTTGCAGTGATTTTTTTTAACTTTTTTCAGCGTTTTTGAGCGTTTTTCCGCGTTAGCGTTTTTGAGCGTTTTTTTTTTTTTTTCAAATTTTTTTTTTTTTTTTTTCAATGGATCAAAAACACAAAAAAACATTGGTGAATGAAGTTTTTGAGCATTTTTGAGCGTTTTTGAGCGTTTTTCAGCGTTAGAGTGTTTTTACAGCTGAAAAACGTCTCTCAGAACCCACTGGTCCTGGGTTTTTTTTACAGCTTAAAAACGCCTATGCCACTTGCAGCTCAAAAACGCCTAGGTGGGCATGAAGCCATAGACTAACATAGACAGGCCTTTTTAAGCTGCAAAAAAAGCTCAAAAAAGCAGCTGTAAAAACGTCCGTGTGCATGAGGACTTACAATCACTTTAATGTAAATATAGGCATCAATGTGTGTTCAAATTTCTGTAGATAATGTGTAATTATTAAAATTAGGGTTACTATATTGGTTCATTAAATAGGAAACCTTACATATTCAAATTGTACTACCAGACAGAGCCAGTCTCACAAGAAAAAAACCCAGACATCTGTTGAGGGGTCTATTTAATAATGATTTTTACCAAGATTTATAAAACTTTTACCCATGATTCACCTATTTTTTTATTGACTCTTACATGAAAAATGTGTGAACCTTAGTCAAAAGTTGTGTGAACCTTTGACAAATCCATACCAGTCTGGCTGGCAGCAAGTCCCTTCTCTAGTCTCTTGCAAAGCTATTGCTGGCACTGCAATTAGATTTGTTGGATAGTGTATCCCCTGCTGCATGCTGTGGTCTCTCCTTATGGCTGGGAAACTGCAGCTGGCAGGTGAAACCACAGCTGGAGGCAGGGGGGGAAACACTAGCGAACACACCTGGTTATGTTGGATAGCAGAAGTGTCTCCATGCTGCACATGAGCAAATAATAGACTCAAAGCCAACTGGACAAATAAAGCTGAACTCCGGGGAAGAAAACTCTTGAGGCTCCATGCACAGAAGTTAAAAGCTGTTATTAGCATTTTTTTCTGCTCCTAGAAGCTAAATAGGGTTATTCTATGTGCCTATGTACACTACTTTAGGCTATTAGCATTTTTTAAACTTTATCTAGGAGCAGAAAAAAAGGCGTTTTTCCAGTAGAAATGCTCCTAAACACTCCTAATAGCGTTTTTTTAGCTTTTTTTAAAAAAAAGAACTGCAAAAACGCTAATAAAACGCTAATGTTCCTAAAAGCTCCTAATGCCGCGTACACACGAGCGGACTTTACGGCAGACTTTGTCCGGCGGACTTTTCGACTGACTTTACGACGGACTTTCCGAATGAACGGACTTGCCTACACACAATCAACCAAAGTCCGATGGATTCGTACGTGATGACGTACGACCGGACTAAAACAAGGAAGTTCATAGCCAGTAGCCAATAGCTGCCCTAGCGTCGGTTTTTGTCCGTCGGACTAGCATACAGACAAGCGGACTTTTCGACCGGACTCGAGTCCGCCGAAAAGATTTGAAACATGTTTCATTTCTAGGTCCGTCGAACTTTTGGGGAAAAAAGTCAGCTGGAGCCCACACACGATCGAATTGTCCGACGGACTCCGGTCCGCAGTACCAAGTATGCCGTAAAGTCCGGTTGTGTGTACGCGGCATAAGACTATACTAAAAGGCTACTACAAAAAGCTATTACCAGCATTTTTTATCAAGCATTTTTTTTTAGCTCAAAATAATGCTAGTGTGCATGGAGCCTTAATCTTGAACTAGGCACCCCCACTACAAGGGTTAACTGCCCAGGGGATGATGAACACAGAGATCTACTCCCATTATTCCTCGCACCCTCGGCAGCCGGTGCTCTCCTCTGATGTCTGACACTTTGGGTTGTGGGTGGGCCCTTCCCGTCCTCATGTACAATGCAGGACTGCTGGTCCTGCATTGTATGGGATGACATCAGAGAGATGTGACCGGTCAGACAGGCTTTGGTCAACCGGTTGCACAGAGGAGGAAGCCAGCAGGATGAAGAATAAGGTACGCATATTACTGTATTCATTGTTCCCTTGGCATAACAAGCAGTTAACCCTTGTATTGGAGAGGGGGGCCCCACCTAGGCTTGCCACCTGTCCGGGATTCACCTGGACTGTCCGGGTTTTGAACCATGTGTCTGGGTTTCACGTGGACTGAAACCCGGACACATTATTCAGACCGGGCAGTGGCTCTCCATTCCCCAACTAACCAAGATAGTCACGCGCAAATATGTTGCCATCCGGGAGCTGTGGGCGGCTGTCTGGGGGCAGGTTCGGCATCACTGGGGTGCAGGGTGATGATGTCAGCAAGACCAATTTGGTCACACCCACTGGTTGTTGCGGCACGCTATGCGCACCACAGTACTCCTCTCCTTGGGGCACCCAAAGGTGTCCCAGGCTGCTAAAGTGTTCGGGTTTGGCTTGAAGAAAAGGTGGCAACCCTAGACCCACCCCGGAGTTTACATGTGAGCTTTGCTTAGGTTTGAGGTCACACAAGGGATCTCGAAAACTGTTCATGCTTTTTATCCATAGCAAGAGGTACTGTATGTAGATACTTTTTCAATTAAAAATATGAATCATTAATATTCATGAAGTGTAAATTTTAGTGACTGCACATTATTAATAAGAACGGATCACACCCAATAAAAATAGGGCCCCTTTTAGGGAACCAACAAAACTATCTCTAGATGTTTCTAAACAGAGCAAGGAGATAGTTCTGTTTGCAGCACTTTAATCCTCATTACCTTCATATTCACCAGCTACCAATTCCTGAGGATTAAAGACTGAAATCCGACTAGACTCTGATCTGAAGACACCTTGTTCTGGGTCAGATCATAGGACAGGGGATCCCACATGCCTTAGAAGGTTCCCATGTGGGTTTTTTTGCCATAATTTGTAAACTGCTTTTCTGATTGTGTGGATTGTGTCTCCATCTGCCAAGATTATCCCCCACAAATCAGTGACGTCATCTGCCCTTCTCTGATATGATTCTGCTGGATCATACTCATCGAGGTTTAATAAGTGGACGGAATGTAGAAGATATATTCACACACAATATTCGCTTCCCTTTCCAAGCAACTGATGATAGGATGCATATGTGCAATTTTCATACATTATCTATCTATCTATCTATCTATCTATCTATCTATCTATCTATCTATCTATCTATCTATCTATCTATCTATCTATCTATCTATCCTACTGATAGATACATTATTTAAAAGTTCATTTTCCAAACCACTTATCTACTGGATATGCAGTTTTCCATCCAGCGTCTAATTATCTATCTATCTATGTAGACTGTGGGTTTGATTTACTAAAGGAAAGTAGACAGTGCACTTTGCAAAGTCCAATTGCACTCTGCAAGAGTAGTTGCTCCAGAGCTTAGTAAATGAGCAGAAGCCCTGCTGACTTCCATCATCCTATCATGTGCAAGGAAAAATGCATTTTTTTTTCCTTGCACTTGATTGGGTATTCTTTGCAAATTGAAGCTTTAACTCATTTACCAAGCTCTGGAGCAACAGTACTTGCAGGGTGCACAGCCTATTGGCCTTTAGTAAATCAACCCCTATCTGTATACATTTCTCTTTTCCTCTATCTAAAAATATCTCACTATATACTATGTTCATGTATATATCTCTATATCATTACTTTTGCCAGTTAATGTGTTAAAATTTGCTTCTCTCACTTTCTAAATCATTTTCTGTATAGCATTAGTATAATCTATCTTTCAGACTATGGAAATAGGATTGCTTGTAAAAGAACTTACTGGATAACACTTGGGTAAGTGATAGGCTGTGAATTGCAAATAATGTCATCTTTAAGCGGAAAATACAAATTATCTATCTATCTTTTGGGCAGTCTGTCTACATATTCTATTGATAGTTAATTAATTTACATTTGTTTTTTCCAAACCATCTCCAATCTATTTTGTATCTATTGAAATGTTTATCTACTGAATCATTCTAACTTGCATTTTCAAAACATCTATCTATCTATCTATCTATCTATCTATCTCTCTCTCTCTCTCTCTCTCTCTCTCTCTCTCTCTCTCTCTCTCTCTCTCTCTCTCTCTCTCTCTCTCTCTCTCTCTCTATCTATTTATCCCTTTTTCCTCTTATTATCCTTTTCTAGCTTTTCTATTTCTCTATCTTTTCCTCTCTTGCTCTCTCTATAAATATACAGGATATCTCTGTCTGTCACTCTCTTTTTCTCCATCTTAGAGTGATAGTAAACAATCACCTTGTAAAACAACCCATTCAGTTTAAAATTAAAATGAAAAGCAAACATTTATGTATAGATATAAAAAAAATATAAATACCTTTTCCCCCTTTTTTGATAAGTGATCCCATTCCCTCTGTTTGCAGCTGCATAAGAGCTGGGGGGAGCAGAAGCAACAGCACACTGATCATCCCTGTGAATGGCTGTGCAGGGGGTGGGGAGGGGGTGTCAGGACAAGTCTGATCATTGGAGGAGAGCAGGCTGAGTTCCCAGCACAGCTAGAGAACTGACGACGCTGTGCTCTCCTGCTTAGTGTGGTCAGTTTTTAACAGGAAAGCAGAAGGGTTAGCAGGAACACCAGGAATATCACACAAAGAAGGCAAAAAAAGACAACAGGATACTTTCTCATACAAGTACATGATACAGCAGGCACATATCAGGAATATGAAATGCTGGGGTAACAAACACTTTAAAGTGGGAGTCCGGCGACCAATCTTTTTTTTTTTTTTTAGTTAGGTCATTGAGACACTTTGTTAATCCCAAAATAATACTCACAGTTTGGGTGTAATATTTTCGCCTCTGTCTGTTTTCGTACTGAAGAATAACTTTAAAAATGTGATGCTGGCTGTTTCCATCTTGCTTGTGGGCATGTGAAGCCCACAAGCATTGATTTCCTGGATGTGGTGAATGCTGTTCATTCACAGCTTGTTCACACGCATGATCATTGTTTCCGCACTGAATCTTGGGAAGCCTGACACTAAGCTCCCAGGAGACAGTGCGGCGCCGGAGAAAGGCAATAAGCACGCCTACTCCCATGGGAGGAGAGACAGGAAATGCCACAATAAAGTACAATATAAAAGTAATTACAGCGATAAAAATTTTTTTCGTGCGGCATTTGAACATCTATGCAATTAACTGAAGGGGGTAAGATTAAGTTAAAAATTTGAGTGGAACCCCACTTTAAGCTGGCCATACATGGATCGAAATTTGGCCAGTTCAACAGACATCGGACGATTTTCAATCCATATATGGGCACCCTGGTTTCAAACAAGTCGATCAGCCTTGTTGGGTTTTTCCTTAACAATAAGTGCCACCGGCTATAGCCGGAAACACTAATCATTATGTTCTGCCGGCAGTTAAGCTATTCAGTTAAGCTATTCAAGATGGATCAAAATTGGGCCGGTCCAACAGGGACCAGACAAATTTTGATCCATCTATGGTCTGTCCTGTTCAAGAATAGTCGATCTTCTGATCGACTGCTCATAAACGGGCTTGCGGGAAAACTGGAGGCGCGACAGGGACACCTTTGGACAGCAGCATTGTCGGTCTCGGGAGAGTGTAGCGTTAGATGGACTAGCAGATGTAGATGGACTTGACTAATGAATGAAACTAAACTCCAGCTAACACTTTTTAAGCAGTTATAGTAAACAGCTTTTTTCGTAAGTTAATTAAATCTGATCATTGTACGCACCCCTATGAGTGGTAAATGGTTTGTCCCAACCTTCTATCTAGTGTTTTATTGGACAGCTTGGCCTGGTAAGGGAAGTAAAAATAAAACAGACTTACTGGCTAGATCACCAGGTAAAAATAAAGGAAACAAAGACTAAAAAAAATTACAAAACTGATACACTACATCTAAGAATTGGCAAATATATATTTTTTAAACCAGAGCTTAGTGTCACATGAAGGAGAGAAGATGTATCCATACAGAAATCCCATTGATAGGGAGGAGGATATTCAGCCACAACCACAGCAACCAGGATCTGAGATTGTCTTATCAGGAAATAAATAAAAAAAAGATAGCACAGGCAACTCCTTGGTAGCTTAATACAGCTGAATTGTGTGTTTAATTGTGCTCAGTGGCTTTCCAAAATAATTTGCTTTGTGTACGTAAGGACAAAAGATTTCTATGTAAGGCTCACCAGAGGTTAATCATGCATAGCAGGCAGCTGCATGGAGCCTGCAGAGCGGACTTCTGGCTGGATGGGGCAACTCTGTGCAGCCGGAATACATCAGTACCTGTGTCTTGGTGCCTACTCACTAGAAAACACACAACGCACATCTCTTCTACACATACACACCTCTATCACACATAGGAGGGGATCTCCTTTCAATTTTGTGCTTCCGTCTTTTCAAGGGATTTAAACAAAAATTCAAAATCCTAAACTACCTACAGTGTATCTAAACCGCAGAACAAAAAAGGGAAATTGTTGCCGGTTATCTGTCCTTAAATGTGACACTGGTTTCGTTTTTTTAGGTTTTTTTTTGTCTTTTTTCCCTTTATTTCCACCTATTGATTCTGTAAGTAAAACTCTCCCTGCCCTGGGGTGACAACGCTCACTCACTGTACTGTATCTATGGAGGAGGAGTGTTGTCACCAAGGATAAGAAGTGTATTAGGACTACAGGACTTCTTCCCTTTTCCTCCATTATATAACAAATGCGGTGGTGTTCTGTACAGGACACAACTAGATTTCGGACTGTATCGGATCTATCTATCTCTATCTGTTTTACAATATAAGGAAATATAATAGCTTGTAAAGGAACGTATTGGATACCACTTGTGTAAAAGAACTGTCTATCTGTCTACAGTTGACAGTTAATAATCCAAATTAGCCTTTTTCCAAACTGCCTATCACATATTCAGTTTTCCATGCAGCATCAAAATCTATCTATCTATCTATCTATCTATCTATCTATCTATCTATCTATCTATCTATCTATCTATCTATCTATCTATCTATCTATCTATCTATCTATCTATCTATCTATCTATCTATCCAGCAGTTTACGAGTCCTTAGATGTGACTGCATTATTTTACTTTTTCAGGCTTTATAATACTACTGCAGAGTGCCCAGCACACAACTGGATTTCAGACAAGATCAACAGGCCATTTTTTTTTACATCTATTGAACAAGTGTAACAAAATGCAGGGGCAGGTTAGTGGTTAGCACTTTTGATAACCCCAGTGGTTGGCACTGGGGTCCTCGGTCTGAATCCTGGTCAGAGAAGTATATGCATGGAGTTTGTTGTTCTCCCGGTGCTTGTATGGCTTTCTGCCCACAGACACACTGGTAGGTTAACTGGCTCCTAACTGCCTACTTACCTAGTATGAAATTCTACTGAGTGCACAATATGGCTTCATCCCTGGCTCAACACCAATTTGATAAGCCATGCTGATAAAGCAACCAAGCTTTTTTTTCTAATTAAAAAAAAAACTATACGAATTTCAAAATGTCTTGATGGGTTGGTGTCAGTGTGGAAGAGCGGGCACGCAGACGACCCTCGGTGACACCCACATGTAATTCTGAACCTCCATAATTGAAAGAACTGAAATCCAGTAAATGAAAGGGGTGAGACAGGGACAGTTAGGCTGGGGCAGCATCATATAGCAAGAGCTATATGATGCTGGACAGAAAAAAAAAATAATATATATATATATATATATATATATATATATATATATATATACACAGTGAGTATATATATTATATATATATATATATATATATTTTAGAGCAGACTCAATAGACCGCTTAGTCTCTCTTTCCGCCGCCAGTCTTCTATGTTTCTTTCATCCAGGTAGGACATTATCTGGGCTATATCTGACGTAATGCAGCTTCTAGTGCTTACTGTGAGAAGCCTATAATTAAGTAATTTGGGTAAGCAATTTAAATACGGGAAACTGGCCTGTAGAATTGTGCAAGACTGAACATAAGGCTGGAACCCAATTTTCAAATTGGTATTGTTTATCAGACAGGAGTACCCTCTAAGACTTCAGTAACCATGAAATGCACTGTCAGGTTCAGACAGGTAGGAATAAATATCTCCCTAGTATATTAGTTCCCCTGTATTCGCCATCTATTATTTCCTTGAGAGCTCTCACTTTCTTTCACTCTCTCCCTTTTCCTTTATCCCTTTATCACTCTTTCATGCTTTCATTTGGAAAAATTTTTACAGCTGATCATCAGTTGCTCTGTTCTCTTCTTAAAAAACTTTTCATCACATGGTGCAACTTTAGATTGTCAGCTCAGTTGCTTAGGAAATCCAACGATGCAGCTCAAGAAGAGATTGGGTGTTGTATCATCACCTCTCATTCCTAGTGACAGATCAGGCTGTGTCCTCTCATGGTCTCATTCTCATGGACCCCTGTCTCTCTCCCTTCCTTTCTCCTTTCCAAATCTTTCTGCTTTCCCCTCTATTCCTCCAGCCCTTCCTTCCGTCCTCCTTCCTCTCTCACTTCCTTTCTACTTTCCCGATCTTTCTGCTTGTCTTTCCCTCTGTATTTCTCCAGTTCTTTCTTTCTTTCTTTCTTTCTTTCTTTCTTTCTTTCTTTCTTTCTTTCTTTCTTTCTTTCTTTCTTTCTTTCTTTCTTTCTTTCTTTCTTTCTTTCTTTCTTTCTTTCTTTCTTTCTTTCTTTCTTTCTTTCTTTCTTTCTTTCTTTCTTTCTTTCTTTCCTTCATTCCTTTCTTTCTTTCTTTCTTTCCTTCCTTCCTTTCTTTTTTTGTTTTCTTTCTTTCCTTCCTTCCTTTCTTTTTTTGTTTTCTTTCTTTCCTTCCTTTCTTTCTTTTTTTGTTTTCTTTCTTTCTTTCTTTCTTTCTTTCTTTCTTTCTTTCTTTCTTTCTTTCTTTCTTTCTTTCTTTCTTTCTTTCTTTCTTTCTTTCTTTCTTTTTTTCTTTCTTTCTCTTTCTTCCTTCTATCCCTCCATCCTTTCTCAGCTTTAACGCTTCCTCAATCTCTCTCCTTTTTTCTCTCTCTTCTTCACTGTTTCTCTTTCCTTCCTAGTTCTCTCTCTTCTTCTTTCTCGTCTCTCTCTGTATTGCCTCGGTCTGTCTCCTTCTTCCTCTTTTCGTCTCACCATCTCTTTTTGTTTTTCTAATTTCTTTTTTTTCTCTCCCTCTCTTACGAGATAGTTGTCTCCTGTAATAATTAACCTAAGATTTCCATGAGATGGGAGTCAGCCGTTGACTCATACTTCCCCTTATCTTTCAACGTTAGCTAGTGTTTCCATATTCCAGGGAGGCAGGTTAAAATCGTCTGCGTCACGCATTCAGCTCACCCCAGCCAAACTACGAGCGTGAACACTTTTTGTTTTTAATGCTTGCCTCTGTCAGAATGCTAATAAAAAATTAAGGGTGTAAGTCATGGTGCCCCTGCCTAAATGCAGATTGGAAAACGCAGGGCCTTTTCAGTGGGTTCCAAGGCCCCAGGCTTTTTTATATCCATGTTCTGCCAGTGCTGTGAACCTAGCCTCTCCAGAGTCTTATTCACTAAGCAATCATAAGCTGAGACTTGTGCTGTCCAAGACACCATACTCTTCAGTTCCAAATTTGCTGGGTGAAATCCCATACCGATAAAGGAAAACTTTTATTAACTTTGGGATGAAAAGAACCTCGCTAGAGATTGAGGACCAAATGTTGCCCAAGGCAGCTGGTGACATTTTACCTTCCATTTTATTTCTATCGCTCAGAAAATTAGAATTTAAAGCCCAACTGAAGTCTTGTTTTTTTATACTTGTTGTGCAATCAGGTTGAATATGGCATTTATTTTTCACTTTTTTTAACGTGTTTGTAATTAAAACAATAAGAAGCTGCTTGCTTGTGGTGTCAGCATGCTGGAGAGTCAGGCCAATTGTCTCACATAAAGCACGTTGGTCTGGGTCTCCAGCGGTCCGAGCGCACGGCGCTCCAATCAACAGTGCTTTTTAGGGAGCAAGAGCATTGCTGAATGGAGTACTGTGCTGGGGGCACATTTGACTTCTGAATACCTGGACCTCTGCAGTCTGCGTCTGACTCTCAAGTGTGCTGGCAGCACATTACTGTTTTAATCATGAAAACAAAAACACAAAACTAAATAATGCCTTATTCTTTTTTTATTATCCAGCCTGACTACATAACAACAAGTAAACAAATAAAACTCCAGTTGAGCTTTAGCAAAGAACTCTGAAATAATAGAAAGCAGGACATAATTAAAGACAATATTTCCGTTTCAACAAATTAATTTCTGTAGTTAATAGTGCCAGAGTTACTTGAATCTTATGATATAAAAATAATAACAATTTTGTCTCAGTTACTATACTAATATAATGTATAAAAACTTTAAATAATGAGGCAAATTTGGGGCTGTTTTTTAGCACAAGGAAATGTCCAGGATTATTAAATGACTCCAATGCATTTTGCCAAAACTGCAAAATTTCACCCTTTCCAAATTTCAGCTTTTTTTTCCTGGTTCAGACATGTTAGGCTTCAACATGAGTTACCAGCAAATGGTTACTTACAGGTCCTATTTTTATGGAGAAACAAAAAGGATGTATTTTAATATAGGACAAAAGACAAATGAGCTGTTCACTTTCCAATGGAATTTTCCCTTAGCTTAATGAATGAAGTGACACTCTGCTGACTTCCATCATCCAATCATGTGCAAGCAAAATACAGTTTTCTAAAACTTTCCTTCTACGTGATTGGGAATTCTTCGCAAAGTGAATTTTTACTACATTCATTAAGCTTGCAAAGTGAATGGTCTATTTACCTTTAGTAAATCAACCCTAGTGAAGTACTGAAAATCTTAACACTCAATCAGAGATCTGCTTACAGTTCATAAATAAAAAAGAAAGCAAACAATGGGTTGTTTAGACTGCAGCCTTATATACCTGTGCAATCAGCAGTGCATATACCATTTGTGTGTACTATGCAGCTGCACAAAGTCCCTTTGGGACTTAGGGCCCCATGTATACTAGATGTAGTCCTGATAGGTGCTGGAACCCTTTTCTCTGTCTCAAACACTGGGAACATAGATTACTTCAATCTGGTGGCCAACTGATTGAGTGAAAAAATGTTTGTTGCATTGGGGACCTAAAACCTGTTCATGCACTGGAGCCTTTTGGTGACTCTTTCTGCCAATGTGCTGCTTGATGAATACCAGCACCCCAGAAGTATACAGAGCAACACTTATGTGTAAAGTGGAAAAAAACCATAACAACCATTTCGATTTCAGTTTAGTAAAAGCCCATTTCTGTTTGGCTGTTTTATTGAATAAGCCTAAAAGTGAACAACAGCTCTCAAAATACTCAAGACTCTTCAACAGATTAAGGCTAAATATTTCTCCCCTCAGCTGACAACATACAGTTATATTCAAGAGCAAAACACATCACAAGAACTTTACATAATCATACATCATTGTCTGTGAATATAAACCAAACTAATGTAGACCTCTTCTGCCATGTAGAGACCCGTATTCCCATTCCTGAATAGAGAAAGTGGCAATCATATTTATACTAAAAAAAATGAAAGCTCTGATTGGCTGTTATGAAATGCTGGGCCTCTGTTTTATGGTTACATGTCAAGCACCTTTCCATATTAGCAGCTCATTTTAACTCGTATTCCCTTTGCTGGACGTCATAATCCAACCATCAAAAAAAAAAAAAAAAAAAATGTGCCTAACAAAAGAAGCAGTTTTTTTGTTCTCCAAATTTGCCTATCATACTCATTATGCATTGTGTTAGTATGCACATATTATCTAAGAAAACATAAATTATAGGAGTAAATGGTCACCGTCACCTCCATCCAAAAATAAATATATTGTTTTCATGCATGTTGCCAACTGTAACTACATGCTGGCTTCTGTTCTTTTATATTTCAAGGATTCCAGTGCTGAGATTTTCTGATCAGAGTTTCTAGTTTCATCAAACTTTTAAGGTGATTACAAAGCTAAATTATGTTGGCACTTTGTCCATATGGCCTTTCCATAATGTAAGGGCCTGAGGTTCTGTAAAACATGTTGGGTTCTTCTTCTAACAGCTACTTTGTTGTGGGACCCCTGAAACATTTATCAGTAAAGCCTATAAAATCTAATATTATAAACGTTAATCATAGAAAGAGTGTTTGGGGAGCCAATTTAGGTTTCCAATTCAAATTTGCATACTTAGGAAAGAGGATACAGACAAGGGCAACATGGTGGCTATGTAGTTAGAACACACGTTTTGTAGCCCTGGGTTCGATTTCTACCAAGGACTCTTGTCTATATAGAGCAGTGTTTCTCAACTCCAGTCTCAAGGCGCCCCAACAGGTCATGTTTTCAGGATTTCCCTCAGATGAAACGGCTGTGGTAATTACTAAGGCGGTGAAACTGATCAAATCACCTGTCCAAAATAATGGAAGGCCTGAAAACTTGACCTGCTGGGGCGCCTTGAGGACTGGAGTTGAGAAACACTGATATAGAGGTTGCATGTCCTCTGCATGCTTTTGCTATGTCTTTCCTCTTGGTGCTCCAGTTCTCTACAGCCCACCCAAAAGCATTTGATGATTAACTTTCCCCAAACCGACCTTATTATGTGTACATGAATGTATCACTGCATTAAATTATATTAGATAGCTAAATTCCTCAGGGACTGCAGTGAATCTTCAATGCTGCCCTGTTAGGCACTATGGCAGTTTGGTGCTTTATAAATGTGTAAAATAAACAATTAGGGTGTCCACCCTAGTAGCATGAGATTTTGTCAAATAGGAGTTGTGACCCTATACAATAACACTGCCACTGATTTACAATAGAGCTGTAGGGTGCAGAGACTAAACTCATTGTGGGTAAGCCTTCCTCTGGAAAATTTGAGAGATACAAGAAGCCAATGGGTGACTCTACCAAGCTATATCAGTTTTCAAAGGGTTGGCTTTTAGGTCCCAAGACATAATAAACATTTTTTTGGAACATCAAATGTACTTGGTAGTATATATACAATTTATTTTCAAAGAGGAGTGGTGGTCACCATTTCTAAACAAAAATGTCTATCAATGCTTGGCCACATGCATTTTTCAAGCAAATCAAGGAAAAATGTTGGGTCTGGCAGGAGGGCAATCTTCATGAGATCCATAGCGAGGGATCTTTTTGTAAATATCTGGTCATAGTCAGACAGTGTCATGTAAATTATACAATTCCTATCAAAGTTATCTGACACTTAAGTCAAACATGAACATTTGCAGTTCCTACCTGATGGTAATAAACATGTTAGTGGTATAATTGTCAATGTTAAATGTTATAGTAAATGTTATGACTAAAATGCCTTAATGCTGTCAATTAAAATAATCCTTATAATATTACCTTTCAGCAGCACAAACAAAGCTCCAGTGCATAAGGATTGGGTAAGAAGGCAGCAAGAGAGAGATACTTTAAATAACACTTTGAATCGCAAAAAAGTTTAGACAGTAGCAGTAAAAGTTTTAACGAGAGATGAAGATAAACATAATAATCACTTTTTATCATGGCAAACATCATACTGTTCACTTTTAAATGGAACCAATTAGGTAAAAACAACAATAAAGATTTTTTTTTCTAAGTTTTGAATATACATTCACCCTCATATTCTATGTCTTTGTTGTCACCTGTATTTCAAAGCTGAAAAATTAAGAATCAAAGAATTCTCAGATATCTATACCCACTACGGTATCCAACAGTTGTACAATCACTGAAAATTGACTGAAAAACTGTGATGGTACAATAAAAATATTCTACATTGTTTAAGTATAGCTATTTGCGGTGTAAGTATCCTGAGAAATCATCAACCATATATAGTATATATATATATATATATATATATATATATATATATATATATATATATATATATATATATATATTATCCATTTAAAAATATCCCAAATATATGGAAACATTATGGCCCTTGTTGACTTGGCTGGATAGATCTAATATATTACAAGAGCATAGTAATTTCAAACCCGCATAGAATTACCAAAGAGGATTACCTCATAGCTTGGAGAAATATGAATATGAGTATTACCTTATAAACAACTTAAGTACAGCCAACTGGACGGTTATTTAGTGGCCCATATAAGCTGCCTAGCACAGTAGCATGCGCAGTCCTCTACATTAGCATGCACATTTACATATTCCAAGCTAGAATTGCACACACATAAGAATGGGAACACAACATATGCTTGAATGGTGTGGACCACTAATTTTACACAACAGTTAAACAACTTTGGGCCGATACCCTTGGAAACATCATAATCTCAACACTCTGAAAGCCTTCTGTCACAGGAGGCCCTAGGTAAATGCATCATGGAGCAGCAAAAGTCACATTTATTGCTTGCGGTGGTCTATAAGAGTCACACCTTGGACTCTTGTGAGCTATAATAATCCCTGGAACCAACTGTAATCTAATTCCACTGCCACTGATTTATAGAATAGAGTGGTATGCCCAGCGAATATTTACATTCTTTTCAACAAATTAAAGATGCAAATCTCTTGTTTTGTCTTTCTGACAAGTACATTAACTATAAAAAATAAAAAAAGTCTAACTTACTTACCAAAATTATTAATATGTCATGCAATACATTATAGAGACAATGACATGTTTACTATATTTATCTTAATAAACACTTTAAAAAGGATATTGCACTTCCCGAGTAAGGTGAAATGTCAG